>NW_020447640.1:0-38042 GCF_003343035.1 Apteryx rowi
CGACCATACTTGAGGAAGCGTACACCACAGGGAACAGAAACAAAGGTACCTTCATGCATCCCTTCTGCACAAACTGCTGTCTCTGTTTGCTGCACTCTAGGCCTGGCTCTTATATAGGCCTCTCCCTAGCACTGACTCACAGGGTGCTTGACCGCCCTAATCAAGGGCCACTGGGATCAAAGGCCCCAACTCCCTCTGGTCAGGGGCAACCCAGAGAGCTCGTTAGCAGCAGCCACTCCTAGCTAGAGCTTTTYCCACGAGCTTTTTCCAGGAGAAGTCAAGGCCTCCTGCAGTTGTCCTTGCCTAGCTTCCCCTTTCCTGTTCACAGCAATCACCTTCTAGGTCCTCGGGGGTCCTCAGAAAGCCCACAACTTCCAAGAAGGAAGGCCTTCTATCATTTTCTAGGTATGTATATTATATGCTAGGTATCTATGTATCTGCTAATTTGCTGTTTTAATTTATATTTTAATCTCTTTTCAGTTGAGCAAAGATTTAAAGACCTGCTTTCCATTAGAAATTGTATACACTGTAGGGGAACTGGAGGGATCTTGCAAAATGCATTAAGACTCTCAGGAGTTTAACAGGGATCAAAGATATTTATAATAATGGATCCTCTACCATAGGTTTAATTATAAAGTTAATCTTGAACTTTTGTTATTTAATTATCAAGTGCTCTATTATATAATTTATGAATATTAAGAAAGCAAAAGCTGAATTAAATTGCCCCCCCTCTGGAAGCTGAGAAAGCTATTTTGTGGCCACCACAGCAGCTAGGATTTGGACTAAGTAGAGACACTGACCGTTAGAAAGGAGCTGTCAGATAGGTAAATGCTAGTGATTCAACACATTCAACATTTTCCTCCCTTCATTAAAAGATACATGGCAAAAACCAAACATCTTTTCACCAGTGGGTGGTGGGATATTCCAAAAAGTTTCTTGAAAATGCAAGGTTAACCTGAAGGGAATGTAGCTGTTGGATTGGGGAAGATGACAACAATACCTTAGATAAAGCCTTGTTCCATTTTTTTCAACCAAAATTTCTCCTTTTTGCCATTCAGTTGTTCAAAAAGGGAAGGAATGGGCATACAACTTCCTGGTAAGTCAAAAAAAAAAAATCTGAAACAGTATTGTACAATTTTTCCTCACATTGTTATAATAGTCTTCAGTTCTTATGTATCATTCCTCATCATGACATGTGTATGTCAAAGGACACCACAAAGCTGGTATCATTACTTTCCTTTAAAGAAAAAAGAGACTTTATCAGTGTTCCCCTTCAGGCTAGCCAAGAATTGAACAAAGGGCCTTTAAAGCCCTCCCTAGCAGCCTAGCTAATAGGTATATTGTTTCTTTTGGAAGGAAATTGAGTAAAATCCCATGGAAGCTGATGGAAGACCTTGTTCCTCAAGCATATAAATAGAATTCATCATTTAGATGAAGTTGTTTTAAAGACCTTCTAGGTTCTTAATAGAGGTTGTTGGAAATAGTCAAGAATTTCATCAGAAAGACAATATTCATGAAAGCTAACTTAAGCTTAACAGGGCTTCCATAGTCAATAGGGAGGCAGTTACTCCAAAGAGTGATTTGAGGTGTCAGCCTCATTTAGCTGCTCTGAGCTGACCTCAGGAGTGCTCATCTCTTTCCTTTGACTACAAAAAGCCTAGGGAAGTTATCATAATGAGTGTAACACCCATTCACTCAATCTGAAATGTTTTACTTGAAACACTTTGGGCTTGACAAACCTGACTTGTGGCCTGGGCTCCAATAAGGCTGGGGGCAGAAGAAGGGGCAGCATCCAGTTCTCCAGAGTAACATTAGCTGCCGTGTAGGACCACATTGATTTGACTGGTTTGACGAATAGGCAAGAAAACAATAGCTTGTCAGTCCACAGCACAGACCCCTGGCTCAAAGTAACTGGTAATAGCAGGATGCTGCATTTCCATTTCAGTCATCCTCCACAAAGAAATTAAGCATGGATTTTGCAGTGCTTTTTTACCACCCTGCAATCAGCCAGAAGAACACAGAATCAGGAGTCCTTCTCCTAAAGATAATCACTTCTATTCTTGTATCTCTAATGATGTGTCTTTCTCTGTTGGTGACAGAGTTAATTTTTGCCCCACTCCCTGTCCCAGACTCTTCTTAGTTTATTTGTATCTTGCCTGTCTRCTAATGCTAACCTTATCTCAGTTCTCCTACAAGGCTTTTGCTGTCATCCTAATGCCCATCCCATTCTCCCTTCAGTAGTGTCTCTGCTAAAAGCAATGTGAAAAAAATTGCCTTCATGCACTTGAAGAAAGTTGCTTCATATATACTTTGCCTGTTTCTGTTCCTGCTATCCTAATCTCTGTCTAGGTACTAGTTTGTGTTCAGATTGTGATGTTTTTTTCAGAAATTAGGCTGTTCTTTCTTGAAGAACTGAAAAGAACATCCAGAGTGTTCATGTAAACATTTATTTAGAATCATCTAAAATGTATTTATATGAAAGGTTTAGAGCCCTGAATTCCTGTTGAAGATGAAATCATTCATCATGTCTTGTTGTCACCGAAATCGGGAGAAAAACTCCTTAACACCAATGTAGCATTAAGAAGCAGGCATTCTCTATATTAGGGCGCCGGGTACACGGGGGATAGCTCCACCCAACGTGCACACCTTGTGTCGCATCCTCTAAAGTTTATATTGCTCTATCATATACATATGCATTAAAGTTCCAGGAATGATTATACATATTCATTCTATTTCTTAGAATTAATTACTACATTTACATAATCATTACGCATGCAGTCTGAGTCTCTGGGGGTCTTCTGTGGGGGTCTCTGGTGGTCTCTGGTGGTGTCAGAAGAGGTGTCACTCAGCGTCTTGCCATGAACTTTGCTCTACTTTTCCATACATGGTCTCAACTTGGCCTGCTTCCTTGTTTGAGAAAAACTGTTTCAGTCCTAATGTTGGCTCCAACTGGCTTCTGCTGGTTTATCTGCACTTTCTCAGGATGTATGGGTCGCAGCTGCACCTGTGTCCTTGGGTATGTTTGTCTGAGGCTCCTGTTGAGACTTCTTCTTGTCCGAGCTGGCAACAGTTCCCACAATCCCCCCCCTTTGACACTCTTTCCTGCCTGGGGCCTTTGGTAACATTGTGAAATATGTTGACCCCATCTGRGCTCTTCTTTTGATTTTAGGGAGAATTTCAAAATAT
Organism: Apteryx rowi; assembly: GCF_003343035.1. Taxonomy (NCBI): domain Eukaryota; kingdom Metazoa; phylum Chordata; class Aves; order Apterygiformes; family Apterygidae; genus Apteryx; species Apteryx rowi. Next base: position 3,187 of record NW_020447640.1, read on the forward strand.
TCCAGGAGACTTTATGTTATATGCCCATGAATGAATCTTTTACCATCTTAGTTTGGTGCTAAAAAGTCTTATTTCTCTAAGAAAACAAGAAGATTTTAAAACAGTATTTCTATTAAAATGTACTCTATTTTAATTATGTTTATGCACATTGCATCAAAATAACCCTGATACATCAAAGTTACTGTAAACTACTTATAAATGTAAGCTCCAGTTCTACAAAGATTTATGCAAGGGTTTTATTTCATATGCTCTAAGCAGTACTGTTTACCTCTCAGTGAGACTGGACAAACTGTGTAAAGGTAAGCACGTATGTAGTTCTTTATGGATTTGGAACCAAAGGCAAGAAAAAAGGCTTTGACCTTCCTGGATCCTGAAGTCTCTTCAATGCTTAGTGTCCTGGTTGCTTCAGTTCAACCTCCCTTCAATTTTAGAGTGAACTCTCTGAATTTGAAATAGCTTGGGGTTCAGGAGTATTTGTAAAAGCTAGCACTTCAAAACCCCTGCCCACAAAAAAGCACTTTTCTTCTCTTAGCTTATTTTGAAGACTTAGTATCAAATAGTGTCACATTTGTAAATCTGACTTAACTCAGTGGAATTACTCTGGCTTTCTACTAGGATGACAGAAGGAAAAATTTCAGCCCTCTGCTTTATTCATCTACCCTGTACTCTTAACAAAATAAACATACTAGAAGCTACCAGTCTACTTCCACACCCATATTTACTACCCTGAATGTAGTACTTTTTATGCACACACAAGATATTTCTGTCATTTTATGACAGAATGAAAGTCATATTGGAGCTCTACATTCGCTTCCTCCAGCATAAATCGAAACTGTCTCTTTTCAATCAAATGCAGTGCATGAATTGTTATGGAGATCAAAAAAGCTTCATTTCAGTGATAAACTAAAATCATGTTATCATGAGACCATGGTTTTGATTTTGCAGAAGTCATTAGATCAGGAGACAATTATCCTGCAGGAAAAAAAGAGGTCAGTATAATTTCTAAGAAGGCAAACAAAGGGCACTATTTGAAGTCCATTTGTTTTATACATAATTGATATCTGACAGTAGAAATTTGTCACTGTTAGATGGTGTTCTACACATAAACTTGGCCTAAAAGAGCAATGGGAATTTACACTGGATAATCTATGTAAAATATTGCTTGTAGGTAATCATGGACACCCATTATTTTTCAAGATATTTTCCCTTCTATCCTTCTATCTTTATAACTAATATTATTTTTATGTGAGCATTCATAGAAGATAAGAGCCGCAACTTCCATAACTGCTTTCATGAACTGGAAGCCACCAACAGATGAAAATACTTTGAATGGAATAAGAATTAAACAAGAATGGACAGGGATGTAAGTTCAGTTTATAAGGTCTGTTTTAAAGTTTCTATATAACTTAAATGTCCTAGTATGTGTGGAATTAGCAATATGTATGCATATCCTGCCATTTCAATGTATATCACATATCTCCAAGGCCAGGAACTGTTGGAAATTGTTAAATTTTCCTGGCTCCCATTAAAATAGAGGAAAATTTAATGGCCCCATCTTAGGCAGAGGGTTGGCATTAAGAGTATAGAAATTCTCAAAATGGGAAGAGAAAGAAATCAAGCGTTAACAAAAGATCTTAAAAAAACAGAAAACAAAAGCAAACAAACAAACAAAAAAATTGAAAGGAGCCTGAAAAAAAGTTCACCAGAAAAGAGTGGGAGATGCTTCTGACATGATTTGGACAGGAATAGAGTAAATTAATACTCCCTTTTGGACAACATGGCCTCCTCTGACCCCCTTTGTCAGAGCGTATATGCCCAGTTGTTACCACAGGTGTTGCTTTTTTGACCCCAGACCCTCTGATTAGGATTCTTAATCCAGGAGGTCCTCTGATTTTGATGAGACTGGCTTATGTGTTTTTCCAGAGTCCTGGAGCAATCCTTCCTGCAAGGAAATCCTGGTCATCCCTTTTAGCACCTTGTATCTGAATCCCATTTACGGCTTGTGCTTGAGTGCTATTGAAGAATATGACCCATAATTAGTGAYATTTAGACCAGCAGTGTGACAGCAAGGCCAGAGGTATTTGCTCTGTACTTCCTATAGAGAAACTGGAAATTATATGTCATCCTTCCCTTTGGTCACTGACATTTTCAAAATGTTTATGACTAATAAAAGGAAAACTTCTGCACCGAAAGACGGGAAAGAATATAAGCTAATTCAGTCTAATGTGTGTTCAGATCACCACTGAAAAATTTGGACCTCGCACTTCTGAAGGCTGAGGAGTAAAAACACATTTCTCTAGTGTGTCTGCTAAGCTGAAATCCATTCAATTGCTTTGTGTAGATGATGTTTTCATCAGTTTTGCTGCTGACAATATTGTGAAGAATGAAAGTTCTAGGAATGAGACTGAAGAGTGTCTTTTCACTGAGCAGTTAACTGCAAAAGAGTTGCTGAACCACGCTGGGTAGGGTCCACCAGCAGGCAGTCCTGGGACCTGCACTTCTAAGTCATTTCACACCAGACAGACTTCCCTGGAATCCATAGAAGGATTTCCTCCAAACCTGTTCTTATTTTTGTGAGAGTTTCTGGTATCCAAGGTGCTTCAGATTAAACATGCTTAGCTCACTGAACCAGCATTTTTCAGCACACTTAGTTTGTCAGAAAATTTTTGAACAACTTCAAGTTCAACACCTTGCACATAGTGTTCAGTATTTGGAAAGGACAAATGCACAGATAGGAACCTTTTGCATAAAGGGACTTGCCTTTTTTTCTGAAAAAAGTACAATGCAAGTTTATGGTATACTAGAAATCCTAATTACCAAAAAAAAACCCTTCTGAGTTTCTAAAACCAGAGAAATCATCAAGTAGCTCTGCTTATGTATGCCTTTAGTAACTAAGTGACTTTAGCTGCARAAGAATTGTTTGGTTAAAATTATAGAAACTGATCTAGCACTGAATTCTTCTCTATAGGCAGTGTAAAATCCATTTGAAATCCTCCAGACATAAAGATGTATGATTTTATAAATAATAGCCATTTTTTACAGTTGTTAATGACATGGATCAAAACCTAAATAACCATTTTTTTTCCTAAGAATTAGCTCTAGAAAAAACAGCTGGAGGGAATACATCATTAACCAGTCAGGTAGCCTGGCCATGAAAACAACTTAGACTTAAGTATTTTTTCACCCATGGGAGTAATTATCTTTTCATAGAAAAAATAGTGCAAAAATAATCCATTTGCTCTTTTAAAGTGTAAGTCCATTACATATTTTTAGATGTGCTCAAAAACCCACTAAATCAGAGAGTTTTGCAATTCAAGGGAAAATAAATCTCTCAAGGGTTAGTGATAAGCAAGTGTTTTGATATTTTATTAAACTGGGCCATTTTGCCAGCACTTTATCAGATTGATGCTCTCTGGTTTGATCCTATCCCTGTGAGCTTGAGTGGATGAGAATGAAACCTTGTAAGAGAAACCCATATCACCACCAACTGCAGTTAGAATTCAGATCCCACTGCAATTGCACGTAAGCAACAACCATCATAGCTGACAAGCACCGACCCCTGAGATTTCAGCCCTTTCCCAGTCTTGTTCCATATCGACAACCAACTGTGTGTTGCTATGACTTAAGAATCCCCTGAGCTGAGGAATATCCCCACTATCATTTAGGTACCCTTAAATCTTTTGGTGGGATGTTTGGCAGTGCAAGAATGTTTTGTGAACCACTCCAACCCTGGGAGAGGGATCCTTAGTGGCTTGCTTCTCCTATAAAAACACCTCTGCATCAGACAGACAGTCAAGTAAAAACAGAGAAATAATCTTTAGCAATCCTTGGACTAACTGAGATAAAGCACTGCAGTGGTTAGAGACAGAGGTATATATATGGGGCAGGGGGAGGGGGGAGGGAAAGAGCGATAGTTATACTTTAGGTTGTCTATCTGTGTCACTCAGCTAACAAGCTGTAACAACGCTGACCTGATTTACCGGCTGAAATCTAGTTGTATAGCAAGATCCACGTGTTGGGTATTGCTTTTTTTGAAGGCAATCTAGACTGCAGGATGCATCTGTCTCTATACAGCCATTTGCTTTTTGCAGGTTACATTCAGGGTCAGACATTTATCCTTGCTTCTCCAAGACTGTCTTGTAATTCATCACTTAATCAGGATGTCAGTTTGTAACATTGTGCCTATAGCATTATTGACTTCCCCTGCGCAACTTTAGAAGAACTAATGCCTCTGCCTAGACAATAAATAGAAAGTGCTAACATCTTTCCCAGTATTTAAGTTGAAGGAAATCATTGACTTGTGACTCTTCCAACCAGGCTCAGTTTTTTGGCAAACAAACTTTTGTTTATTTAAACATATAATTCATATGAAAATACCTTGATAATCACACTTTGTAAAACCATGCGTAAGGAAAAACTACATGCAGTTCATTAGACCATGTTGGAGACTGAACACAATACTGAAAAAACCCTTTTGGGGGTGGTGATAGTCTTGGGGTGAGTGCCTGTAACTCTGGCTTTGAGGTATATGACAACACTATAGACTTTTGTGTAGTCCATAAGCATAAAAAATTAGGCTTAGAATATTATTTTCATAAATAGAACAAGCCTGGACAGTATTAATTCACTCTCTCAGAGCTTATATGAGTTCACTTCTTAGAGAACACTACCAGCACTTTAAGTAGTACTAATAAGATTCCTTAGGATCACTTTGAAATAAGGTTAATTTATGAGGTCTTTCTTTGGCATGTTCTGGGCCGGTAATGTCCTTGGACTTCTGAATTTTGCCTGTCATCTGCCCCCTGCCCCAAATCTAGATTTCAGAAATGTTATAAAAAAGCTATTTTAATATGAGTTTTTTAATATAAAACCTCAGATTTCATTCCTGCAGGTTGATACAGAAATGAAATATAAACATAAAGCAAAATTAGTTTATTTAACTGATCAGTTTCTTGTAGGAATAATCCTTAAAAACATAAGGTGAGGTACACCAAATCTGCTATTTCAACCAATGTGTTAAAAAAGAAAAAAACTGGCAGAAGTTTAAGTCTAGTGAACCCTGAAGCTAGAAGAAAATCTTAAGCATGACTCCTTTGATATTTTTAGAATGCTGCCCCTGAGCTAGCAGCTGTGGAGGGCAGGGCTCCCCCTGCTCGGGCAGCTGGCACCACGGGGTCTGCAGCCACCAGTGCCGTCTCAGCCCCTCTGCCGCGCAGCTCCTGTTCTTGGGGCACAGGGAGGTGACGCTCCACAGCCTAAGAGGCAGCATGGTCCAGCCAACCAAAGAAAGAACCAAGAACAAGAAAATGATCCCAATCCTGACAGAGGCTTCATCTGTCACAACTGACAGGTCACATTAGGAAACTGGAACACCTAAAGTTAGCAATCTTAACTGCAGAGACAGTGCGAGAGCTGCACACGCCAAGCAGCTCTACAAAGTAGGTCACTATTCACAAGTACAGCTATGCACAGGCAATTGTAGAGGTACTGGAATAATTTTTGTGTTGCGGAATAATTTTTGTGTTGCATTCTGTGTGTCTGTCCTGCGAGGGTAACACTTCCACAAAGTTTGTGACAATTAAAAAAATGAATGTTTCTGAAGTGCTATGTAGGTGCAAAAATCCACTGTAATTACTACAAAGCCTTCAGTGTCTGGGGACCTAGAAACTTCAGCGGCTCCAGCTGTCTTCAGCATCATCTCCTGCAAAGCTTTTCCAAATGCTGGCAAAATCTGACCACCTTTGCAGAAGCTGCTGGATACTGCTGTGGATGGTACCAGAGTTTTAGGAGAGGGGAAGGAAGATCAGTCTATCCCAACAAACACTGCAGAGCTGTTATCATCTCTGTAGTTACATCCCCGATCCCCAGTAAAATGCAGCTCTGGACCTCAGCCTTAGCATACAAGCAGACAAACACAATTTATAAAAACAATCTCTTTGGCCTTTGTTATACATAACAGCAAAACATGAGCTCATTGTCCCTCTTTAATACATTTCCCATAATTGCTATATTGTGCAGAATGGAAATACAGTTCTCTGAAGTCTGTATAAAATCCATGCAATTATAATTTTAAAAGTATAAAGCATTCATTTACAAAATATTCTGTTAATGTTCTCCTTTTTGCAGGAGTAAGTGGGATGCTTACACAATGTGCTACTTGGAACAAAATGACCATCCAAATGAAAACAGCTGTCACCAGACACCTCATACAATAAACTTGAGTTGTTCTCAGTATAAATATTTTTGAAGAGAAAAATATTAGAAATATATAAATACTGATATATGCACAAACATGTACATACAGCCTGTAGACTTGTTTAATGAAGAGTATTTATAATTTGGAAAAATCTTCTTTCATAATGAAAATTGCTTTCTTAAAATCCTGAAAAGTTTGATAGATATGTATTTTAAAATGTGTTGCAAAAATCTGTCTATTTCAAAGAGTGGATAGAAGTTAAATAGACTTCAGAAAGGCATTTTGCTTCAAATATATATATGCATTTCAAGAAACCCATCATTTTGGAATAAACTCAGCATTACTTTTTGTAACTGACTTAGAATCTGTTCATAAAGCAGTTCTTTATTAGTTTCTGAATTTTCTCTTCAGAGGTTGAGATTAGTTATAATTTCTAAATGTTTGCTGAAGAACAACAATTTGATTATGACACGAGTATAATTCATCACTGATTTTACTTGAAAATAAAAGCAGATTGCTGGTGATAGTGACAAGAAACTCCTAAAACAGCAATAGAGGAAGGGTTACTGCGCAGAACACCTTATTGTCTAAAATCAGTTGTCAAAAAGATATTCTGCCTTAGATTGCTCTGCCATTGCTTGCAAAATGTTATTACTGTTTTACTGTGTTATACTTCTGAAGATGAAGTTAGTGGAGGAGGAACTGTGCATAAAGAAGTGAATTTGATCAAAAATCATTGTGGTGATTCCGAGGTTTTACTGGATAAATTCCCATCTGCTCAGGTCTCCTTGAGGAATACTAGCACCATTGACCATAATGTGCAGAGACATACTAGGACAGGGATTGAAAAAAAAGAAATAAATCTTAAAATCTTAACTGTCTTGTTAATGAGGCTTTTTTGATAATAATTAGATAATTTGGGCTATTAGTGCCATTGTAATTGGACTAACAATAATAACTGCTTTTTGTATTTTGATTAGACGACTAAGAAATCCTTGGCCTGTTTATGTGATGTGTTTCTTTGCTGCATATATACTATGTGAGATGCAGTGCAACAACAATCAAGATCTTTGTATCTTTTGCAGCTTAGTTATTTGGGTAAAGATGCATCATCATCAAGGCATGGAAATATCAATGTATTTTTTGGCCTAGTTCAATGCCCTATCAAGTTTCTGGAATTTAATTCAATGGGAGAAAAATGAAATAATTGTTCACTGCAGTGAGTAGTGTCCTGAGAGCTGGCAATCCATGCATTTGTCTGCAAAAAAGCTAATTTACCAAGACATGTAAAGGAAGAATTGCAAATAAAGGATGACTATTTAGATATGCTGGATGTGCTGACAGTGCTAACAGTTTGGTACCTTCCCAACATTCAAAGATTTTTTAACCACATGCTTGCAAATAATGAAGAATCTCCATAATAAAGATATATATTTTTTTCATTRTGGAATGAAGTTATTGAAATTACTATTATTGGAACATTTTAAAGTATTTAATGAAATTATTTTCTAATTTCATCAAACATAAAAAGATGTTTGTAGCAAAATATGTTAAATGGCTAATATACACTATCTCCCACACTGTTTGGTTCAAGTCTTGGTAATTAAGAGGTCAAGCACAAAGACCAAAGCTACACAAAAGAACACTTAATAGAGACAAGCACAAAGAGTGGTCATCGACTTTGCTCTGTGGAGGCCACTCAAATAAATCAGAATACAAGGCTCAAAAGGAAAGAGACAGACGATTAGAAACACAAATCCGCAGAAAGACGAGCTGAGGTTTTTATTGATGTTAGAGGCCACTGGAAGCTCTGTAGCTTCCAGTGTCTTTAGGTAAGGCATCTGTTTGCACAAGTCTACAGTGCTCTGTGCAAGAAGAAAAAACAAGCAGCACAAAAAGTATAACCTTAAATCACACAGCAACTGACTAACTCTTGGTGCCAGTCAAGAACCGAGATGTTCTTAGCGTAATAATAAAAACTGTTCTAACCTGGATCCAGTTGTCTACTCTCCAAAGTTCCAGCAATAGCATTTTAATGACAACTCATTGCCCTCAAGAACTCCTTTTTTGCTGCATACTGGAATTGTGTCTGTCTTTTTTGCTAAGCAATTCCCAGTTGCCTGTGTTGTAAAGCTTTGTGTTGAAAGCAAACTGGGAAGAGAAAGAAGGAGAGAATACAGCGAAAGAAAAACCTAAATAGGGAAGGCAATAGCAGGTAGACAGAGCTGGGAAAGAATGAGTGAATAACATATATTTTGCAACAATATTTTCTTTAAAAATTAATTAGATCATATCTCAGGAGACATGCAATTTTGTTGAAGAAATTTAATGCAGAATAAAATCATCCTCTAATGTTAAAACAATTAATGGTTTAGAAAATTTCTCAAAATTACACCAGCATTGATACTTCTTTTCAAACTACGTGCAGAGGATTGTGTTTAATCAGAAGCATAAATATTAAGTTACTATTAATAGCTTTTAATGTTTTAAAAACAAACGATTCTTTCAGGGTATATTACATCCCAGTAGACTGTGCTGAGAAGTGAAATCACACGAAACTGCAAGAGACATCATGTCTTGTTCCAACACCGGTGAGAAAAAGAAATGGAATTCAATTAGATGTCTTCTGTCGGAGTCTCCAGTGATAAATCAGACTTTGCTTATTAATCCACAGTCCGCAACATAATCTGGTTAGAAAAAAAGGCTATATGTTCCAAAGAACAGATGACAGTTCTAGCTCTATATGTGGGAATAGCTCCCTGGAAATTCTCTGTTCACACATGCTGTGAGCAGAATCTGTCCAAAAAAGTTGTTTCCAGGAAAAGTACACACAGAAGCACCACTGCTGGGATCAGTTTCTTGCCTCACTTGCTCATTAATTCATGAAACTGTGAAAAGAACTCACTCTGCAGTATCTAGAAGAAAGTTTTTCACATGGTGGCCTAAATCTTCCCTCCATTTTTTGGCTCTTGGTAGGACGTCCACTCTGCCTATCCAGCAAGTACTCTGAGCTTTTGAAAATATTTTGTGCTTATGTCAGAGCTAGAGTAATATCTTTCAGACTGGGTGCACTGAGAGGCAATGACCAGATGTCACCAGCTGTGAGCCAAGTGCTTAGGAATGCGGGATTTATCCCTGTGTCCTGTGGCTGCCTCCTGGCCCTTATGCCCAGATTTCCCTGAAGCGAAGGAAATGGTGCATGGTCATGTCTTGTCCTGCAGTGGAGTTTGCAGGCAGGCACACTACCAAACTACACCCTGGAATTACCCTCAGATTTTCAATATAGATATACCATATAAGACTCATATCAGAACAATAAACTGACTATTGATTCGGTCCCTCATCCAGATATGGAAAGCTCAGGGTCAATTGCCTGTATTGCCTGATTTGGGGCAGGGGCTTTTATTCCCATCTTTTGGGATGCAAGATACCATATCCAAGAAGTACAGAAGATGCCAGAAGATCTTTGTATTGTAATGAGGGTCTGAAATAAATGGTTGAAGAACACAGTCAAAGCAAATGCTTGTGACTGAACTAGTCTAACAAGAGACCAGCAGTAGTCTGACTAGCAATAAGCAGACCTCCAGCATGGAATACAGAATAATGACATTTAAAGGACAATGAAGAGCCAGAGCAATGGAGCCAGTGGTTTCAGAACAAGAATGTTTCCATTTCAAGACCATAGGACTGGTATGCTATCTTTGCAAAGCTCCAAGTCAGAGATGTCAGCTCTGGTTTCCTCAATATCAGCCAGGTATTTCCTGATTTTCTTCCAGCACTCTTGCCTCAAAATATTCATCCTTATGCAAAATTGTATCATTACATGCAATACAATCTTTTTCTTTTTCTTATTTGATGCTCAAGAAGAAAGCAAAAAAAAAAAAAAAAACCACCTCTCTGGCACCAATGGTGCAAACAGCTGACTAAAGATTATACTTGCATATGCATGCACTAGGGAGGCAGAAAAACAGGTGTTTGATTTGTGTCAATGGGATACCACTCTATGTGAGGAAAATGGGTGTTTCCAGGGGTAAAAGGTCAAATAAATTGCAGAGGTGACATCCTGTCCCAAGTGTGCAATAGGCTTCCTAGTTTCAACAAGAAAAAGTTTGTTTGTTTGTTTCACAGTCTTGCAGCATTAAATTTAGGCATTTACATTTTAACTATGACCCAGTTTAATACTGTGACATACACATTCTCTTTCTCTTTTAAAACATTTCTTACTTTTGTTTTCACACAACATTTGCAATCCAGTCCTTGTGCTCAGGACCATTTCTAAATGAAACAACTTGTTAAATTCTCTTATTCACAGATTAGGTTGACCATGTCCCAGCTGCTGATTGGTAAGGACAAAGAAAGGCATAGGAGAGTTAGAAAAGGTACAGAAAAAGGCAACTAAAATAGTAGAGGGCATAGAGTTACTGTCTTATGAGGAAAGACAGGAAAAATTTGATTCTTCATGTTGGAAAGGATAAGCCTGAGTGGTGTGTGATCCAGGTTTATAAAAGCATGAGACAGTGAGTTTGAATGTATAACTGCTGTTCACAAAATCTTTAAATAGAATAATTAGGGGACATCCATTGAAACTGATAGCATACCAGTTTAAATCAAATTTAAAAGCTATTCTTCCCTCATTGAGTATTGAACCGCTAGGATTTGTTGGCACTGGAGTCTGAGAAAGCAGATTGTATCTGCAGATTCATAAAGAAATTAGAAATATCAGGGATAATAGGCCCCTAAACAAATACTAAAGGATATACCTTTTAACACTTCTGGTTTAATAACTGTGGATGCAGAGAAATATGAAGTGAATTAACAGAAGACAATGGCCAGGCTTGTCTGCTTGCATCATCTTGTTTTGCCATTTTGGGAAACAGAATATTGGGCTGTATAGATCCTCTTGACCCATAAGGACATTTCTTATGTCCCTTTTACAGTGAAATAGATTAGTAGAGAATATCAGTAGATCAGTAGAAGAAATGTGACACTGATTAGACATACTGATGCCTGATAAAATCCCATATCACCTTATTATGTTTCTAGACTGAAATATTTGAACTGAAGTTGATTTTGTAGTTGATTTTGATAAAGTCATTTTTAATTTATTAAGCTAATAAGCCACTAAAAATATAAATAATGCATTTATAATGTGCTTGCTTGAAGAATGTTTCAACTATACTGCAATAATTCACTGAGCTCTTGATCACTCCGGTCTTATGTCTAGCAAAACATTTACCACAGTTAAACCAGAAATAAAAGAATCAGACAAGTTTATATAATCATCACAACAAATATACTTCCCATTTCATCACTCTAAGGAAAGATATACATTCCAGCATCAGCATGAATAGATTCAGGCTTAACCAGAAAGATCTTCATTTGTATTGACATCCTTCCTTTGGTGAATAAACATTCTTCCTCTACAAGTCCAAAGGTCTTTACATCTTAAAAAAAWATATATATGTATATATTATATATAGATAAGGTCATATTGGACCTCAGTTATAGCTATTTATTTCTACTGACACTCATTTCATATAAATGAAAAGAAAACCTGTTTTGTTGGCATTGTTCAATGCTGGCTACAAAGATGACAGACTAGCTAAGAATAATGAAAATAAACACTTAGGTTCCCATAAAACTCTGGGGTCATCACAAGGGGTTCTGGAGAGTATTAAAAATCTTTTAAGCTGTTTTAATTAGAAAATAGACCTATTATCCCCCAAATCCTGCACACATATAGGGTAGTGTAGCACTCTCATTCAGTCTCTCTCATTATACTGAACCACTAGATTTGTGTGTATTTATTGTTTTTTTCTACACAATAGCATGCATATAGCTGGTATGTTCTCCAGAAAGAAGAATCCTGCCAAGCTAAGTTTGCTTTTCAGTGTTGTTAGATGATATCGGAGAAAGAAGAAAGGAGAGTCAAATGGGCTGTGAAACTAAAGAACTGGGAGAAATGCTGTTAGACAGGAGGTAGCACTGGTGAGCAGCCATGAAAAGACTACTTTGTCCAGGCTAGATTGAAGAGCTTGTTTGAGGAGGCTGTTAAAAGTGTGTAAGACACTAGTGATAGATAAGAAAAAAACAGCAAACAGTGAAAGCAGTAATGAGGTGATAGCAATCAGAGTGCAGAGCATGTGAATAGAGAGAATGGAAGTAGAGGTGTGGGCAGGCTCAGTATCAACAGAAATTCCAAGGGGGAATATAAAATGCTTGAAATCACATACCATAAGGCAGGGAGCTGGATGGAAGGCTGTGGCTGTAGGGGCAGGGGACAAAGTAATCGCTAGAGTGGTGCATTGATAGACAGGAAAGAAGAGAGTTGCTTTAGAGACGAGGAGTGCCAAGGTGAAAAATGACATGTGCTGATGGTAATACAGGAGAAGCAAATGGGGCGGTGTTGCTCGTTTCAGGGAGAGAAGGATGGAGACAGAGGCACTGCACATCCACCAGTGACAGCCTGCTCCCCTGCACAGGTCATTTCTCTGCACTGACATCTCAGTGCAGGACAGGGACATCCAGAAAACAAAGAAGGGCCAGTGGCAAACAGCCTTGGAGCTTGGGGCAGAGTCTGAACTGATGTGCCTTGGTTAAGTTCTGGCCAATAGAGGCAAAATGTGGCTGAGTAGGTTACAAAACAAGATGAAAAAAATAGAAAAAAGGAGCACATAGGCAGCAAATGAATTTCAGAGAAAAACTAAAAACTAATCTTAAAAAATTTCTGTGGAGCTATTACTGCTTTTGGAAAAGACTAGTGCTGCTGTGTTTGGAAGTGAAAGCATGTCTGGGATATGGAAATTAATTTCTCCTTCACATCAGCTGTGTCTGCACAGAACCTCACCTGTTTCTCCCCTTCCATCAACTGCATTTCACTGCATTTGGCCTTTGCAAGGGAAAACTATGCCATCCACTAGGACCTCAGGCTAAGACTCACAGCCTAACAGGTTTGCAAAGGGACCCTGACTTTATTCATTAACTTGCTTGACTTTTTCATTTTATTTTTGTAAAAACTCTATTTTGTCAGAAAATCTATATTTAAAATGAAAAGGAGAGAATCCTGAAAACTCCCATGACAGTGTACTGTTAAAACTTCAACCGTAAAAATATTTCTGTTGTAAATGGCATTATGTTACCAGGTGTGTACTGCAGTACTCTAAAACACATTCTGTAGTTAGTCTGGTTAATAATTTTTAATCTATTTTGTTTTGTAATCAAATTATTCTATAGCTCTTCCTAAGAATCTGTTTGTCAAGTTTATCTTTTCGTGTCTATATCACCTGTGAACCTACTAGCTGGAGGTCTGTGAGAGGACCAGCTTCTTTTTGCAAGACTTATGACTAGGCTGTAGCTTTCTGACAACTGGGGAGAAAATGAAGGGTGCATTTAGGCATGGAAAAAGCACATCATCTTGTGGAAATAAATGAAGAAAAGGCAGTTTAAAAGTAAGAGATAATGTCCCTATGCAAATCTTATATTTATTCCTAAATTTTAGCTGTTGCTAATTCATCATGAATAAATAGTGTCTAGAACATTATTTTTATTCTGTATGCATTTTGAAGTGTGTCTCACTGGTACCAAAGAAAATGTTTAGTGCTACTGACAGGAGTCAACAAAGTTGCTGGTTTCTCAAACAATTAAGAAATTTAATTTCACCACCCTTTTTCTACCATCCTTTTCCTTATGAATCATTAAGACATTTTTGTGTAAAACAGAACCACAGCATCATCAGTAAATTCAAGGAGAAAGTAATAAAAATGTAACACCTTATGTGAATTAGAGTATGTGAAATGAAAAAGAAAGTACCACTTATAGTGTTTAGGACACATATGATGTTCTAATGGCACCAAACAGGAAAAGCCTGCCACTAATGACTATATAATTGTATCATTTAAGCACTTTACAGCTATCTTTAGGAAGATATAAAACTTTAACATGTGGAAGGTCATGCTGTGACAAAGAAATCAAGCTAGCAGCAGGAATATCACTTTTATGCCACCGGTACCTACCAGTCACATAATAGGGATCTAACAGGTACACGTCAGTCTACTCTGTCACACTTCTTTGAACAGTCAATAGCTGAACTGATTTTTTTTAGCCTTCCTCATTATTTTCTACTTCTGACAAGCCAGCAGAAGTGAAAAAAAAATCAAGTAAGGATTCCTGAATCTGCCTAGATTTTCAATTTCACAGTAAAAAATCTGTATTTTTTACTATTAGTTTCACCCTTATTGTCTGTCTGCAGTTGAAATGGAGATAAGGGCTGATTAAACAGAGTTTGGTGATTGTAGTGTTGGCTGAAAATTACAAAACTAGTTTACTTTGGCCCCTCACTGGCTGAAAGGATAGAAGGATGCTCTCCAGACTTATATTGAAAGGGCATATATAAATATATTTTGGATGACTTTGCCTTTCAGGTACCTGTTCTGTGCCAGACTTGATCTTCACATGAGTTTTTCCCCTGTCTGATGGGAAAAAACTATTGCAGAACTGTGCAGCTTTTGCAACAAGTTATTTAATGAGGAAATGGCTCCCTATAGCCTGGTTCTGATATAATTTCTGCCTGCATAAATGAGGAGCATCTGCACCGAAGCCAGAGTAAAACTGGTGTCAACTGTCATCAGCAATGGGCACTACAACTTAAATTTCAAAACCAATGGTGCCCACAAAGTTAAGGAGCTTTCCTTTGGCCAGCAGAGGCAACTTTTTTAGTTGTATTAGCTCTCTGACAGGGAATGAAGAGTAAATAACAGTCAAGAGTGTGACCAAAACTATTAGACTTCATCATATAATATCAAATTAATATTTTAATCCACCCATTTTTCCGTGGGATTCTTGTTTCAATACTTATTCAGCAAATACTTGTTTGTGATAATCTACCCAGACCAAACATCAGAGGAAGAGCGAGGTGTAAGATGGGGCCTACCTCTCCTTATATCACTCACTCAGTGATATATGACATAGCAGTCTGTAAAATTTTAAGGCTCTGTTCCTTTCTGTCAAGGAAACGTATAGATTTAGCTTCATTCTTCCCTTCCAGCAGGTCAAATTCCACTATGTACTTTGGCTGGTTGGTACATTAATTCAGCTATTTTGCTGTGAGATTGTATCTTGCAATATATACCAATATATGCATTGGTATATATCTTCTTCCTGGGAGTCTTTTCAGACCTATCAGTGCTCCTCTGGGCTGGGAGGTCAAAATCCTTCCAGAGTTATGAGAAACCTCTGTCCAAATTCAGTCAACATTATCCATTCACCAGAAGACTCCTGTCCAAAATGTTCATGTCTTTCCACTGTCTTGGATCGCTCTTGTTTGCATCACAGTAGACTTTTCCTTCAGTTTGGAATTGCCATCTGCTCTGCCAGCTAAGCTGATGCATTTTTAGGACCCTTTCTGGGCAATCCAGATGCACATTTCTCAGGTTTAGATTGGCTTCTGTTTCTCAATATTGTGTTGAAAGCTTCATTGTTCCCAGGATGAGAACATTATTGATGTTGCGCTGATTTGGGGTATGTCTGAGGAAGATGAAATAGCTCATAGTAAACTTCATTTCTCCGTAGTGAAATGTCCTGCATTTAACCTGTCCCTATTCTTAGATGTATTCATGGGGAAAATGATACATGTATTATACTCATGTTTGAAAAAAGTATTATCTTACAGGGCTTTTTATTTCAAGCTAATATTGGGATTATTGTCTGTATGCCCAGTTGCTCTTGAACTATGCTTTGCATTAGAGTGGTAATGACCAGTCTGGTTATATGTATAGCTCTATTTCTCCTGGTTTCTATTAACCGAATGTCAGCACCTGAAATAACTACTAACGCAAGACCAGAATCAGTCATTTGTGAATGCATACTGCCATAACCATTCCTCCCTGGGAAGCCGTATTGCACTATAACCTACCTCAGTGGGGATCTGAAGGGGTTCTAGATCTCTTTACCCTTCACCCCTCATCCTCCTCTTGGAGAAGTGAAGGCTGATGAAACTTGAAATAAAGGTGCTCCCCTGCCCCTTCCTCAGTAATGGCTGTGCCAGGCCATAATCAGGGCACCCAGCAGAATTGCGTGAATTGCAAGGAGATAAAAATCAACTTACTAGATGCAACAGATCAAAACGGACCAAAACAAACCAGGACTCATGAGTATTATGACACTACCACTGTCCTCTGTCTGTATTAAGATGAACAGGAGGTGATTTGTCCTGAGATGCCATCATATGCTGCATCTGATTGCAGGCGGTGCTGAGATCACCAAAGTTACTCCAGCAATTAATGTGACTCTGACAAAGAGAAGATTTAATGTGGAACTGGAGATATCTTCACCACATAAGAACCCCATTTGCCATTGAGGTAACTAGCCTCATTTTCTTTGAAAGGCTCTTTAGAATATAAGCATTTTTATAATATCTCCCTAAATTCAATTCAATTACAAATAGTATAAGTTTATATACTTTTTTTCCCTCGTCATGTTGATTGGTCTACAATGATCTTGTCTAGTTATTTATCTTCATGGCTCACACTGAAAAAATATGATATTATCAGCCACTACCAGACAAAAATTAATAAGGAGCATTAAAAATACGTCCATAAATAATGTTATGTGCACCCAAAGCATTATCTGACAGTAAAGTATCTCTTATTATAGAAAACTCTCACAAATAAAGGCCATGAAAAAGATAAAATCTGGTACACAAATTCTCACCTAATGATATTAACACACATAGACCAAAAATAAATATGCTTTGAACAACACCAGATTATTTTTCTATAAATGAAAAAGTGACATGTAGATGACAATATCTCAACTTTTCCTATCCACTGTTAGTACTGTTAGAAAGACATGATTTGTTATGTAACAACATCTGAGGAATATGAGATGGGTTTATATATTATACAAACAAAGCCACCTAATGGCTTTAGCTAGCTATTAACTAACTAATAGCTCTATTAGAGTTAGTTCTTTAGTCAGTATTTACATTTAAAATGGTAGTTTATTAATACTTTGGTAGTTAATAATCTCTCCTCAAGCCTGTCTAGGTGATTCTTCAATCAGAAGAATGAAGATGCTGAAAGATTGAGGAGCTGCATTAAGTCAGCACAAAAGGACAAAATTTCCAGGTGCTACCACTGCATCTTTATTTTCTGGAGAGACTGGACTGAAAGAAAGGGCATGGCTCTCCAGCCTCTAAACTGATTCATAAGGTCACCAGACATGGCAGAACTTCTCTTCATTAATTGAGAAGGTATGAAGAAAGAGGTCGAAAAGGTCACCTCCCCATAAAGGTTAAATTTGCCTGCTCTTTAAATTATCTATTATGTTGAATTCTTCATAATGCCAACAATTCTGTAGGAATTTTCTTACTCTACAAAATGAATTCCTGTGAATATCTCTAAGCTACTGCAAAAGTCATCCTTTTTATATAGGCTGCTTGAAATATTAGGAGTTTAGAACTCAGCCAGATTAGTCTTTTCCATCCATGTTTTGCAGACTGTAACAGTACAATCTTGCACAGATATATCATATGACTTTGATTCTGAATGCATAATCTGATTTTAGTGTTTGAGAGTTGATATGGTAATCATCACTTCATCAGCTTGAGACAATAAAAACATTACAGGCAGAGCCATCTCATTCGTATTCTACATCACGTTTCAGAAATAATAACATGTGGAAGCTACCACATGAGTATGCAGGAGACAATTTCTAAGGAGGAAAGAATAAACACTTTTTCTAAAAGAGCTGACTGGGAAGATTTCTGTTCTGCTGATGTCTGTTTTCAGTACTAGAGATATGAAGAGCTTGGCACAGTACTACTGTCAGTATTCAACAAGGGAGAACAGCATAGTCGGATTACCCAAAGATTTGCAGTGTAATATCATTTTAGACAGAACAACTGGAAATTAATAAATAACTAAAGGATAGAAGAGATTTTGTGGAAAATAAAACTTGACAAAGAAATCTGAATACATAGTTTGAGATTATTACTTTGAAAAAAAGTAAAAATAGTCAGACATTTGAAAAATATTGACTTAATAAAACATGGCATTATGATGAAGAATTGGCATTATACACCCCGTTTAAGAATAGATTATACGATCTCCAAATGTAATTGTGAATGTCACAGTCACATCAATATGAAAAAGGAGAATTTCAAGAGGGCTGTTCTTAGCCTTGATTCTATTCAACATTGTCTTCAGTGATATGGAAACTAATATAAAAATTTCTGCTGAGGTATGGATGATAAAGACTGTTATAATGATAAAAAGGATGAATATGAGGCTATTACATTTGTATAAGTACTGTGGCAAGCTGAACCTTTTGGTAAACAGAATTCATTCAAATTTGTTTTAGCATCACTATCTATGACTGTTTTAGGTCCAGGAAGGAACAAAAAATATATATATATATACACACACATCTGCATATGTATGTATATGTAGATGGGCATTCATACATATATGCACAAGCAGAAGCATACACCTGTCTTGGGCCTGCCCACAGAATAAATCACTGTAGCTTGTAATATGCTGAGGACTGAGGAATAAGAGTAAGAGTTATCCTATTTGAATTATCCCACAGTGGAAAAAAAGAACTGATGTATAAATGTGGTATTAGTGAGTAGATTGGGTAGTTCACTTTATATATATCTCAGTGCAGCTTATACCAGAATTCTGTGTCCACTTGTGATGAATTTAAAAGTATCAGACTTAGCACTTGAAATACACTGACTTTATATAGGGAGAAAGTGGTAGATCAGTACATAGCTCTTTCCTGAGTTTCATTCTGATTCATCACTCCTTCAATTACGTCCTCACCCTCAGTACTTGAATTCTTCATTGTTTATAAGGAGCAGGTGGAAGGGTTTTTTGTATGGTATTGTCTAAACTAGGCACCCACATCATTTCAGGAAACAAATAAAAATACATAATAACATCAAAACATGATAGCAGGAAATAATTTATGTACTAAACTAGTCTGGCAAATGCCTCTATAAGGGAATCTACAGAAAAGAAAATGCTTCATTCTGAACCTTCCTCCTGAAGTAAACACGTGCTGAGGGACCTGCCACTCCAAAAAAGACTTTCTAGACTTTCATTTTCCTGACTCTCCTGAAACATTAGTAGACCAAACTGATGATAGTTGAACTTTCTACTAAATATCCACTTTCAAATGTAAACTGAAAGGCTTGTCTTACTCTAGTAATGTCTCTATTTGCTGTCTCACAAATCTTAACTTGGACTGGACAATCTGAAGAAATGGGAGTCTTCTAAAAGTGAAGCCAATACCACTTATCTTGTTTTCACAAAACTACATACTATAACTGGTACAAAGGGACAGCATGGCCAATACTTTTGTGCTGCAGTCCAGTATGAAAGTGTATCCCTTGAAAAAGCAAGTGCGAGGAAAAATTTCTTCAGTGACCAATAAGCTCATTTTCGTCTTATCAAAGCACACAACTCTTTCTTGCATTTCATTTTGCGAAAATTATCACTGATTCAACAAAGTATGTAAGTACATTTCCATCCTCAGCACTTGAATTCCTACGTGTGTAAAGCTAGGCCTGCTTTAATGCCTTTCGGACTCACAGTTAAAAAAAAAAAGCTTTTTATTGGTGCCTCATCTCAGTAAACTTCTAAAATTTTGCTGGTAGATATATATGGAAAAACAACCCATGAACTAGCACAGTCCTGCAGATCCCCAGCTGAAGCTAAAGCCACAAAAGCCCTGGAGCAATATTCTCACTTTTGATACAGTTATGAACGCAAGTCGCTGGTGTAGAGCTGTAGAATCTGATCATTAAATGTACAAAAAACCTACTAAGGAAGCTGTTAGTTTAGACAGGGGCTATATAATGGGAAGAATCATGCAGAGATATGCTGACACTAACTAAAATTAAGGGCCTGCAGTTCAAGTGATTCAAGCAAGACTTTCTGAAAACTATGCACACAGACTGTTTCAAAAGGTCCATTGGCAGGTGGAATGCACATGATAAATGCACAGTCAGGATAATTGTTGGTATATGTTTCTGTTCGCCAAATAAGTATACTTAGCAAATTAGCAAACAATCAACAAACGTACAAAGCAGTGTTTAAATGTAGTCTATAAAGCATGTCACAGTGAGTGACTCTGGAATTCCAGCTGCTGGCAAGTAGGCACTAGACATTATTTGTCTAAATTGATGCAAGTGTTTTGCTGCTTGCCAAACTGCCTGAACAAAGGAACTTGGGTTCTCTGGCTTCCTTTATGAAAAAATCTGGTACTGAGTCAAGTTTTTCACTGGTGGAAGAGAAAGATTTTGGAAGAAAAGCCAAGTTCTCAACAGAGTATGGTAAGGTCAAGTCTGTTGGTACCTTGTGAAAACAATTAACGGATGCCTACTCTTTATTTCAGGCAGACCAGTGTCTGTATGATCACATCTTTACAATACCGTGTGCCGGACTGCTTCCAAAAAAGTGTGTATTGCTTATAGATATGCTGTACTACTGTCAGTCTAGCTTGGGTCAGTACTAGTGGAGGAATCTCTACACCATTTAAACATACATTCAAGTCTAGTTGGGGTGAGGGGAAAATACAAAAGGGAGACAGAGATTTTATCATCTATCAGGGAATCTTCTGTGATTTAGAAGACACAGTTTGAAGTTCATTTAATATTTTTCCCTAAGCACTTTAAGTAGCTTCTGGTGCCCTGTTCTCCTTACCACAGAAATTTTTCTTTTCATAAATCATATACTAAATCCTTGGAATTTGGAAAGTTTCCTTTAGGTGGCAGGCCATCTCAAAGTTAGGTGTTATATTGGTCAGTCTGAGAACCTGGACTTTAGTGTCTGAGTCATTAACTGTCATTGAAAGCAATATCCAAATCTGATATATCAGTGAGGAGTAAAACAAAAGAAAAACAAACAGAAGAATATGTAATAATTCTGCCAACTAAAGTGACAAGTACCCCATCCTTGGCATTACAAATAGCAATTTGGTTTCAGTATCTTAATCAAATCTGAATCCAACACAGAATATTTGAAACTGAACAGGTAGTGTCAGCATTTTAAATGGAATAAGATCTGCTGTCTGAGTGTACCAGGATGAGTTAGAAAGCCAAAAAGCATCTAGAGTTGAATGCGGTGAGGGCTGTGAAGGGTATTCTACAGGTGTATCAGCAGCACAAGGAAGACTAGTGCCCACTAATGAATGGGGCAGGGAACCCAGTGACAAAGGGCATAGAAAAGGCAGAGGTACTGAGTACTGAATGCCTTCTTTGCCTTGGTCTTTACTGGTAAGATTTCCTTCAGCAATCCCAGACCCTGAGACCAGTGAGAAAGTCTGTATTGATGAAGATTTGTTGTAGGAGGATCAAGGTTACAGAACATTTAACCAAACTGGACATACACAAGTCCATGGGACACGATGGGATGCACTTGCAAGTGTGAGTGTCAATGTGAGTGCTGGACAATGTCACTGTGAAATCACTTTCAATTATCTTTGAACGGTGTGATTGATACACCAGGTGGTTGCACTGCCATTCAGAGGGACCTTGACAGGCTGGAGAGGTGGGCTGACAGGAATCTCCTGAAGTTCAACAAAGAGACATGCCAAGTCTGCACCTGGGGAAGAATAACCCCATGCACTAGTACATGCTGGGGACTGATCTGCTGGAAAGCAGCTCTGCAGAGAAAGACCTAGGGAGTCCTGGTGGACAACAGGTTGACCATGAGCCAGCAATGTGCCTCTGTGGCCAAGAAGACCAATGGTATCCTGGGGTGCATTAGGAAGAATGTTGCCAGCAGATTGAGGGAGGTGATCCTCCCCCTCTACTCAGTCCTGGTGAGGCCACATTTGGAGTGCTGTGTGCAGTGCTGGGCTACCCAGCGCAAAAGAGAAAGGGACATACTGGAGCAAGTCCGGCAAAGGGCCACAAAGATGATGAAGGGACCAGAGCATCTAACATACAAGGAGAGGCTGAGAGGGTTGTGATTGTTCAGCCTGGAGAGAAGGCTGCAGGGGGATTTTATCCATGTTTATAAATACGTGATGGAGAAAGTATAGAAGACAGAGCCAGACTTTTCTCAGTAGTGGCCAATGACAGGACGAGAGGTAACGGGCACAAATTGAAACACAGGGAATTCTGTTTAAACATAAAAAATACATATATACTGTGAGGATGGTCAAGCATGGGGACAGATTGCCCAGAGAGGCTGCAGAATCTCCATCCTTGGAGATATTCAAAAGCCATCCGGAGAGGGTCCTGGGAAACCTGCTGTAGATGACCCTTCATTGAGCAGGGAGTTGGATAGACGATCTCCAGAGGTCCTTTCCAACCTCAGCTATTCTGTGATTCTGTGTTTTAAAGATTTGCATTACCAATCACAGTCATAATCAGCACGTTGTCTCTAGCACAGTCAATTAAAAATTATCATTTGATTTCCCAGATCAAACCAGACTACGATTCAAATACTATATTGTTGAACTTATGGGTTTTATGGTAGTACCCAGCAATTACCTGAAAAAATATTACTAACTACAGTAATGGCAAAAATGAGCTAAAGTAAAACTAAGGGATTAGGGCAAAGTGCTCATTAATCGGTCTAGCAGTGGGATTGGAGTTGTTGCTAGCACTGGATGGACTGGATCTGGAAGTAATGTAGACATGGTAAGCAGGATTAACTAGCATAAACTGTAACCCAAGCTATAGTAGGCTACACTGTGCCCCCTAAATGTAGTAACTTGCTTCTATATACCTCAAAGGTCTCTGAGGTATAAAATGCAGAGTATAATCTCAGGTATGTATGCTCTTTTACAGAGTACAGTTACTTCAGTATGAAATCCAAAATAATCAGAGGGAAAAATAACCATTGCACACCATCTACAGACAACCTGTTCAAACAAAGAGGTGCCTATAGACAGCCAAATAATTAAGTTCTTGCTCTGAGGCCATAGCAACATGTCTTCAGCCCTCTGAGAACATAGACTTCTCCTTTTTTTCTTTAAACATGTGGCAATCTCTGGTGTTTTGAGAACAGGCTGGAGCTTGCTGGTCACCAACACATTATAGTGAAATCATGCTGGAGCTTTGTGAGGGTCATCAGGTGGTTAGACTCAATTCCTTCTTTACATTGGCAGAATCTAAACTGCATTTCTGTACTCCAGAGCTGCACCAAAATGCAGGCTTTTGAAGGACATAGATAGAACAGAATAATGCTTCTTCCTTCACTTCTTGAATTTGAGCCACTACACAGAGCAGAAATAAAGACTCACTAATTTAAATGAGAGACAGAAAGACCACAATTCAATAATTCAATGGTCAGAGCAGGATCTCAGGTTCCAATTTCTTCTCTGAGTGGCCAATTTATATATAAAGTGGGATCAGCTAGTATACAAACAGTCCTTGAAAAAGAGGCAGGCATCCAATACTATCAAAGTCAAGACACTTCTAGACATAGAGGGAAGCACATTTTTAAGTGCCTGAGAAAATTTGCTGAGGTGATTATGCAGTTTAGGCACTCTAAGGTGACAAATAAATAGAAGTTTTCAGGATTGTCATTTTCAGTTGGGGTTCATGAATACAAACTAAGCCTGATTTTAGTTCCCCATGTTTTTTTCAGACCTGGACAGGAGTCATTGCAGTGAGAGTTCTGTTCATAAAGTACTTGCAGCTACTGGCTAGGTTACAGACTGAAACTGTTTATGGACAATCTGCAATTCACAGCAATAGCAAGTCCACATAATAAAAACACAGAAGGTGTTAAGTTTATATAATCAACATGAAAAGACTATTTTAAATACTTCTTTTTTTGGCAAAGAATCTGGCTGATAAATAATAACCACAGCATAGAGGAAGAAGCATGAAAAGCAGGAATAGCAGTAGATGCAAAACTAATGGACACTTTTCTACACAAAAATCAAAACCAAAATGTGAACAATAAGCCTGTTTTATTTTGCATCATGAAAAAAAAGGATTTAAATTTTACTTTTAACCTGGTCTGTCAAAGTTTGCATGTGTTGCTGTAATATTTCCAGTTTGAGTATTTTCTTAGGTTAGAATTTTCAGAAAGGCCTAAAGGCTCTTGAGATAGAGGTTAGTTGGATTTAGGTGTCTAAGCACTTTGAAAAGAACATTAGGTTCCTCTCTATAATCTTTAGTTACACTTGAAAAATATTTTCACCCAAAGTGAATTGATGGGGTGTTAAAGAAATGTAGAGCAGAGCTGAATCTTGCAGGCTTCCTGCCCACAAACTCATCTTTTGCTCTCTTGTAGCCAAAATCCCTGGACTAAATTCAGCGCTGATATATAAAATTGAGTAAAAGGATCGGAAAATTAGGTGGCAAAACAATGCATAATCTTCACCGATTTGGCACTCAGTAGACATATGTGTTCAGTAACTTACATAGCAAGGGAGTAGAATGAATTATACTGGGAAAGAAATTCAATTAGAAAGCATTAAAAGATAAATCAGTCAGGTTCTCCATCCATTTTAGGTTGTATTCAGCCACCCTGACTTCTTGTGTAATAATTCAAAATCATTATTATTTATATTCATTAGACTACAGGACTGCAACCTCCTAATGGCAGTAGCTCACATGCCCTACCCTGACTCTGCCTCACTGTTCCATTCTCTTTACTTTACATTGACTCCCCACCTTTTTTACCTTTCTTGCTCTACAACTGTTCCTCAGATGTTTGCAGTCGGCTTTTTTTTCCTGATGCATATTGTGGGGGGATGCTCCCAGCTTTCCATCCCCTGCTCCCCCCCATACACATTTGGTACCACTTACAAGCAGTCTGAATTCCTGCGTTTTGCACTTTAAAAGGGAGAATGTGAAGACTTTGAGATAAGGCCTGCTTGGGTGCCTGGAGCTTGAGAAACAAAAGCCTCCTCTCACTGCCGGGGCAGTGTTAATTGCTGTGGTCAGGACTGTCTCCTCCTCATCAGGACCTTGAGAGGTAACACCTGCTTTCATGGCTGGGGCCCCTTTGTGGACTGGAATTAACTCCTTCTTAGCCCAGCTATGGGATCCCTCCTTGGGACCCCCACTGCAAGAGTAAAGCAGTCAGTCACTCAAACTCCTTTCTTCAGTGCTGGGGAATGTGCAAGGCAGCTAGCCTGCCATTGGGGGTGTTTGTCCACCCCCCCACACCCCGTGACTGTGGGTGTGATCATCATAACAATGATGGAGGAGAGTTGAACCCTGCAGCAGCCAAGAGCCAGGGACTGCGCCTGCATGAAGAGAATTGTAACTGGCCTAGCGACTCCACCTCCACCTTCCCCTGAAGAGTATAAATAGGTTGGCCCTGGAGGCCATCTTTGKCTCTTTGTGGGTGGCAGTGGGTTTGCCAACTTGTGGAACCCTTTGGGATGGGGATGCCCTCCTGCAGTTGCTTCCCTGGGATTGAGTGTATGTTGGTCGCTGAGGCAACGTGTGGGTAAGATCAATCAGAATTGGTTTGCCTAGTTCATTAGTTTGGGTATTTACAGTTGGTATAAATTAGCTATCCTTTTTTGTTTACTAAGTAGTTACTGTTAGCATAACTTTTAGTGTAATTAGAAATAAGTATTGTAGTTGAGCTGAGTTTCTGTTAATATGAATTCTTGCTTTGTACCATTGCAGCTTCTGTAGTAAATTTTGGTCTTTGAAATGAGTTGTGGAGTCATGCAGTAAATCTCCTCTCCCCCTCCTCCTCTCCCTCGTGCCACACAAAACCCCCACGGTCTGGGACTGTAAGGTAGTTGGTTGTCCTGTGACACTTATCAACCATTTAAATAGAAACTTCATCTTAAATGCATGACTAGTTCCAACATAATCAAAGATGTTGTTCTCAGAAACAAATCATCTGCTCAACTAGGCCATAAATAGTACAGTGTAAAAAAGCATCTTTGTTTTTGCAAGATACATTGTGCTGTGATTTTCAGTTACATTTACTAAATCATCTTTATTGATTTCTCTAGAGTGTCGCCAACTTACATCAACTGATAATTTGTCCCATAATCTGTCTTCATTTCCACTTTGGTTCTCTCCCTTCTTAGTCTTAGGGTTTTTCTTTCCAATGCWTATGTATCGCTAGGACATTGATATGGAAATGTGGACAATAGATATTTTAAATCACAATATATCTGTGAAACCTCAACRGTAGAGCTGTAACAGAGCCAATTTGTCAATAAACTGCTGAAGAGGAGAGTAAGAGAAGACTTTCACTCTTAATTTGATTTATACAATATTCACTTTTCATGAAAAGACCACAGTGAAATATTTTTGAGGCACAGCCAAAAGGTTATCACATTTATGGTTTATCAAGCACCTTTAATCTCAAAGGGCCACAAATGTCCTGTGGATAACTGACAACTCTATTTTACACTTTGTAACTGAATATTGAATGGTAAAGGGAAAAAAAATCAATGAAAACATAAAATGAACTAGGTTTCCAAAGAATTCTTTGAAGGTTGTGTTTTAAACAACTGAAATATTCATATGATACTGAGTAACCTTGAAGTTGGTACCTTCACTAAGAATAATTAAGATTTGCACATTTTAGTATGAATAGAAATTTCATTAAAGGTCATTTTAAATGGAAAGAAAGTTATCTGGATGATGAAGTTTATATGCCTTTTGGTATTGACGTGCTTTGGCAAATCATACAGCCTTTTTGCTGACTATCATAGATTTTCAGACTGCTTTCCATTAGCACAATATCTGATCAATGTTTATTATTATAGTATTAATGAACCTACTTTACCTTGCACTGTGTACATTTGTGTACACCAATAATCAAGTTCTTGAAACATGATCTATGAGAGACTGCAAGAAGGACAGTTCTTTAAGGGAAAAATGTTACATGGAATAATTATCAAATGTTTTAAAAGCCTTTGGAAATAGCTTTTATCCAAAGCAGATAAAAATAAAAGGATTTAATTGCAAAAGGAAAGATTTAAGTTAGGCATTATGAAATATTATCAAAAGAACAGAATAATTAAGCTTTGGAAAAGATTGTCTAAGGATGTTGTAAATTTCGTTAGAGGTTTGAGAAAGTGTCTGTTTAATAAACAAATATTACATCTCCCTGAATAACAGGTCACACACTTGTCTACACCATCTCCCTCAAGGGTAAATTGCATGTGGAAAATGTTGCCTTCCTATCAGTGGAGCTGCTGCAGTGCTGATTTCCTAAATGTAGCAGAAATGTAGGAATTTATGCTGATTAAGCTAAAATCTATATTTCTGCCATCTGTACCTGAAGAAAACAAACTGGGTGGAATGCTCCCATAACCCTGGAGTAACATAGCTGTGAATCAAGTCCCAACTACATCCTAAATAAGTCAAGTGGAATTTGTCAGATACTTCATTGAGCCATAGCTCATAAATTTCTTTTTTGGCCTTTCTTTCCCAACCTGGTTCTGTTCTTCACTTAACCTTATGCAAATATTTCAATTTATTTTCCAGCTAGTGAACAGCTAGGATGTTGTAATTCTTTCTTTGGATTTATTTGATGTTTCATAAGAAACCTATCTTATTTTCAAGCTAAAATTGTCATATAGGGTACATAATCATCTTTTATTAACAATATTTAAATACAATTTTTAATATTTTATACCTTAAAGATAAAGACAGTAAATGTTAGGCAGATATAATGATAGATCAAGAAGTCTCTGTAACATTTCATATTTATTTAATATTTCTTTCTTATTAGAGGAAACTGACTATTTTCAAAATAGCAGAAGAGAATAGACTAAGCTTACTAAATCAGCAGGTGACTCTAAATTGGAAGAATCTGCAAATTTAGATGTAGAATTCAAAATGTTCTTGTCAAATTAAAAAAAAAGTTTGAAAAACATAACAGGAAAAGAATAGTTGAAGCTGAGTAGAAGCTGAGAAATAGTGCTGGGGTACAATAACCAACTGTACAAACAGAAAATGGATAGCAAATGGCATGTGAGGGTGAGATTGTTCTGAAGGAAAGAATCTAGAACAGTTATAATGAACTGTAAAATACTAACCATCATGAAAAATTAAATATAATAATAACAATATCATGTTGTTAAAAAACAAATTGCTAACACCAGCTGTGAGGTATAAATAAAGGTATTGTATGCAAAACTTGTGAAGTAAATATTTCTATTTAGCATTGGTAAGTTCTCAGTGGGCATACTGTTTACTTATGAACAACTTATTTCTAAGAAGAAACTGCCAAATTGCAAAATTTCTGGAGGAAAGAAACAAGAATGATTAGGAGCCTAGAAAATATATCTGAGAAAGCACTAAAAGAAGATTGCTTTGGTTTACATATGATACATAAAAAGTTGTTCAGAGAAGAAAGTAACACAATATTTTGCATGTCCCACTTTTCCTAATTGAGTCAAAAATTTGAGAAAATATTCTAATGGTAATTACTGCAGTAGATTTCCTAGGAGAACTGTTGAATGTATTTTTTAAAGAGTAAGTTAAACAAGCATGTCTCTATTCTACATGCCTTAAGTTCGCTTAAAAAGAGAAAACTTGTAGTCATGTTATTGGGCATGGGTTCTTATTTCATTTTAACACGAATACCAAGTTTTGAAGACATGTCAGCACTATGGTCTTGTGGAGGTGAAGGCTAACTGCAAACTGGGCTGCACTGGCAAAACTTGCTAGCTGGGAGGTCTATTCTCCCCATTAGGCCACATCTGGAAGACTGCATCCAGTTTAGGGTCCCCAGTACAAGAGAGAGATTGACATGCTGGAGGGAGGCCAGTGGAGGTCCCTTAATATGGTTAGGGGTCTGGTGCATATGATATACAAGGAGAGGCTGGGCAAGCTGGGTTTCTTCTTCAGAAGAGAAGACTGAGGCTGGACCTAACTTCTGTCTTTCACTGCTTGAAAGGGGATTAGGCAGAAGATGGGGGCCGACTCCTTTCAGAGGTGACAGGTGAAAGGACAAGGTGCACTAGTCACAAGTTGCAGCAAGGAAAATTGCACCTGGGTGTGAGGAAAACATTCCTCACCATGGGAGTGGTGAAGCCCTGCAGCAGGTTACCCAGACAGACTGTGGAATATCCATCCTTGGATGCTTTCAAAACTCAGCTAGATGAGTCCTTGAGGAACGTGGTTTGGCTTTGAGGTAAACTCTGCTTTGAAATGACCTGCAGAGGTTCCTTCCTCCCAGCTTACAATTTTCTCTAGTTCTATGCACTCTTTTCCATTGCATTTTGTTTTAACAAGCCAAGAAGCTGCATTAGTTTGTCACAAATACTTATATTTCTCTTTCAGTAAAACAGCCAAACTTTCTATGACTAATACTTGTCTTACTATTGGTACTAGTGTTTTTCCTTTTTCTATACCCAATTGTGTGAACAAGTGTCTAGGAATAACTGGTGTTTTCATCATGATAATGAAAATCTACACAACCAGATATCACAATATCTACACAACTATGAAAACAAACAAGCAAACAGAAGCCTGTCTGCAGTTCTGACAAACAGCTGTATTCATTTTACAAGGCCTTCTTATGGTGTGCAATGGTAGAGAATTTTAAGTTAAAAAGATTGAGGAAGGAATCATAAATCTTCTTATTTTTAAACACAACAGCAAAAGATATTCTGAAAGAAAATATATTCATGTATTCTGTACTTAATAACAACAATGTATTAGAAATGATGAACTGGATAATACCAATCAATGAAAAATGGAATATAATAACAATAACGATAACAATATCATGCTGTTAAAAAAAGAAAAACAGCTAACACTAGCTGTGATGTGTAAGTGGAATGGAAAGGACTGCGTGGGTCAGTAAGTCCAGTCTCCTGTTATTTTAGACATTGCATTGAATAGTAATTCATAAAACTTCCAAGGGTCTGTCCCAAAACTGTTAAGTTTTTGTTTCAGTTTAGTTCTCTGTCCTCAGAATTCCAACCTAAAGCTTTGCTGGACTTGTGCCTAGACTGCAAAGTACATTGCAGCTGTAGATGAGTTAAAATATGATATGCATCTTAATCTCAGTTTGATATTACTCTATCAATATTGAGAGAGTTTAGCTTTGGATAAATTTGTCTAGTCTCTCCACTTATTACAAAATAAGGGACAAACTGTGATTATAGTTTGAGGCTGCTCTGCGAGGCAGTGGGAGGAACTCACAGAATCTTATATCAATATTATAATTATGATACTAGCACATCACAGAAACGGCAGGTAAAAATTTGATTTAAAATTCCATGGGAAGCCATCACAGAGAGGAAATTGCCAATGTGATCAAGGTCTAYATTTTTGAGCAGATACCCTGCAGCATTATGCAGTAGTCAGATTAGACTCTGCACAACAGACTTTATGCTCTGATATACTATATTGTTAAGGTTAAGGTGAGGTTAAAAAAAAATGAGGCTAGATCATTATCTTCAAGCACGAGATATATAAGGCATTTATGTATTGTAATCCCTAAGAGTCTCAGTACTGACCAGCATTCCTTGGTCCACTAAAAGCATAGATTAAAAAGATGATCCCTAACTGAGATTTTCTGGTATAAGATAATATATCCCTAGTGATACAGAAAAGAGCACCAGGGATGATATTCAGCTCATGACTCAGATGCCTATTTATGTGAAGATGTCTGTAGACACATCATGCATCTTGGGTCCCATCCAGGACTCAGTAGCCTAAACATAGGTATCTAGTATAATTTTAGATAATAAAAATAGTAAAATAACCCATTATATTAGTGGAGTATTCCACCTTGGGCTCCAGTTGCTGTTCTAGAATGGAATGGGTCTCCTGTAAAACCTGTGTCATATCTACAGCTGATGTCCTGAATATCCTGAAATTTAACAAAATACCAGTGTTTAGACAACTGAACTGTGAACAAGGTGTATACTCTAGGTTTAGATAGATTGTTTTCTATGCCCTATTGACTGTATTGACAAAGATCATGAGTCAGTTCCCCAAATATAGGTGCCTAATGTCATATGACACACCACAGGGCCAGCTGTGTCTGGCCTTCACCAGCCAGATCTTTCTAGCACAACTGGATCAGAGGTGAGCATGGGATGGCGGCAGTGTCATTCAAGACTTCTGCAGAGCCTGGCACCCCAAGCAAGACATGACATTACGTGACACTGTGCTCAAACGCACTCCCCCCCCCTCCCCCCCCGCCATCAGTTACAGGCACCAGAAGTCCTGGCGTTTGAGAAGTCTCTGGGAGTGCAAAAGAGCAGAGCAGTGCCTGCTTCTCTGTAGGTGCCCAGGGAGGATGGCCTTGGCGTAAAGACTGGACACTTGTACAAAGGGGATTGATTTCTCTTCAGGGTCTGCTTTTTCCACAGCCTTCCTGCACATTCTTGCACTATGCAGTTCCACCGCACCAAAGCATCCATGCTACTGCTCGGCCTCCCCGCGGCAGGAGAAAGGGCAATTCCTTCGCAGGCTGCCCAAGGCCTGCAAGGTCGGTTCAGCTGCACGAGCACTGCCCTGCAGGCAGGCAGGTAGCTGGGGCACAAGGCAGGGCTTTGTGGGCCAAAAGCAGCTCAGCCGGCAAACCCCATCGAAGCCCACTTTCACCTAAGGTCAAGAAGCAAGCCTGCAATTTCCAAAGCAGCCAGGCTCCTCTCCAGACTCCAGGCAATCCACTGATGTCCTTCTGCAAGAGGCAAACATCGTCTTCATGAAGAACGGCTCCTGAAAAGCCTCCTTCCTTTCTCACTTAACGAAAGGCTGCAGAAAGTTTGGCTGGGGGGAGCTGAATACAGCCCCTTTGCCCAGGGTCACCCTGTGCAGTGTGCTGTGGTGCAGGGTCTCCCAAGCCTGCAACATCCAAGCTGGGGCCCCAGCAATGCAGCCCAGCTGAGCGAGGGTGGTGCCAGGCTCCCCGCCAGCCCAGCCGCCTCTCAGCACCCTGTCTGTCGCACACCAGCTCCAGGGCCTGTGTCCTGAGTCTCCCGCAACAGGCAAGGCAGAGCCTCGGTTTCCACATCTCCGTAAAAACTGCTGCCCAAACCCTGCCTGGAGAGCAGCTCGCGTCTCTGACAAAGGCTGCGTTAACGAGGAGGCAGAGCTCTTTGCAGCCCCCCGCATGAGGGCACAAACAAGGCTTAGGCCAGCGGGACCGTGTTTTTGGTAACCGGGCACATGTAAGCCTCCCCTTTGTCCCACCTCCTCCTCGCCCCTTGCGTTGTCCATGCCTTCTTTTGTATTGTAAGGTGTCCTTCAGGAGGAAGAGAACTCATGTCTGGGGCTGGCTGCAGCAGATGCCACATGCACATCTTTGGGTACTAAGCAGGGATGCCTTCACACTTGCTTCACCTTCAATAAGCTCATCTCACCGCCTGAAAGCCCACGGCCAGGGAGCATGCCAGAAAGCCAGGAGACTCTCACGACAATAAGAAAGCAGGCGGTTCCTGCTCCAAGGTATCTGAAGAGAGCCACGACAGCCCTGACAGGAGACAAGCCCTTGCTCTGCAGCTTTCAAATGTGCAAGTTTGGGGCAGAGACAAAAGTGGCCGGAGTGGCTGATACCCCCGCGGGTTGTGCTGCCATTCAGAGGGACCTTGACAGGCTGGAGAGCTGGCCAGAGAGAAACCTCCTCAGGTTCAACAACRGCAAGTGCCCAGTCCTGCCCCTGGGGAGGAATAAGCCCAGACACCAGGACAGGCTGGGGGCCGACGGGCTGCAAAGCAGCTTGGCAGAGAAGGCCCTGCGGGTGCTGGTGCACAACCAGTTGACCATGCGGCAGCAGCATGCCCTTGCGGCAAAGGCGGCCAGTGGTCTCCTGGGCTGCATTAGGAAGGGTGTTGCCAGCAGGGGAGGGGGAGGGAGGTGCTCCTTCGCCTCTGCTCAGCCTTGTCCAAGAGCCCCGTGGAGCGCTGGCTCCAGCTCTGGGCTCGCCAGCMCAAGAGACACRTGGAGCTACTGGAACGTGTGYGGGCGAGGGCTGCTAAAATGCCGAAGGCACTGAAGCCTCTGTGCTCTGAGGAAAGGCTGCGAGAGCTGGGACTGTTTTGCGGAGGGAAGAGAAGGAGGAAGTGGGGATCTTTTCAGTGCACATCATTATGTGAAGGGAGGGTGTAAAGAAGACAGAGCCAGCCTCCTCTGCCTGGTGCCCGAGCGGCAATGGGCACAAGCAGAAACACAGGCATGGCAATGGTGCGGCAGCGGAGGTGCCGGCGGCCGGGAGACTCCCCTTTGCTCCTGCGCCGCACCCGCACGCGGGGCTGCCCCGCGGCCGCGCCGGCGCATCACAATGTGCCGCAGTGGCATCGCAGTGGCCACGGCCACGGCCACCAGCGGGTGCCCATTGCGGCACCGTGCCATTGCAGGGCAGCACGGGCAGAGGCAGCTCTCAGCCCGGCGCTACTGCTCGGCAAAGGGACACGCGTGCAGCTTCGCGCAGGTCTGTCTGGCCACAGCGCCATGGGACAGGTGAACTGCTGCGGTGCCCGGGGCGCTCCCGGCCCCGCTGCCCGCTCGCAGGCAGGGCCCAGGTGGGGCTCCTGGCGCCCGCCTCGGGCTCTGGAGCAGGGCGGCCTCCCGGTCCCTGGCGCCGCTCGGCGCCTTCGTGTCGACCAGGAGCCCCCAGCTGCTCCTCAGCCAGCGTGCGCAGGTGACCCGGCACCAGCGCACCCAGCACCGGCACCTCCTGCTCTTCGTGCACGCCATCGCCTTCGCCAGCTTCAAGTAAGGCTGTGCATCCCCCCCCTCCTTCCTCCCTGCCCAAGGCTCTGCCCCGGCAAATGGCTCTCCCAGAGCGGGAGGACGGCTGCGCTTGCGCCCACCGCGCACGCCCGCGCTCCCTGCCTGCTCTTCCTCCCCGCAGATGCGGCTCCACCTTCCGGCTGAAGCACCGGGTGCGCCTCAGCGAGCTGTGGGTGCTGTGCCGCGAGGAGGCGGTGGCGGCGGCCAGGCCAGAGGACGAGGAGGAGGTCTTTGGCCTCAAGAGCAGCCAGAGCCTCATCCTCGTCTGGCCCACGGGCCTCTGCGTGGTCACTTTTGGGTGAGTCGGGGGCACACGTCCCAGGGCCGGCACGTGTGCCCGTCCTGCACCCCGGGGCTYGGCCCTGTCCCGGGCACTCTGCCTGCGCGGGCCAGAGCCCTTTGGGGCCCGTGTGTGTCCGGAGGAGGAGCAGCAGCAGCGTGGGCTGAGGCTGTTTGTGCCTTGTGCTGCAGGTCGCAGGAGGTGAAGCAGCTCTGGCTGGACGCCATCCTCAGGTCAGGCCTGCTGGGGGATTCAAGCTGCCGGTGGCGCCAGGGTGGAGGGTGGGGAGTGCTGCCGATGGAGCTGCCTGCAGAAGTGCCCACATGGCGGTGGGGCAAAGGTGCACCCACTGCCACGTGGAGCTCCTGGCGGAGCAGCAGGAGTGGCTTTGCCTCGTGCTTGCGAACGAGCAGCAAGCCCCGGGAGCTGTCAGCACAGCTCGCGGCCTGCAGGTGTGGGGACCCTGAGGAGCCACTACTGTGTGTCTCCAAGAGGAGGAGGCCCATGGAGAGCAGGAGCCAGGGCATGAGAGAGCTTGTGCTCCCAGCCGGCGCTGCTGCAGGCTGTGCGGGCTGCGGGGCCCTTGGCAGCGCTGGGCTGGCTGGCAGGAGAGAGAGCAGCCAGGGCTGGGGCTGACAGAGCTTTTTGTGCGCCCTTCCCTGTGCACAGGCAGAGCCAAGGAGGCCCGGGAGCCAGAGTCACCCGCCTGCCCTCCCTGCGGCTCCTCACCA
>NW_020447640.1:39202-57974 GCF_003343035.1 Apteryx rowi
GCAGATGGAGGGAAGAAGGTGGTGATCTCATGGCCGCTGGCTTGGAGAGGAACCTCTGCCCCCGGGGAGTGCCCGGGGCAGCTAGGCTCTGGCCCCCAGGTGGCTCTCTTTGGGCAGCCTCTGGCCCTCATCTGTGGGCAAGGTGATGCCCTGCCCCAACCAGTACAGGTAAGCAAGCCTGGGGAGAGAGGTCTCCTGCAGGGAGGACTCCACTGCACTCCCTGGACTTCACCAGTYCCAGATGAGGGTGGATTGGGGGACAGTCAGGGTACTGCCAGGATACCCTACGTGCAACAAGAACGACATACTAAGCCGAGTCAAGCAGAGTGCAGTGCYAAGTGCAAAGCTGTCTGTTGCCGCCTGCAGGAGCTCCTGGCTGTCCTCGATGAGAAAGGACYGGCCACTGAGGGCATTTTCAGGAAAGCTGCCAGCGAGAAGGCCCGCAGGGAGCTGAAAGAAGAGCTCGACAGAGGTGGGAACGTGGATCTGGCGAGCAAACCCGTGCACCTGCTGGCAGTGGTGCTGAAGGTGAGTTCTGCTGACTTGTAGCTGGGAGAGCACAGGGCCAATCTGCATGGGCCCATGCCAGTGCCGAGATTGGCCTCGGAGGGACTCCAGGCTAAAACCCGCCTGAAGCCACACTCAGAGGATCAGGCTCAGGACACCTGGGCATTTTCCTTTGCCACGGGCGGGATTTTCAGTTCTGGCAGCTGCACCTTTGAGAGCAGGTAGCTCAAAGCTGGCTGCCTCCTAGTGAGCCCAAGTCCCAGGGATGCTGCCTCTCTGCTCCCTGCTAGTGTGCAGAGCCTCACCTAAKGGCCTTGGCCTTGCAGGACTTCCTGAGAAACATCCCCTGCAGACTCCTCGTGGCCGACCTCTATGCCGAGTGGCTGCTAGCACTGGAGAAGCCCAGCCTGCAGGAGAAAATTGCCAAACTGAGAGAGTAAGTTTTGCCACCGGTCCCACCGCTCGGGCTCAAACTAAGAAGCAGTGGCCCCTGCAGCCTGCACTCCTGTTCCTGTTTGTTTGCGTTCCCGCAGGGTGGCTGGCAAACTGCCTCGAGCAAACACCTCTTGCTCCAGTGCTTGCTCTCTGTGCTCCACCATATCAGCGAAAATGCAGAGAGCAACCGCATGGATGCCAGCAACCTGGCAATCTGCGTGGGGCCAAACTTGCTCAGCCCCGACATGGACAACATGCTCCCGCTCGCCCTGCAGAAAGAGAGCAATGACAAGGTCTGTTGAATTCAGCCCCTCGCTSCCCCCCGAGCTGAGGCTAAGGCTGTCTTGCTTGTAGCGGGCCGCAGGAGGCTCTGAGCTACAGAGCTACAGCTGTGGCTACAGAAACATGCCTCAGGAGCACGAAAGGCTGCTCAAGAYGTTTGCAGCCCCTCGCACTGAACTCTGGGGCTTTCTGTGTGCAGGTGACACTCTTGGTGGAGCTCCTCATTGACAACTGTGCGGCAGTATTTGGGGATGACATTAGCTTGCCGTTCAGGCCCTCGACCGAGGAGTCACCGGAGCACACAGACAGCTTCTGCGCAGGTATGAGCAGGGACTGCTGCTTGTCCCGGCCAGGGCTGCTGGATCACATTCTGTAACCAGATAGCAGAAGACATCTGTGGAAATGCGAAGAGGTGCAGGGKGTTCCAGAGGGTATTGCAGGGTTTCCCTAGTGGAAGGCTTCTCAGTACCTGAATGCGTCGGAACAAAGGTTTTGCCTTTGCACCTGCCAGGGGGGCATGGCGCCCCAGGGAAAGTGCCCTGGCATCTTCCGATGGCCTCTAAAAGCTACCTGACAGGCTCTTTCTCCTCACAGAACAGCCAGGTGCTGCTCAGCAGAACTGTGCTGCCTGCAACAGCCCCGAGCCTGGAGCTGAAGGCAGCCCCACCACCTCTGACCTGCAGCAGCCCAAAGGGGCGAGCGCTTTTGTCAKCAGCAGCTATCCAGCCTGCCTCTCTGGCCCTTCGCTGACTAACTGGAAGAAGGAGATGAGCAGCATGCACAGGAGCTTCTCAGAGGCAGACCTGTCCTACCAGAACAGCAACCTGGAAGGCAGGAGAAGGGAGCCGGAGGTAACCAAAAGTGAGGAGCATCTTCCCATTCAGCAGACAAAGTACAGCTTGGAGAAGAGGGCACTGGAAACAAGGCCTTGCCATCCTGCAGTCACACTTACCAGATGGCACTCTCTCCCCCAAACCTCCTCCGGCTGCTCCCTGCAGAGCTCCTTTTCTCGTCTGGTGGCTCGGTCTTCACCAGCTCTGCACTAGTTCCACTCCCAAGCCCCCCAAAAAGCTTTCTAAAGAAGACCCAGGCTTTTCCCAAGAAGACCCAGGCTTTTCCCATCAAGCCCAGAGAGGACAGCAGCACACCCAGCAGACACATCCGAAAGCACTCCAGGGCGTTCTCTTTTGCAAACCGCAGCAAAGCGCTCAAAAAAAGGTCCCACATTCTGGAGGCCTRGAAGACAGGCGGTTTCTGAGAGACAGCTCCTCAAGCAAAGACAATCAGTTGTCCTGCAGGATTGTCCAGCAAAAGAGGCCCGACGAGAACAAGCCCTTGCYGGTGTTGTATCAGCAAAGGCCCCATTTCAGCTCAGCGGAGGATGTGTTTAGAGAGGTGGGTGGAGCAGAGGAATCCAGGAAGACCGCTTGCTTAGGAAGAGCCTACTAAGACCTGCCTGACCACTCAGGTTCCCTGCTACAGTTCCAACCATGAGACGCACAGAGACAAGGCAGGACGCTCTGCCAGGCTGCTCATGCACCAGCCATGCACAGGACACAGCAGAGGCTGGCTCCAAGGCATCTGSTCAGGCACAGAGTTTCTGCCCTGAAGGCTTTGGGGGTGGAAAGTGCACCCTGCAAGGTTCCTCTTGGAAGAAACTCCGCTGTGAGTTTCCCAGTGACCCCTTATCGGAGCTTATTGAGCGGGAGACTTGTCTGAGTCCTGTCAAGAGGTGACATTGCGGGGCACCCGTTGGAAAGGAGAATGGAAAACGGTGCCAGCCTCTCTATGAGCAGAGGTCCCAAACATTCCTGCCCCTTGGGATCCCAAAGAATTGCAAACCTTATAAGGACGGTTGGGGTTTGGAGGTCCCCCTTTCCGGCATTCAGGAGTCTAGCCAGACCTCTGCATGATTTGCTGAAGGGAAACTCAGCGTGGAAGCAGGAGCAAAAGCCTCAGGAAGCCTTAAAGGCTTCAAAAGATGACATGGCTGCGCACAAATCGATGGGGCACGCCCAGCCTAAATGCCCGTTTACGCTACGTATAGACAGAAGTGATAAGGGCTGTGGGTGGGCATTCTCCGGCTATGTGTGCCGACTCTCATTTACCAACCGATTGGGACTGCTAAGCGGTTTCCCCCTGCCTTGGGGGTAGCACAGAAGACTCCTGTGCAGCAATGGGCTTTGTACAGCCATTGACAGGTGACAAGGGATGGGACGAATGAAGGAAAGAGTTTATTGGAGAGTGCAGAGACCAAGGACCAAGTCCAGAGGTGACATTCCTCAGCAGCCGATGGGTAGGAGCATGGAAAACGGTGCCAGAATCTCTATGAGCAGAGGTCCCAAACATTCCYGCCCCTTTGGATCCGAAAGAATTGTGAGCTTGACGAGGAACCTTGGCGTCTTGGAGAYCACCCTTYKSTGGMGTCAGTATTCTAGCCAGACCTCTGCCTGTTTTGCTGAAGACCGACTCCGCGTGGAACTGCGAACCAAACCCCCTGGCAGTATTAAATGCTTTCAAAGATGAAAAGTTGCCTTCCTCATCTCTGGCACCCACCCTCCTTCCCTACGTGCCCACGGACACTCCATATAGGCCTAGGTGATGAGGGATGTACATGGGGATTATGGCAACAAGATGTGCCCTGTGGAAAGGATGAGCCTCTTACCTTTGGCTCTGCATCCCGGCAAGGCTCCCAAGCGAACAACCCTCCCTTGCAGAAAGTGCTCTTAGCTCCATCCATGGCAAGTGCTGCTAAGTACCAAGCCCGTAACTCAAGAGAGGCAGTCCAGTTGTGTGTGCGGATTCCTGCTGGAAAGCTACTTAGAAGTGGCCAGCCTTAGCCGCTGCGGGTAGCCCAAAAGCCACCTCTGCCAAAAGGGCCTTTCTACCTCCACTAGCGCTTGACGAGTGATGGGTCAAAGAAAGGAAACCAATCCTCAGAGAGGGTAGGACGAACTGGGAGGAGACCTGTGGAGGGCTCCCATCCACCGTCCTGCGCGGTACCTGAGGTGCCGCCCTGGGACAGCGAGAGAGGAGCGGGGGTGCGGGACCCAGCTTGCGGGAGCGCCAAGCAAGCAGGGAAAGGAGGGAGAGGCAAAGCCGGTGCTGCAGCGGTAGTGACCAGAGAAGCTTTGGCCGAGGAAACGGAGGGCTCGGCGCAGCTGGCAGAGCTCAGAGCTGTGCAGGTGGCGCTGGAGCAAGGAGCCCGTGGTGTCTGTGCACGCTCAGGCGCTGCAGGGGCCGCTGCCAGCCAGGGGCTAGAGCAGTGGGTGCAAAACAACTGGCAAGGAAAAGGTAGAGACATCTGGGGAAAAACAACCCTGGGAAGAGTTAGCAGCTAGCTGAATCGAAGAACAGATCCGATGGGCGTGCCTCTGCCCTCCGAAAAGCCTCCAAACCCTGAGGCAAAGTGGAATCTGATGGCTCAGCACTGGGCTACAATTCATGTGTGGCCCACTTGGGAGGCAGAATGGCTCGGGAAGTGGTGGCATGATTGGCTAGGGCAGCCCAGGAGTTAGGAGCTATTTGCAGAGGCTGCAAGGAGACGATGGCTGGTGACAAAAGCGCTGGCCAAACAGGTTGCAGACTCATGCCATGCTTGTCAAGCACTGGTAGAGTACCTGTCCAAAGGACAACAGCCTGCCCATCTCAGCAAAGGTAAGCTACNAGGTCCCCCTTTCCGGCATTCAGGAGTCTAGCCAGACCTCTGCATGATTTGCTGAAGGGAAACTCAGCGTGGAAGCAGGAGCAAAAGCCTCAGGAGGCCTTAAAGGCTTCAAAAGATGACATGGCTGCGCACAAATCGATGGGGCACGCCCAGCCTAAATGCCCGTTTACGCTACGTATAGACAGAAGTGATAAGGGCTGTGGGTGGGCATTCTCCGGCTATGTGTGCCGACTCTCATT
The DNA here is from genome assembly GCF_003343035.1 of Apteryx rowi. Classification (NCBI taxonomy): domain Eukaryota; kingdom Metazoa; phylum Chordata; class Aves; order Apterygiformes; family Apterygidae; genus Apteryx; species Apteryx rowi. Next base: position 44,333 of record NW_020447640.1, read on the forward strand.
TACCAACCGATTGGGACTGCTAAGCGGTTTCCCCCTGCCGTGGGGGTAGGACAGAAGACTCCTGTGCAGCAATGGGCTTTGTACAGCCATTGACAGGTGACAAGGGATGGGACGAATGAAGGAAAGAGTTTATCGGAGAGTGCAGAGACCAAGGACCAAGTCCAGAAGTGACATTCCTCAGCAGCCGATGGGTAGGAGCACGGAAAACGGTGCCAGAATCTCTGAGCAGAGGTCCCAAACATTCCCGCCCCTTTGGATCCGAAAGAATTGTGAGCTTGACGAGGAACCTTGGCGCCTTGGAGACCACCCTTCTGTGGCGTCAGTATTCTAGCCAGACCTCTGCCTGTTTTGCTGAAGACCAACTCTGCGTGGAACTGCGAACCAAACCCCCAGCAGTATTAAACTCTTTCAAAGATGAAAAGTTGCCTTCCTCATCTCTGACAACCACCCTCCCTCCCTATGTCACCAAAATCGGGAGTAAAACTCCTTAACACCAATATAGCATTAACAAGCAGGCATTCTCTTTATTATGGCGCCAGATGCATGGGGGACTGTTCCGCCCAACGTGCATGCCGTATGTTGCATTACCCAAGGCTTATATTGCTCTGTTACATACATATGCATTAAATTTCCTGGAATGATTATACATATTCATTCTATTTCCTGGAACTAATTATCATATTTACATTGTCATTACGCATGCGGTCTGAGTCTCCGGGGGGCTTCTATGGGGGTCTCTGATGGTCCCTGGTGGTCTCTGGTGGTCCCTAGTGGTTGCTGAAGAGGTGCCTCTTAGTGTCTTTCCATGAACCTTGAGCTCCTTTTCCAGATATGGTCTCGGCTTGACTCATCTCTCTGTTTGAGAAAGCTGTCTCGTTCCTTATCCTGGTTTCTTCTGGTTTATCTGTACTCCTTCAGGATGTGATGTACCAGTCACAGTCCTTGGGTGCATCCTTGTCTGAGGCCCCTGGTAACAGTTCCCCTGTTCCCCCCCTTTGAGACTTCTTGTCTGAGGCCCTTGGTAACATGAAGAGCCCTAATATATGAAATACTTGTATGGGCTTGACAGATATGAATAGGATTGATGGTATACCTATGCCCTTTGGTACTCTAAGATGGCTAAAACAGTACTAGATGCCTATTTTTAGGGACTGAATTGATCTCTAGGTGTCTTAGTCTGTACATTTAATCCCACCTCAGCATCAAGTGAGGATATCAGTCCGTCAGCATGGTAATCATTGATTTTGACTAATAGTGACCAATCCTTTGTTAAAATTTCAAGTAGGGATAATGACAAAATTCACTTATCCAGTTATGCAAGAGTATAGTCTTAATGACAAGTTCAGCAACATTTCCAAGTCAGAGTCTGAACTAACTGTTTCTGGATCTGTGTTTTCAGCCAAAGGAGGCTACACTACACCTTTAACTCATCAAGATGTTCCCCTCCTCACTAGTGCCAACACTTCATTGACAAGCTGATCTCTTCCATGCTATGGGTCATCCTAATGGCCCTGGTATGGCTGTATGTGGTGAAGGATAGATGGAGACATGTATCATTTGCAAAACAATGGTAAAAGTCTATATGGAAATACAGTTTCCAAACAGTAACCATATCTTGCATCCCTCCAGAAAGGATGCAGGACATTTAGCCTCTTAGCTTACACTTCCTTCAGGTGAGAGTATCATTTAGTGGGTTTGCAATTCAAATGCTGAGGAGTTTCAAGGAAATGAAAACAGTTGGCTGTTCTCCTCCACAGAATTTTGGAATTAAACTTATCTGTTTAAATTTATATGAAGAAACTTACATACAATCTAGTTGTCTAGCTCCTGTTAGAATAACCATTTGAACAAAAGACCCCAGGGGCTGATTCATCTTCTCCCAAGATCTAAAAGAGCACAGTTCTCTAGAGATGGGTATTTCTTCCATTGACTATACTGGCATCTAAACACCTAGCTTAGATATAGATATCAACACGAGAGATTGAAATTAGATAAGATGAATTCAGCTGTAAGAATCCAGATTTTGTCACATCTAGCATGTTAGTGTAGATTGAACTTTGGGTAGCTTGTTGAACTCATTTTGTACTTCCTTGAAAGAAGTAGAATAAAACAGGACAAAGTTGGCTGGAACTGATGTGTGAATGGTGACTTCTTAAGAATTAGTTGCTACATTTTTGAAAGTGGTAGAGAAAACAGGATATTTTGTTCAGGATTAGAAATAGTTGCTCAATGACTCTTCACCAGTCAGGAACACTGTCAGCCTTAGGCTCAAAGCTAGATTTGTAATGATAAACAATTACAAATATTTTGTAATAAACTAAATAGGAATCCAGAATGATAAAAAGGTTGTGTTTGCCAAGACACACACATATTCTTTTGTGAAAAAAATGGTGCTTTTCGGCTAGGATGCTTAGTCACATTTTGTTGCTGTTTGTCAACTGTGATAAACAGGGTGAAATAAATCCTGATAATTTTACTTTGTCTGGATTCATGCCAACATTTTCCTTGCTATTCCTCGGTTTCATCATGGAATTCATATTAAAACAGTCACAACGGGTACAACTGAGAAAAATAGAGAACTCTTGATTGAGAAATTGATTGAGAAATTTTAATTCACTTAGCAAATTTCATTATATTTGTCTCCCACCTGGGTTAAGCTTACAAGTAGGATAATTCACAACAACTGTAAACTAAAAAAATCAAAAAAATATTATTCTACAATATAACTAAAAAAGTGTTATTTAGCTATACTTCTGTAACCTAAGAATATTGCAGAATATTATCAGAAATTGTAGTCAGGAGCTATGAAGAATGGAATTGTATCTCAAGAAATATAAATGCCTCTTAAATAAGAATTTGCAATAATTAATATATTTGGAATTCTTATTAGTTTCCTTCTGGTTTCCAAGGTCAAATCATAGCCTGGGGTTTATTTTTTCTTTTTATTCTGCTAATGATGAAGTTAACTTTTACAGTTCACCAGCAGCTTCTGGGAGCTGGAGATTTACAAACACAAACGATCATTGCATAACTCACAATATAGCTCTCCTGCCGCACTGCTGCAGTGATTAATTAGTATCACTTGCATAAAATTGCAAAGCACTCATAATTGCTTAGTAAAATACAGAAATCTTACTTAGACTTGCTTCATGGACAGAGATTCTAGAAGTGAGATGTAGCTGACTTTTCAACCCCTGCTAAGAAAGGCAGTGAAGGCAGACTTTTTTACCTTAATATTCCCTTTATTATAGAGAGAACTATGTTGTTAAAAATAGTCTAAGCACCAGGATTGTATGTAAAGCTGTTTTCCACTTTTCAAGTAAATCTAGTAGTATTAACGTTCATTTGGCTTAACACTGGGGAAAGGTGAGGATTTGGTAGTGTCTTGCACAATGGGTGAAACAGTAGGCTTAACCTGGAAGCGTCTTGGATATCAATTACTGGGGCTCAGGCAGTATTCAAAAATAAGCCTATTAGGCTTTGTCATGCAGGATCAGATCTTGGATGGTATAATTCCTGCAGGTGTCTATATAAATAACTTCACTTTGATTATAGGACTATACAAAGGTTTCAAACAGGGAACACTGAACAAATGTATGAATTTTAAACTGAACAGCAGTTTTAGCTTCTCTACACTGTTTACTGATCTAAGCTTTTCCAGGCTTTTAATCTTCAAAGAGCTAAATTTCAATCAAAGCCTAAATTGCAGGTCTTTCAAAAAGACCATACTAACTCCTCTCCAGAAAACAAGTCCTCATTTCCAACAGTGACATAAGACAATTTTTGTTAAAACAGAAAATAAAAGTAAAAAAAAAAAAGATAATTTAATTCTTTTATTAGAAAATATAGAAGAGGAGGAAACTGTGAGGGTATCAAAAGTATTCATCATGCATCATTCCATTCATCACCCATGAAAAACAAGGTATATTCACAGTGCAGGTTTCAATATAAAGTGTAGTTTAGATACAGCTGCCTAAGAGAGTAATGCTGTCTGAGATACCTGACAGTGTCCACCTGGCTCCCAGCTGCCTCTCCAGAAGGGTAAGGGTCCCTTGGATGCCTGTGTGAAATCTGCAAGTCCCTGGCGTGTCTCAGATAACCTTGGTCATCACAAACAGCACTGGCTGCCTACTTACACAACTGAATGTCACTTTAAGTGCTGTGAGGTGACTGACCTTGCCTCCTGCCACAGCTTCCAGAAGGCTCTAGGTCTCCCTGACTCCCACATCACATCTTTGAACCTAATCAGATTGTTTTCAGCTTTTCATGGATACTTTTATCCAACCTAAGATACCACTGATGAGTAAGATGAATGACTCTTTAGGTCCTGTCGGTGGCATTGACTAGTTTTCCACTGACCCTAATGAAAGCTTGGTGTCTACCTCACTTTTAGACATTCACATTTAAATGTTTTGATACAGAGCTGAATCCTTCCATAACAGCCTCCAGGCCTCATAATGAAGCAGTATTATAGGCCAATAGAACTTGGCTAAGAATGGCTAAGGCTAATCAAATAGTACTTAGAGGTGCTATTCAAATTAGGAAACCGTTGTACTTGTTTAACGCACAGGGTCCACAGTCTGCATTAAAATAAAGCATCAAGCATTGTGGAAAACTAGCATGCTATTTTGCTAAAAAAGACAGTGCAGTTAAGACCCCATTCCTTCCATGCTAATATCCTGCTTGCATTGTCCAAGTCTACTGTAGCAAGTGATCCAGAACTATTTGACAAAACTAGCACGTGTTAGAAAATATTTGTAAGCCTGAGAATTGCTTATCTTTTACCCAAAATTTCAGGGAAGTGTGTTAGTCATGATGACACCTTTATCTAGAAGAATTTCTTGGAAAAGCTAATGAGTGGGAAAAAAGCACAGGAATACAGAGAGATGGAAAGCAATACAGAAAACACATAAAGGCAAGTGACAGGGACTCTATCCCAGGAAGCAAATTACTTTTCAGCTTAATTCAGAGCAGTGAGGTGAATGTGGAATTCTATAGTGAAACAATTAAGAAAACTTAGATTTGGTAAATACAAGTTCAGGTCCTCACTCCAGTAACAGTAGAAGGAGAATAAAGGACAAGCAAATTAACATAGCTCATAATCTGTTAGGGAAGTCATATAAGGAAAATGTTGTTCAGCAACAAGGAGTTGAAACAACTATGTTACAGGTGTCTGCCCTAACTAGGAGGATGTTGTCTAATGTTTTGCTTTTACAGCCATTGCACAGTATGTATACATATATGTAAATAAATTATTGTATACTACAGCAAAAATACCATCTATCATAAATCAGCCTTCAGCAATACCCTTTCTCTGGAACTACTACACACTCTTTGGCGCAGTTATGCTCAGATTTTTCATATATTTCTGGAACCTATAAAATATTTAATATTATGGGGAGCTACTGGACTCTCAAGTATGCTATTGGATATATCTCAGGCCATAAAATTTCATACAGGTAACTGTACCATGGTGTCAATTACTTAGGTAATAACTTGACTAAATCATAACATAATCTTAGATAAATAATAGAAAGACATCTCATCTTGATTTGAGGACCCTGAGAAATAACAAATCCACCAAACCCTTAGATATAATATTTCATGATTATTTATCCTTAATATTAGTAATTTCTCAGATGAATTTGCTTTGCTCCCATTTTTAAACATCAGGTATTTTTCAACCTTTGTACATTCCACTGGAAAGCACTGTAGTATGACATATTTTCCCCACATGAAGCTACTTGCAGGCTGCAAGAAGTCCTTGTAAAACCTTTTTTGCTAAACTAAGCAGTGTCATTAATTTTCTTGCTAATATTTAATTAATACTAGATGTATTATATATTTTATTCAACCATTGAATTTGTTTTTCAAAAACACATTTTTTGAAGTAGTCCAACAAACCATATCCGATATATACCGCTTAGCTGTGTACTGCTCCTTAGTCTGTAAGTTTACCTATACTCCTTCCTCAGTGCATATCTTTCTTTTTGTCTATATTGTAATGCATTTCACTGAAAGGTWTGTGTTCTGCCAAATAATTAGATCGCCTTGCCCTCATTATTTTTGTTGCTCCACTTAATTTGGAGTAACCCACAAACTTCGTCAGAGTGATTTTATTTTACTTTTTTTTTGTGCACTGATTCAGATATTTAATAGAGTCAGTCTAAGTATTTATTTCTGAAGAACCTAAATCTAAATGACTATTTGCTAATGACTCCTAACTGTCCATTATTTTTTTGAGAGCTGCCAATTAGCAGCCTCTTAATCCACTTAAGAAATTCTCTGTTGATAGCACAGTGTAAATTTTTAAATCAGAAGTGATTTCAAAGCTGCAACAAGAATCAAGTATGAGACACTACTACAAATGTTAATGATTATAAAAAATTCTGTATTATGAATAAGAAAGTCATGATTAATATTAAAATGCATTTTAAAGTAATTTTATGCATGACAGTATTATCCCATAATAGTTTTATAGTTCATACATAAAGATAAATGACACTTCTTTTACTACTTCTAATGATAAACATACACTAAAATTATTACAGGATACCCTGACTAAGAAACAGACTGTCATTCACCAGTACAGCAGAAATTGTCTCCCTGAATCAAGAAAGAAAGCCTGTATCATGTTTAAAGTATATTTCACTAACATTAGATTATTTTATTTACCACTTCTTTTAAACAACATTCTTCCTCCAGGATACATCTATTTTGTGCTATTTATGTTTTAAATAACATTAATTTAATTTGTATTTATCCATAGAAAAAGAACTATTTTAAATACTATCCCTTGCAGTATTTTTAAAAGCAACAGGCTCCGACCATTTTTTCTGTAAAGGAGTCAATGCTTTCTTTCAGTCTGCCAGCTGTGATACAAACATTTAAAAAGTTCTGGCATTAAAGAACACCTAAGACAGAAGTAGCTTCTCTGTTAAATACAACTAAAATATTTTACACGTAACCAAGGATTTCTTGAACAGCCTTTGGATGTCCACAGTCAATGTGGACATTGCTCCTTACTTCAACTTTACTCAGATCTTAAGCTAATAACAGAGTTCATAAAATATTGACATTTCAGATGAACACAACCCTTCCTGAAAAACAAATTTAAATCTTAGTAGTGTATGTTTACTGCTTGCAAGACACCAGCACTAAATTTAATGAAGTTGGTGATTTTGTTGGTGTTTGTAACTACTTCATCTTTTAAAACTGTTGTTCTTTTAAAAAAATGTTTTTTCTTGTTATTAATAAAGTGGGGTTATCATCACTGAATTTTTGGTAGCAAAAATAGTAATCAGCACACATTGAAAATGAAAACTACTGCCTTTGAGTAGAAATAATTCTGCAATATATATGAAAAATGAGTCCTTCACCTACTCCAGAAAAAAAATTGCATCCAAAAATAAAAAGAGGGCAGGATGGATATCTATGGTAGCTAGGAATGTCCCTGCATGGGTTGTGAATGTGATTCAGTCTATTCCATCTCCTGTATACACAGATGTGATCTGTGATTAGATTAATATTAGCACTGGGATTGTTTTGAATGCTACTTACCTGAGTGGCAGGCAAATACAGAGTGTAGAAACATCTCTGCATTATGTCTATTCATTAGATTCTTCTACAGCAGTTCAAGGCAAATTATTTCTCAAAAGCCTTCAATAATAGATATCACTGGCCATAAGATGAAAGATATTAACACGAAATGTACATATTAGTACACTAATAATGCCAACTGAGGGAATCTTAGCCTTGCTGCTTCTTTCTTTCCCCTCATAGTCTCTCTTTTCTGGAGTTCCACCTTACAGAGAGCCACTTTTTTGCCCCAGGCCCAATGGAATTAATGGAAAGACTCACACTAACATCAAGGAGCTTTTGAAGGATTCTTAAATCCTTTTGTTCTTCCCTGGAGGAGGGCAATCTTGATCTCATCTTCTTGATGCCCAGAGAAATCAACTACACCACAAGTCAGTCAAAATGAGGAGAAAAGCACAAAAGAGGTCCTCCTGTAGAGTCTGTTGTGTTTGGAAGAGGAGTGGGGTAGAGAGTGAAGAATTATTTTGTAAATAGTATCTTTAATTAAGATGAGAGGCAATGGGCACAGACTGAAACACAGGAAATTCCATTTAAAGATAAGAAAACACTTTTTTACTGTGAGGGTGGTCAAACACTGGAACAGGTTGCCTAGAGAGGCTCTGGAATTGCTGTCCTAGGAGATGTTCAAAACCTGACTGGATGTGGTCCTGGGCAGCCTGCTCTAGCTGACCCTGCTTGAGCAGGGGGATTGGACTAGATGATTTCCAGAGGCCACTTGTAGCCCCARCTATGCCACTATTCTGTAAGGAGATCAAATGCCTTAAGACTCTTCACAACCTCTTTCAAACACTCCACATAAAATAAAAATTCCAAAACACACCGTGCTCTTCAGTGGCAGCTGCAATTATGTCAAGGTGCTAAACAAACGGTTTTCACTAGCTGTTTTCCCTCAATTGCAGAACTTTTATGTGGCAAACAGCTGGTGCAATACCAAAAGATGTTGCTGTATTATATTCTTTAGAGTCCTCTAGGTACCATTTCTACCCATTCTAGATGCACTTCCTCACACAGAGATCCTTACATGCATCCTTACAGGATATGACTGTTATTGCCAAATATTCCTTAGGAGTAAGGATATGGAAAAGACACAAAGACAACTTGTTTTGTTCTTTGTATGCAACTGAATGATCTGCACTCATAAACCTACATATTTTGATAACAATTGCTATAATTTTCATTCTTCTTCTTTCCCTTATCAGAGCTCATATTTCTAACACACTTCCTCCATGTCGTCCTGCCTTACTCTCTGCAGACTCTCAGACATCCAAATATGTTTGTTTGAGGTTGGGATAATTGACTTGTGGTATAAGGAAACATGACTTGTACTTATTGTTTCTTATGATTAAACAAAATTCCTACTAAAGCACAATACTTAAAAAGAGATATGAAAATTACACAGTGTATTTATCATACAAAGTTAACAAATTGCCCCCAAAAGCAAAATGTTTCTAATAATAAAATTTCAGTACTTCCAAACTTTATGGCATAAAGCAAACATAAATGTGAATCATACTAATTACTAACCATAGCAGTCTGGAGGTATCACTATGTAGTCAATTCTGTCTGCAAACACACATGTGGCTTCCACACTGTTTGAATTATATAAATTATCTTCATTTCTATATGCAGCATGAGTTCAAAGTTAATTGCCTGTGACATTATCAAAGGCAAGGACAAGTGCATATTATCTGCTGTAGCAAGGAAAGAAGTTTTTAAAGAAACAAGAAGAATAACTCTTTTGTATTATAATTCATATTCCAAACAGAAAAAATACTAATTTATATGCTCCACCACCAGAGACAAACTCATTGAAATGAGCTGTAACAGAAACTGATTTAGGGTTATCAGAGAATAAAGCTGAAAATATCCTAATACAAAATAAAGACTGACTTGGAAAATGCAACTGTGGTCCCCACAGTTTCTAGGCATTTTTCCATCCTAATTGGGGGAGTTAGAAATGATACAGGTTTCATCATTTCCCTGTGGCAATTAACATCCGATTAAAAGAATAAATATACCATGGACTCAGAAAAGAATAAAAAAGCAACAGAGAAGGAAACTTAAGGCTATTAAAGGATAAATCAAATCTTAACACTTAAAAATATCTTAATAATATTTCTTTTAGGAGATGATTTTAAGATTAACCAACCTTCTAATTCCCTGTGCATCATAAGCTGTACAAAAACCAAAGCAAAGAAACCATGAAAGCCTCCCACTCCTTTCTAAGTATAAAGCATGGTATATGACTTGTGAATGTGCATGAGAGAATGTTTCAGAAAAAAATAGGTAACTTAATTGGCTGAAGCCCATAAAGCTGGAAAATAATGTGTGAAGTAGGCTGATGAAAACAGGAAGAGAGAAGCTCCACTTCTGTTTATTCAGTTAACAATGTATAGTTGTTGTGACTGCTTAAATATTATATCTATCAACATATTCCTGAGTTACACGCATAAWTGTTTTTGGCGCAATATATTTGTCTCACTGTTGCTAGTGACAAAATTCCCATTCAGCACAAAGAGCCCTGGACTTCAAATTAAGTTTTACTATGGTCTAAGTCGTGCCACTTAGCCATAACCCATAGCAACAAATGCAAATTTCACAGTGTTCAGAGAGTAGAAAGCAACAGTACAGACTACTTGCCTTATAGTTCCCAAAACCTGGTACCTGCAGTTGTTCCAGGCTGTTGTGGTGTTCATTCATACTGGGCACTATTTTAGCCAGTGCAGCAAAGACTGAACCGGCTATGTCTAGGACCACATAAATGTTAGGTAAATAATTGAAGACCACATCCAAAACAAAGTCTATCTCAACACCTAAAAAGCAAATTATGAGGAATCCTGTTGATCAATACTAACTGCCTACTTAGCCAAAGTCTAAGTTGTTGCTAATGTTGCATTATATAAAGTACTTAAAGAGGACACTTAAACATCCAGATTAGGTTTATGAGTCATCCTCTGAAACTTCAATGCTTAAACTCCCTTTAGCTGGGTGTGACAGGGACAGATAGGAAACTAATACATACTTGTGTACATGGTCAGAAACAACCTGGGCCAGTAACCATTAAGTAACATGTTCAGAAATAATGACATGTTGTGTTCATTCTTGTATTCTAGAAGTTTTAAATATTTCATATAAAAGTTCTCTCAGTTTCTATTTCCCACTCAACAACAGTTTTTAGCCAGAATGGATAATTGGCAGCCAGCAGGGCAAAGCTGATCTGTGGAGCAGTTTCTTGCAGTCAACGGCCTTTGCCATAGGTTATGCATATGAGAGGGTTTTCTGAAGAGTCCCCTAATAATCTGCAGTGCTTAAAAATGAGTACTATTACTACCATCTTCATTCAGCTGGTAATACAGGTATCAGATCTGGCCTCCAACTGCTGAAATTAGAGGTCCAAATAACCTGCATTAAGAAAAGCATATATAAAGACAACATTGGAATAAATCCTCCTCATTTAGAGATTTTTGTTGGAGCAGCAAAATTAAGGACTCTTCTGACCTAATTGCATAAAGATTTAAATAAAATCTAGATAAGCCTTTTCCTGAACTATCAGGGACTCTAGTTTATCCTAAAAATACTTGCTCATTTTGTGCATGCTCATTTTGTTATGACTCCCAAAATATTTATTAGATACTTAATCTAATTTTAAAATATTTATCTTTTGCTAGTCAATTCCTTTTCAAATTGCAGAATTTCAGGGACTCTTCCTTGTTTTAGGATGCTTCCTGATTCCTCCTTTTGAATGTACAAATCTCAAAAGCATGCTAGAGCTTAAAAAATTTGAAAATTTTGAAAAATTGCATTTTATAAGCTTCTCTTAAATGAAAGCAGAACTGCTTTAGTTTCTTTAAATTATTACCTGAATTTTCTGAAGTCTCAATTATAAAAAAAAAAGTGTTCTTGCAGCTCACCATCACTGGAAAACATAAAATAAAGGAGGGTCTATTGAACCAAAACCAAATTATTTATTTTAGTTGCTTGTTAGAATGCTAGAAAAATTCACTGAAAGTTAAATTTCACTGTAAAACATACATTATTTGAAAGAACTTTTTATTTWAAAAAAAAGAAAAATGACAACGTCCTATACTAGATGTCTCACAGTGCAGCTTCATGGCATATGAGAGAGTTTACAAGCTAATCTCACACATGACAATGCAAAAGCAACTGTCAGGGGGCAGAGATAAATTGTAGAATAGCCTTTGTCATTTATTCAAAGTGGGTTTTCATCTATATTTTGCCACCAAGTTAAYGTGCCTTTAGAAGTATACTGACCTGATTCCTAAATCTGTTTTCTGAAGTCTTCTATAACCTGATTTTCTTTGGAAGGTTTGGATTATTCTTCTGGACATGTCTGTATGTTTCATTTATAGTTCTATTTAATCTGCTCTTCTACTGCCTAAATTCCCTGCTGCGTACAAGTTCCTATCATTCACAAATCTCAACAACTCATTGTCATCCACCTCTTCCTGATCTTTACTAAATGCATGTATTTTAGTCATTAATACTTTTCTTTGAGAATCTCAAACTAGCTGGAAGAAGAGGGACAACAGTCACATAATATTGCCATATTGCAACTCACTGTCTGACAAATAAATAGAAAAGATGCAGACAGCCAAAAGGGTTTAATGGCATCAAATCTGTAGAGGTGGGAACAATTGTGAATAAAGTAACTTTCTCTATATAAGTCATGTTCTAAATTTGGTACTGTGAGTGGGAGAAAGCTACTGACATCTCTTACAATCCTTGAAAAATCTAAGATTATATAATGTATGCATGTGTGCCACTGAAGACTATTTGTTGAGGACCTATCATAAAACTGAAAGAAAAAAAAGCCCTGCAGTGACCACAAGAGTGATTATGGCCAAAAAAGACAAGGCAAGGCAATGCAAGGCCATGAAGGGCAAAGAACGGAAAGATGAGAGAAAAGAGATAATGTGAGGGCGAACATCTCCATTCTTTAATTTTACTTTCTGGTTTTGGCCTAAAGAAATGCGTTGCTCAATTCCAATATGTGCTGAAGTGCCCACTTTACAATTAACCTCCTCTCCCCACTCCATTCCCCTGACAAACACAGCACTCTGCAAAAGCTCTGTAGGATGTTGCAAATGTCAAATAAGGGGGGGGGGGGAATAGGAGAGGTTTCCAGGAAGTGTTTTCTCTTAAGATCTCTAAACTTTTAAGGCCACATTGTGAACAGCAGTAGCTGTAAGAGACAATTCCCTCAGTGTGACAAATAGCTGTAGGTGTCAGGGATTATTATTATTTTTTTKGGGGGGGGGCATTTCTCATGTCTCCCTGCCTTATAGATAATTGTCTGTTTTCCCCATAGCAACCAGAAAAAAAAATGGATTTAGGAACAAGCTACTTGTCTGAGGCAAAGCCCCTTCTGCTTTTTAGGTTTTTTTTGACTTACTAGTTTTGGTAAATGACTCATGGTGTTTTAGATGAACGTCACAGTAAAATGGGCTATGGTATGAGTCTGCCAGCATCACCTTTTATGCCTCCTCCTCCACCTTTTCTTGTAGGACATGTAGACACTGTGTGCCATGTTCTTCTGTTTGGGGTGAGAGTGTGCATTTTGACAGCCAATACTTTGTGAATCCCCTAAAACATAAAAAAGAAATACCCACTGAAGTGAATTCTTTCATTCACAGGGTAAGATGTATTCTCTGTCATGTTAGTCACTACTCTATTTGAGCTTAAAATGTTCTCAATTTGATATTGATATTGATATATTGAGAGCGTAGCGAACAGACGCAGCGAACAGACGCAGCAGTTTGCGCAGCAGTTTGTGCAGAAGGGTACACGAAGGGACCTTCGTTTCTGTTCCCTGTGGTGTACGTTTCCTCAAGTATGGTTGTGACACGCCGCTCAGCACGTTCCCCAGTGGCTGTTGGAGTTGCTGTGTCAGAGGCTGGGACCCAGACCGACCCTCTGACAGTAGATGCAGCYCYACAGGYSTCAGGCTGCAGGGAGCGCTTGGGGCCTCTCCGGGAGGCCTGGGCTGGCAGCCAGCTCTCCTGCAGGAGGTGTGCTGCTGTTG
>NW_020447641.1:0-43493 GCF_003343035.1 Apteryx rowi
ATAGCACTTTGCGGTGCCATGGCACTCCCCTTCCTTAGATGCTGTGTGCTGAGCGGTGACTCACTGGGGCTTACCTGGCCATAGGAACTGCCACTCTGTGATGTTGAGTACTGGCTTCCTTGTGGTCGTGACCCCTAGAAGTCATATGTTCTCTTGTGAATGTTTTCTTGGTTGCATGCAGTGCAAGAATACTGATAGATATTTGCATTTCTGTGGCTAAGAGCTAGTCAAAGAACTTTTACACTTATGTTCACACTGGGAATATTCCTATGTTACCTCATAACAACATATGCTACTATTATATCTGTATTTGTTAATTTAGCATTCGTCATACAGACAAGTAGCTTTAGCTCCACGTTTTAACTAATGCTGAAAGGCTTTGCTGCAGATAGTTATCCTCTGTCTGCACTTACGATTCTCCATCACCCTTGATATGAATAATCAGCCATCCTCCACAACTTCTGGATGGAAATTTTTGTTCTTTTATATGCAAGGTCTGAATCTAGCAGTATGGGACGCTGCAAGACTGAGCCTTAAAATGCTACCCTCACTGCCATGACTCATACACAGCATTTAGAGGACACATTGAGCAGAATACAGTAATTTCACTTGAACTAATCACACATGGAAATGCATTTATGAGTATTTCAAACAAAAATATTTGAACATCATTAGTAATTACAGCCAACCACTAGGGAATGCAAAGATGATAATTTTATGAACAAAACCCAAAGAAATAGATATATCTGCAGCCTGCAAAATACTTTAAAATATATATTTAATAAGAAGGAAATAAATTGTTTCCAAGTTGTGCTGGCTCTGTTTTTAGTTAAGCCTACAGGAATATTTCTACCCCTTTTTAAGTTCACTTACCGGAACATAAGTACTGCTGCTGCTGCTGCTTTGTTGTCTTTGTCCACTCTACACAGAAACAAAAAAAAAGTCATTTCTTTTTAAGAGGAATTGCTTATGTGCTGAGACATATCCAGAAGCCTCCCTATTCTTAATTCTACTCAACAATTTGAAAGCCAGAAAGAGTGAATTCCTTATTTTCTTCCTTCCTTTGTGCCATCTTCACATGCTACAGGATTCATACTTCAGTACAAGGATCCTTCATATATAAGGTGCTGTAAATATTTATACATCTTGATGCCATTTTCTTAATGAAAATTCATCATATAATAAAGCTTCTGATTAATTTTGTGGTAATTCAAGTTAGTTTAAATAGTTCTGCCCTTCAAATACATCACAGAAATCTCCATTAAACTCATATGCATTTATATTCATATTATGTCTGATTTTTTTAAATAAGTAAAAGAAAAATCAAAGCTCTGTCAAAACAAAAATTGTAAAAATCACAACTACAATTTAACCAAATGAAAAATCTTTGCAGGGAATCTCTCAATTCCCATAAACTGTGTGGATTATGAGAGCAATCAGATATTCTTCAGTTATACATATAAACATTAAAAACATTTTTTTAAACCTGTGGAATCAAATCTCTATATATTTAAATTTAGAAATAAAACAAAGAAATCTTACTCCTTTCTCTGCCAACTTTCATAATTAATTATGGAAGAAGCAATGACTGTCAAAGGACAAATTTCAGCTACTATTATCTGCTACAACCCTTGAAGAAAACTGAGAATTTGTTGTCACAGTCTGAAGGACTATCATATAAAGGAAGGGAACCAAAATGTGAAGAGTGGCAGGTAGATTAAAACTGCAAAGAACCCAGAAAAAAAAGTCTGAGTAATATTCATAATTTAAAAACATAATCTTAAAGAGTGGATTGTAATCTACTTTCCAAGTGTCCCATTATCAAGAAGAAATGTTAGAAACACAAGTGAGAACAAAAGCTTCATGTGAGCACTGACTAGCAGGGTTTTAAAAATATAACAAGGAACTAGTTATTTCCATATAAAAGAGACTGTTTACATGAAGTACACAGGTTATGATTTATGCATGTTTGATTTAATACTGAATAACACTGAAGCTCAAATTCTAGAATTCCATCCATCTTCCAGAGCAGATTGAGATGGTTAAGTTTTGCAAATTCTGAGAGCACTAAGGAATTAGGACACAGAGGTTTTCATGTTTTATGACTGCAGAAAATAATGGCAATGATCTTGAATCAGCACACAAATAGACATTCTCTTTCCTGTAACCACAGAAATGCATCTCCTAGTTCATGTTTGTAGTTTGTCTGCCTTTTAAGATATCCATACTGATTTATTCCCAAAGAGATGAATGATGGTTCAGTTTCCTGAGATAGGGGTTGCATTAAAAACTCAAGTACACCGAGGAAAGAATGTTTACCTGTATTATGATCTTAGTAGCAGAACTGCCCAAGCTCTGTAAAAAACCAGAGACCATTTAATTTGACTTAAAAGGCAATATATTTGAACAAAAATTACCAAGTTGTTCTTCTTTGCTTAGGAGAACAAAGGACCAAGTAGCATGTGTGATGTACTAAGTAACATATTTCCAACATCCAGATAGCTTAAACATTAGTATATCCTAGCTCTGATGGTTTGGGGAAGCAGTCTGATTTCCTACGCTTAGCATTTCTTCTTCTACAGCTTTTTGAAGAGCACAGGCTATACTCTTTTGCACTGCCAGTCAGCTCAGGTTTTCCAAACGTGGTGAGTGAATCCATGACACCATCATTCCTCTAACCTGTCTCACTGTCACCTGCACTGGGCATCTAGTCATAGAATACCAAATACACAAATTCAACTCCTGACTCAGTCATATTTATTTTGCTGAATTCTGGGGCATGAGGAGCAAATGTAAAAGGGTAACAGACACCATCCTGAGGCACAGAGTTTGGCCCTGTAATAGCTGTATTATTATAGAACTGAGAAGAAAAGGTATGCTTACCTGCGGGTAGGTATGACGCTGCAAATGAAACAAAAAATCTTTAATTATTTTATACAGGGACTTGTCTAAACAGAAAACTGCATCAGAAAAAAACCCCTATCTTTTGGGTGCAGTAAACAATCAAATGTGGAGCATTCCCTATTAGGTCTGTCTCCACTGTAGTAATCCCCATTATGAAAAGGTAGCATATGAAAGGATAATATAGAATGAATGTACAAAGCATTTTAATCTTCATTCATGTTAGAGCACACCTGTTTGAGCAGAAATTGGACATCAGAAAAAAAAAATATTTATATATTAAATGTTATTTCATACAAACTCACTTTAACTTACTTAGCAAAACTTACTTTTGGCTGACCGTATGAACTCAAAGCAAGCAATCACAGTGGAAATTTAATAGTTTAAAAATACAAGTGGAGGTGAATTTACAAAAGAAAATTTCAATAGTAACAGAAGATCAAAACCATTCAAGAATATGGCGGTTATATGCATTGAGAGATCTGGAATCTGCAGCTAATTTAATCTCTCTGCCTTTACTAAAAGCAATCATATAACCATGAGCCAGTAACAGACTCTACACAATGTGGCTGGCTGAGACTTTTAGTTATTGCATTATTGACTTTTTTCTGAAGATAATTACGTGGCTAGTATAAAGCCTGTCCACCCACAAGAACTCACCATACAACAGTAATCTTTCTGACTAGTTCAACGTGTAACTATCTGAAAGCTTGCTGAGTCAAAATACTGAGGGTTCTAGAGAAAAGCTGCTTACCACAGGTGGAAAAGGGTTGCTGTTAGCAATGACCACTACCTATAGAGAAATCAGAGACAAGCTGTTTACTCATCACAGAAGTTATTTAAATATTTAAATGTGTCAGAAAAATGAAGAGTTCTGAATTACCTAAATTTACAAACTTTGATAATGCCGATGATCACTTTTATAAAATACTATTTTTATAAACAGTTCTTATAGTATGTTACAAGCAAAGAAGAATATATTGATAAATATATATATATATATACACACACACACACACACACACACACACATATATATATAAAGAGATAAAAGACTTGTTCCCAGCCAAACAATGACTCAACTGTAGAGGCAGGAGCAGGATATCATATATTGTACCGTATCCACTGGCCCATATTATGTATCCTTTCTGATCTCCCATCCCACACCCAGACTCAATTCCTTTTCTCTTTATTCAGTATTACACTAAAGAAAGTTTTAATATACAAGTCATTAAAAAAAATGAAGCCAAATGCAATTATAGTATCTTCTATTTAGATTTTTAATGTTATTTTTCAGATTAGAAGCTTTTATTTGTTTAAAATGAAAACAGTGCATACCCCCAATGGTGTAAACATTAAGAGGAGAGTTGGTGTTATCACAAATAAAGAATTCTAATATAAAGCAGGAAGGAGTATTATGTTTTTAAAAAACAAGTCATTAAAAGCAATTCAGTATACAGCCAATTCTTAAAGGAATGGGAAATTAAAATGGAAAATTTATTGTGAGGACATGAATGGGTACATTGTGTTTACTAAACATGCCATAGTATTATCCCTGTGTGTTCTGGCAACTGTAAATATGATGAGTCAAATTCAATAGCAATGTGAATTCTATTGATCTTACTTGCCTTGGGTCACACTTATCCCCTGGTGCTATCTTAATAATTAAATAATTTATATTTTTAAAAGTTCTAATCAGGGTTCTAGTATCTTGAAAAAAATCCCCATAGACACATGTGAAATGTAATCACTTTATGTACAGTGAATTCAACCATCAACACAAGTTAGCACAGCACAGTATTATTCATCTAATAATTAAGCCTATTCAAATTATATGAATCAATCTGAATTAAAACTTTGAAAAGTCTTAGCTGATAAAAAGAACCGTAGTATTACTGAAATAAAAGGAGTTATGCCAAGTTACATCTGTAAGATATTTTTTCCCTTTGAATTAAAAAAGAGTGCTTACCTTCTTACTGGAATCTGAACTGCTTGCAGGGACAGACTGTAAAGAATACAGGAACCAATTTTTTGCTTGGGAAAATGTCTGACAAATTAACTACAGCACTACTTTCCATAAGAATGGTATAGCTAACAACATCTCTCTGGCGTACCAAACAAAATAACATTCTGAAGAAAAACATTAATGTATACACAATTAATAAATGAACAACAAAAATAAATGTGCCAGACTAGGAAGAGGCATAAATCAATTGGTTTCATTTGTTTTTTCTAGCAATCCCAATTATGCTGCTAGTTTTACAAAGTATTGCATGAAAGTTGCAAATATTTCAAGTAACAGATTAAACTGAAAGTTTGTTTGTAATAAAAGTAATTTACTGCTAGAAGAAATTTAACCTCCTCTCCCTTAATCAAAAAAAACCATAAAAAAACAAACAAAAAACTCTCCTGTTGAAACACAAGCTGGAATAAATAGGACCTGCTGGAAGAATAGAAAATTTTTAAATTAAGCATTAACTTGCAGCCAAGTTTCCCATTTCATGAACCCACACATACAGTTACAWGGGAAGAGCTACAAAAAAATACTTTGAATTTGTAGTAACTAGCAAAGACCATAATAAAAATAACTGGTGTTCTTTTAGAGAATAAATGTAGTTGAATTTTTGTATAAAACAGAAGTAAAGAATTTCTAATAAAGATGGTATTACAACATACTAAGAATGTGTTACTCATCTGTTGAAGTCATTTCCAGAGATGTTTATTAGTTAACCATTTGAGGACAGCCCTCCCTTGAATTTGTTATGGTATGGTAAAAGTTGGGCGTAACTGCTTGGTTTCTGAGTAGTTTAGTAAGGTGAAACTGAAAACACACTTGAAAACATATACTTACCTGGCCATAGGTAAGACCAGGGCTATATGAGGATGCACTCTGAAAGCAAACCATAAATAAATTATTTCTTTATATAATGATTTGTTAAAAAAAATAAAAAGGGGAATTATGATATCCAGAAGTCATCACTTTTAGCCTTAGCAGACATACACATCAAATCAAACACTGATTTCAACTACACTCAAATAAATCTATAGCAATACTAAAGAATTTTGAATTTATTTCAAGAAAACTGAAGCAAAATTTTTCCTACATTCTACCTTAGTCATAATATTAACGTTTCCCTATCACAAATAAAATTTATATTTACATACTAAACAAAGATACAGTATATTTAACATTCATAAATTTATATAATTAGTTATCTATTTAAAATTAATCACATGCTTAAGTGGTTTTCTTGGTCAGGGCTTCAGTTCCTGAGAGGTATTAGAAAGTATGTTATCTTTCTGATAGCTCTTTTACTTGTTTTGATTTTTTTTAATAGAAAATAATTCATGTTAGAATTTAAAAATAAATCTGCTTTATGTGAAAAGGTAAGAAATGAAGTTGACAATAGCACTTTCTCTATTAATTACAGAAGTATTAGATTAATACACAAATAAATGTTGTCAAAAAATCAGATAATTTTATAGGACATATTATGCAATACCCAAGAGAATTCCTCTAACAGATGAAAAGCATTAAGCAGTAAGTAAGGATTTTGACATTTTGGTAGGCTAACAAATTAAGTGTTTATAATAGCTGATGAGTAGCCCCTAATAATATAAATGATTACACTCTTGGGCAATGACTACACAACACCTTTTCAGTTCTGCTTATTAATTTCAGAATAATACCCCAGACTGCCACCATATTCCTTAATATATTTATGAAGAAAAATATAGCTCTGCAGAAGTGAGTCTAATGCAATTTGCAATGAATTGCTGAATTAAGAAGCACAATAGTAGATAATCAGTAGCTGAATATATAAATAAACAGCTTACATCTTTGCAGGCATGTCTGCCGTATGCATCAGCAGCACCTCCCTAAGAAGAAAAAGAAACCAGTTACTTCTCTACTAAAATTGTATAAGAAGAAAAGGCAAACATTAGACAACCTCAGTTCTGACTGATTCTTATGGGGAATATGTAAGGAACAGAAAAAAGATTATTGTACTCTCCACTATTACTGTGCGAACATCCACCCAGGCACACCAGCTCTTTATATATTAATGATTTTTCAGTGGTACTCAAGAAATGTTTAAAGCAAGCACTATCAAGAAATTATTTTAATAGAAATACATTATAAAGATTTAATATAATGGTTGTAGTTCAGTGTGTAATGTGTACATGCAAGTTTGTAAAAATTAGGAAGCTGAAACTGAAAAGAAACAAAAATTAACTCTTTTCTGATTCAGAGTCAATCTAATATAAAATTTGAAGGTTTAGCCTAGATAGTAATAGTTCCTATTTTAAAGTAAATCTCATACGTTATTAGTAATATAATCAATAGTCTCCCCACAAAACTGTAATTTTGTTCCTCTTCACAAAAACCCAACTCACACTGGGATGAATTTTACATTTTAGAAGTACTGATGATATGAAAGTTTTACATTTTCAAAAATACTGCCCTTATATATACTGAATAGTCTCCATTTTTCTAGTTTGTAGTGCCAACTAGGGGTGCTTAGGCACAATGTTAGAACTATATGACTAGTTCATTTTTGTTGTACTTGCCATACTATGAAAAACAAACAAAAAATATGTAATTGACATAAAAACAGTTGACTTGAAACAGTGCTTCATTTACCTTTCCAGTTTCTTCTCATTTTTTATATTGAGCAAATGTTTAAACAAAGTAACTTTGAATTGAAAAATAAATCTTATCCTGCAAATGCTGACAGGAAACCAAAATAATTACATATATTTGACATCAATTTGCAAATATTTTAGCCAATATGACGGGTCATCATTTTGACAAAAACGCCTCATCTGAGAAGTTTTTGATTTATTCAGCACCTCACTAGCGTGTTTTGTACCTTTCACTGAAGTTTCTGGACCACTGGATTGACCCGTCTAGGATTTATAACTTCACAAATATTCCTGATATGTGGAAGAATAAAAAACTGAAATGGCCTTATTCACTGTCGATATGTGGATGATGAATTCTGAGAGGAGGAGCAAGTTAGCACATACAGACACATGGGTTTTGTCTTGGGCAGAAGGGGAGAATAGACGACCTGTATAATGACTGTAATACACCTGTAACAGATTACCTTTCCAGTCCTATTTTCATGAGTCTATAATCTATATGTTTCTACATCCTTGCAACATCCTTGTTTACCAACTGCTTCAAATCGTTGAATAAACTTTCATATTTATCTTCTCCTAGCTCTCTCTCCACTATTTTCAATTTAAAACAGAAATTCCCAGTTGAACACTGGTATAAATAACGTAACTGAAAGCTAAGAATTAATATAAAAATAGCTATATTGAGGAAAAAAAAGGAAATGTGAGAAAAGTGCTTACTGGGGCACATCCACTCTTGCTTATTGAATAGACTACTCCACCCTGAAACAGAAAAGTAGTCAATTATTTCCATGTAAAAAGAAAAAAAAAAGAAAAAAAGAAAAAAGGAGAAGAAAACAGATATTACCAAGTCACTGGCTGGATCAATTCTATTTTAGAAGGAAATATTAGTCATCACCTGGATTTCATATCACTGCCCTTGCTCATGTAGCCTTTCAAAAACCATGAGTTGTGTACTAAACAGTCCATATTTTAGAAAAAAAATTAATGACTTACAGTAATAACATAACAAAATAACATGCGCAACCCTCAGAAAAGAATATGTATTATGTATGAAAGAAATATGAAGAAAATCAGTGTTTAGTTTATACATCAATATAATTAATATTTATCAAAGCCTGGTAATTTCACTTAGAAATAGTGAATATGAAACAAATGGAATACTACCAGATAATTCACTAATAAATATACTGACTAGTAAGTAGTAATAGATATATCTTGGAGAAGCTTAGTTCAAGAAATTAAAGACACATCAGTAAGTATCTGAAAGTTCAAGTGCAAATAGGCACATAATGGCAGTGAAGAAAATTAACTAAAAAAAAATTATTCCAAACCAAGTATATATTTTTGTGATTAAAGAACTGCAAGTGGTTGTAAGAGTGCAGACATACTCAATAAGTTTTAAAAGGCTACCTAGACAATGAAATTACCAAATATTCAACTATAGGAATAATCTAGTGTTAAAAGTAATACAGACAACATACTGGAGTTTTACTGTATATGTGAATATCCACAAGTCAGATGAAATTCTGAGAATTTTTTGCAAATATTTGTAGAGAAGATAGTGAAACACAGGCGAAATTGGTCCTTTTATTTTGATTATCCAAACAAATTAAATAAGGAAAATACTTTAAAAATGAATTAATAGTAAGTACAGATTCATTTTAATTATGCAAAATGTCTCTAAACTACAAAACAGATGACTGTGTGCTGTTTGTATGCACATGTGCATAAACAGGAATCTTCTGGGAAGATGGAAGAATCTTTTTTTTTTTCCCTCAAAAAGGTCAGGTTAATACTTGATAAAATGCTTAATGCTTGAAAGCAGAGGTGGTGAAGTTGAAAGCAGAGGTGGTGAAGCATCATGTAAATATAGTGATAGCAAGCTACTGAGTTAAACAGAGAGGAGGTAGTTGAACCTAGTCCAGGTACTGAATAGACCACTTGGTGGATGAATAACTCATCCTGCGTTAACTAGCAGAGACATTATTTCAATACTGTGTTAGATCACTTCAATACTCTGTACCTGTAGAATTTTAGTTGTCCAAGGTTACTAAAGGAAAATTTACAAATGCTGGAAGTTAGTATTCTTACCTGACCACTTTTATAGTTGTTCTGAGAGGATCCGGAGGGTCCAACCTGTACAGAAATCAGAAYGCTATTATTTTGCAGAAAAGTGATTTTTATATAAATGACTCTTTCAGGATAGAAAGATCTACTTGGTGGGAAAACAGAAGAACACACAAAGTCATTTTTTATCACTTCATTCCACCAACTGATACTAATAAAATTACTTCAGAGATTTTTAAAACCAAATAATCATAACTATACCAACTGCTCTGGCTGGTATAAAGCAGCATCATTCTGTTGCTTGCAGAACTATGCCACCTCACCCTGGCTGAACATCTGGCCTTATATACTTAATGTCCACCACTGAGCAGCAGACCTACACTGGCAAGATCACTAAGCAGTGCCAAATTAAGCCACAGTCAGACGAAAATCAGAGCCTTTAGTGACTATGTAATCTCTAGAGATTATGAAATGTAGGGCATACTTGCTGGGAGGAAGGAAAAAAGAAAAAGAGGCTTTTTCATTGAGCTGAAAACAACAGCTTTTAGGAAAAAAATCAAATAGTTAAGTTTTATATATAGATCATGATTTGTAAAAGGCAAGGTTTCAGAGCTGCTGAAGTAAGTGATCTTGAAAAGATGTGTAAGCAAGCACTATGGCTAAAAAGTGAAGACAGACAAAAGAAAATTCGTATTAAAAAATTACTCTAGGTTTTCTAGAGAGAAACTGCAGGAGGAAATGATAACAAGACTGACAACCATTTAGAAAGTTTGGGGATTTTGTTCTCCCAAGGGTAAACTGCCAACAAGAAAAATGAATTCAGCAACAATAGGGATAAGGATGTGACTAGAAGCAGCTTTTGACTAGATTTTGACATTTTGGGCAATTAGCAGTAAATCAATGTCTTTACAGAAAAATACTTACCAGGATGCATCCACCTTGTGGTGTATAAGTCCCTCCACGCTGTAAGAAAGATAGGTTCCAGTTACTGTTTACCGACTGCTTTTATAAATACCAAATTATTCTAAACAAAAAAATAAATTGAATTTACATTCATGGTGTGAGCGAAGAAATCAAGTATCTGATTGCCTGCAATACCTTTCACTTTGTAATCTGATCTCAGAACTGATGTATCTCTTTAAAAATAAAAATACATTTTTTGTATTCGGTTTTGCATGTAAGCATAAATGGGATCTCTGCTGGGAAAGAATTTGAATGGAAACATATGACCTTCATGCTATAACCATGAAACAACTGCACCAGTTGGATAGGAATTCTCAAACTGAGGTAACTGAAACATGGGAAATTGCAGATACGCAGGTCTTACCTTCATACATTCTACTTCTATCATAATCTGTGAAAACAATAGAGGAAACAGTTACAAACTATTTACTCTATAAAAAGCTTGTGTCTAATTGTTTTTATTGGAAATAGGGAATATATCTGGCGAAGTGCAGGACAAGAAAAAGATGTGAATTCTGGTTAGATCACTAGATGACATAAATCACCATTGCTCCAGTGGAGAACCAATACTGTAGTTTTGAAGGGACTTTCTTTACTTTACCTGTCTTGTTTAAGGTGTTTAATATGAGGAATTCTTAGCAAAAATGTCAATTTTTTGACATTTTGACAATTAAAATGTCAAAAATATCTACTGATTTTGTCAAGCTTAGTTAATGAATACATGACAATGAATGTATATTTTATATCGTCAGATATTTTGTAATTTATCGTATTAATTTATAATATGCAAATGTACTCAAACCATACCTTCCTCTTACTTTTTCCTGTCCCATTAACTGACTTGGAATGTGTAAGTGTGACAGTTTTGCTTTGAACTCCGACCCAAAATTTCTCTAGATCTTGAACAACAGTTGCACTAGAGAGAAAATAAAATAATCATTATTTATTTCTTCCATCAAAATATTGCCAAAATCCAATAAACTCGCATTTTTTTCCCCTCAGCCAAGAAAATCCACTCTATTTTGATCAACTGAAGATACATGAGAGTCACACAGGACAAGATTGAAAGGAATGTCATTATTCTCCAGAACACTTTTACTCTGCAGCTCCTGTATTATCATCCAACATCGTTTTAAGGATAAGCAAAATAGACGCTGAGAAGGAATAGAAAAGAAATGGAAATTCTGCTAAGAAGCACTGACTCCTGTGGGGAATATTAGCCCAAATATCCATAAAGTTTGTCAGACCTCCTTCCCATTCAGACAATCTCAACCTATGATGGCAAACTGATTTTCAGGCATTAAGTGGAAGTGATCATGATTTTGTGTTCTTTTGCTCCTTTTTACATTCCTCAAGATTTAATGAGGCAAGGCCAAGATGTCCCCTATCATAAATCTACATTTCAGACAATATTAAACTATCAAATATTTAATTTTTTTTCCAATTACATCAAATACGCATTTTGTTAGACCAGGTGTTACTTTTTCTTGCAGAATTGAAGCTTGTAAAGCAATACAAAACATAGTATAGACCTGTCTTCTGCTGTAGTTAGTTCATGGGTCATATCCTCAAGTCATGAAAGAAGTATACCAGACAATTTAGGGTAATATTGTCTAAAATGAATAAACTGATGTTTAAATTTTTCTTTCAAGGGTTTCTACCTCAAACTGTTATTCTTCCTCTGTTCAAAATGAAAAAGTAGTAAACAATAACAATGTAACAATCTGAATTTCACTTATTCAGGGCAGTATTTACATTCATATTGTTGCTCCTGTACATAAAGAGGTCACAGTGTAAAAAATGGTTATTCAGCTAAGATCCACTACTAACATTGTGCTTAATATAATTATTTACATATATTAGGGTCTGTAGGACAGGGTTGACTTTGTTACTTTCTATAAGTATACCTTGAAATGGAAACCATGTTATTTTATGGATACAATGGGAAGGTATGCCAAACTATGAAACAAAACATGATTGTGGCAGCATGAAAACATCAGAAGTTGCTCTTAAAATGAAAGAGCAACATAGATCAAAGAAAATCATGACAAAATTTCCCATGGAAATAAATTTTCAAGGCAAAAAAAGAAAATTATTTACATAAATTGAAGATCTCTACTATCATGTGGTGCGATCCATGTCGCTGTAACTTTCTGTTTCACATCTGAATTTGCATGACTTACTGCTGAATTCTGCAATTAAAGGAAAATAAATGTAATTATATAAGACAGGAAAGTAATTTTTTGTGTATGTACTTGCCTGTATTATTAGGGAAACTGCTACAATGGGTTAACACTGATATCCTTGTAAAATGTGCCAGGCAGCTTTCACATTAGATTTATATCTCATGCAGAATATACATGTATTACTTGAGAAAGTCTAAATTTTAAGCTCTGTTGATGAAATAACTTTGCCATAGAAAATGGTCGCTTTTTATCAATATTGATTAACACATTTAAAAGGAAACCAAGCTTTAGTAAGTACTCCAAAGAGTGAACATGTACCGTCACGTTATGACAATCCAAGCCTTTTGTGTTTGGATCTGTAATTTTAAAAGTACCAACAGGAACATCTCCTTCCACTTCTCGAGCTTGTAGATGAAATCCTTTAAAGCCAGCCTCTTTAAGGGCTTCTAAAGTCACTGCGAAAACAGACATTTTGGAAAATGTAAGTTGAAACCACTTAAATATTTAACAATACATTTCCAAAGCACAAGATTGCATGTACAAAAATGACTTAAGACCTTTTACAATTCCAAAAAAAAAGTTACAGTTCTTATAAATAATCAAGAGAATGACAATAAAGAAAAGAAAAAAGCTTGAAGAGGTATTTGTAGGTAACCAAATATATTTGTAAATTAAATATATGATTTACTAACAACTTTAGAAGTAGTTCTGCTCTACCATATTACTAGAACATTCTTATGAATCTGATTTGCTACCCTATGCAAGCTCAAAATAATGCCTGATGGCTGTAGTGACTAAAAGCTTATCTATCTTCTCTGTCTGATTAGGCTTTCAAAGTCAAAATAGCTATGTGAGAAAGAGAACTGCATTTTTTCTACCTCAGTTTCAAAAGAAGGGCCCAACTTCTGGCTGAGTTTGAATTGCAGAACCTTTTTCTTTTTGATGTGTTGCAACAGGATAAAGAAAAACAAAGTGGTTTGGCCCTCATGGCCTAGATCAAATATGAAAGAATCAATAATTATCAACTCAATTTTACTCAAAGTTTGTTACTGAAGGAGCTCAGAAAAATATGGAAGAGCACAGTTTCATGTTTTGTGTATATCCAAATTGAAATTAAATTTGAAGAGGCATAATCAAAATTGTTATAATCTATCATAAATTTGCTCAGGTAATGCCAACATTAGGTACTTCTGCAAATACAGTTAGAATCACGGTTTCTGCCCAAAAGTATGTGCAGCCACTAAAAATAAAGATAAGTAGATAAAGGACAAAAGAAACTGGAAATGACACAGAAGACCAGGCAGTGAGCAACTATGCCTTGACAATGTAAGAACACCTGCACATTTAGCCTTTCAATTTGCCATCAAGCTTCAGTCTTGGTTAACTGATTTCTTCCGGGTCTCACAGAAGGGTTTCACAGGAGGGATGACACCTGCCACTCAAATGCAGTGTTAAAGCAAGCACAGATGTGACTAAGAGTGAGGGTATGTGGTGTGTCACAAGTGAACACAGCAACACGTTACGTGGAAAGGCAGCATAATGCAGCTCCCTGGAAACATGTACTGCATGCTTGTAATTTGAGGCAATAAAAAAGGGGGGCTAAAAAAAGAAAAGCATGGTTAGACACAAAGAAAGTAAAAGGCAAGGTTAGTAGCATCTGAGGATCAGTGTTTATGTCACTGTAAACCCTGTACAACCTGGCAGAATCAGTCTCCGTATATTTAAATCTACCCATCATTCTGCTGACAAAACTGTTTTGAAAACACCTATCAGTGCAGTAATCTAACAGCCCTTCTATGCTTGAAGGAGTTATTCAAACACGTTTTTCCAAGAATGGCAGTTACAAGAGGCTCTAATGCTTCTCCATCCTTTCCCTACATATCACTCTCCACGGAAGCACAACAAAACTACTGGGCTCAGTTGAAAGAGAACAGCTGGACAGCAGCTACTTAGTGACTAATGCTCTTTTTGAACTACTGAGATATAACAGTGGAAATCTGACAGATTATAACTCACTTCCACTCCCATGCTTGTTCTAGCAAAAAAGCTAGAGAAAGAAAATACTCACAAGTCACTTAAGGAGTCACACCACCAAGAAAACATGCCATCATAGACAGTTTGGAGAAACAAGGTTTTCCATCCAGGGAGCAACTCAAGATTAGCAAGATAAAAAAGTGGTTTAAGCCACAGTAACTCCACCTCCTGCAATTTGATAAAATCTGGGATGCAGCTCTTACAAGCATGACTCAAAATATCCCACTCTGAGTCATATATACTGCATCCTGAATTTTTAGTTTCCTGTAAGATGACAGCATATGACTATCTAATAAATGGGATCCCTTTGTATTGCAGAGACCAGATGTAACAGCAAATACAAAGTTAAAGAGCAATAAATAATGAAGTCCAGTTTGGCCAGTTGTCTTACTTGATTTTGATTTTGTCACAAATTTATAGTATGAAATTGTGATATTTATTAGATGGAAAAAAGGAAAAAATACACTATTTTAATATTGAAAAATTATTTTCAATTAATATAATTGATATAATTTTCAATTCTAGTAATTGAAAGTATGTTTTCAATGTATTTTATACACATATAGAAAGCACATTTAAAAAAAGAACCACTCCAAAAAAGAGGAAAGGAGTATCTCAGGTATAGACAAAAGGGAATGAAAAAATGAATACATTTTAGTTACACTGTGAGGGAAATGGGGGGAATTCTGCTAAAGACAGGTAATTCTTGGAGACGCAGATAAAGATTTAATGTCATCTAGACTATTTACCTTGGATTCCATTTCTTGGTTCAATGTTATCAAAAGATAGAGCAATAATGTATGGTGGTGCAGATGTCTGCGGTTCAGTTTCATAGTTTGGTAACAGAGAATCACAATCAATTGAAGTATTTGTCTGTGGAAAACCAAGGATTCTGGGCAAAAATATCCCACAAAACAAAAAAATGAAGCAGGAATGTCCCTTCATCTGTGGAAAAAAATAGCACATATAGTCTATAATAACTTCTTTTTAGTAGTTATCATGATTGACAAATATCTTCCTTTCCCCAGAATATTCCCACTGGAAACACGACGAACCTAGAAAGCTTGGCTTTCATTGCATTCATATATTTTGAAGAAAATGAATTAAAATAAAAAAACCTATATACTTTGACAGAACAGTGCAAAAAATGACACAAATGTTTCCTCTTAAATACTGAATTATTAATTGAAGTTAATATTCTCTGGTTACATAACAGCAATACCTGACAATCGTGTCTGCAGCACTAGGGCTTAGAAAAGGCTTCAAACAAATCACACCATTGTTGAGTGAACAGTTTTAGTTCAGATCCCTCTTCATTCAAGACCTAACAAAGACACAAGACTTGGTCCTGTAAACTGTGTCTTGTAGGTACAACCATGATTGGCATGCTCTCTTTTGTCTCCTTCCTCTACTCCCACTTCCATGAGACAGCCACAAAATCTGTCGTTAACTCTGCTGGAAAACTCTTAGAAGCTTTTCAAAATATCTGTTTTCCAAATGACTTAACAAAGGACTTCCTGGAAGTCCTTTGGAACTTCTTAACAACTTCAAAATATACTCTAATAAAGAGATATTAAATTGTTAGTGCACGTTTCACATGCGTTAAGATTAAATTACACTCAGTACAGGAATTCACAAAAATAACTAAGAGGCAGGACTGAAACGTGTCCAGGCTTCAAGGACTGTTAGCAGGGAAATGAGTCAGGAAAGAAAAAGTACTTTCTGTATAACTCAGTTGTAGTGTTGACACTAACTGTAAATTCTTTCATAAAAGAAAAGAAAACGTTTCCTAGCAGTACTCTTGGGCATTTAATACCAGATTTTATGGCCCATGTTCAAAGTCTAAACATCAGCCACGGCACCACATAATTTGTAACATTAAATCTTATGAATATCTTACTGTCCCAGTTAAAGATGCTGATACACTGTTAAATACCAAGAAGTATTTAATAGCCCTCTCTATTTCTTGTGTCTGTCTGCCACTGGATTGCCTGTGTGACACAATAGGTAGTATTAGAGTGAATGGAGATATTTGCTTGAGATTTTTTAAAGCATTTCAAACACAACATATGTCTGATTTGTATCATCTACCTGTATATCTTGTATATTAATACATAAAACCATTTGGATTTATATATGCTAATGAAACAAATAACAGAAGCACCTAGAAGCATGGGGAAAAACCGCAGAAAGCTAATGCAAACACCCATAGGCTTAACTCTGATATGAACTTTAACACCTTTCTAAAAAGCCACTGTGTCAACAGTTAATAAAACAGGTGACTGTGAAATGGATGTTGAAAGATCTCCTATAGGAAGATGATGAAGGTTGGTGCGGTGTCACAATCAGTAAGTGTAATGAGCAATCAGGAAAGTTATACAAACAAGTTACCATGTCTTTAAAACCCATGGAGACTATCCCTCCCAAAAGTCTCATGAAAATGCCATTTAAATGGGATCCTTGTAAGCATTACGTTTGGGTATCAGTCCGTTGGGTGCGGTTATCCAGCCTCTTGTGACTATTTTGACAGCGGCCATGTCTAATTAAATGTTAAATACAACATGTAGGTGCTATTATATTAACTGCTGTGGTAAACAGTGATTTAGTATGAAGTAGTCTATGTGTTGTTGAAATCTTTGTCTGACTCATGGTTAAGAAGAAAAAACTCTGTTTTTAATTAGATGCTCTATTTCAAAGCATGGAATCCTTAGCTCAGCTGGGATTGGAAAATCTTTTGGAGTTGCACTCTGCAATGAAAGAAAACCAGACTGAAACATCTTCTTTCCTCTTTTTCTGATTAGAAGGGAGCCAGAAACACAAGCGCAACAAGTTATAACATGGCTGAGATGCCTTCGCTTTGCATCAGCTCTCTGAGTTAACAGTTAAAGGACAATCCTAAGAGTTTAATCATGCCGTCCTTTGGAACTAGATTTAAGGTGAAGAAGAAACATTGGCATCTTACAAAATTCCAAGTCCAGACGTGAGGCAGAAGCAGAAAATAATTTCCATGGAAACTGAGTTCCAGTACATATTCAATGCAAACATGTTAACTTGCATCACACTTTTAAACTTTTCTCCATAGAAAATATAAAAAAAACCCCTAGAAGTAAGAATTTATCAAATAAAAACACAGGGAATTCTGGTAAATAAACATTATCTGCAAGCTTCTAACTGGATATAGTTATGAAAAATTAATTGTATCCTCAGGTATAGACAGTCAATTGCACCTGAGTACGGATGTCTGAGCTGCTTTCATCTGATGGAAAAATTCCAGTGTGTTTCCTATTTTCTAATACAATCCCTTCTTCCTGTGAGCCTACATGGCCCTCATCTTTGTAGTACCTGAGCTTCTACCTTGGGAATCTTATTCCACACTTACGGACTAATAAGACTTCAGGCCAACAGTTGACCCCCTGAGTGCTATTTAGTTATTTAACCCTATCCCATTTAAAGTCTAGTGGACTCAGGAACAGATACTCTGGTGGTTTGCTTTCCAAAGCCTTGGGCAAACTTCTGAACAGAGACAAAAGTTGTCCTTTAAATATAGAGGATTTAATTAATATGATAAATACTTCTCTGCAATTTTAGAAACAAGGGCTTGGCAATCCCAGGATTAGCAATCCATTTTGCCAACAATTTCAGGTTCAGTCCTCCATACCCCTTTCTAACCCCACTCGTGAGTGTTTTCCTCCTTTCTTTTTTCCTCCTAAATGCTCCTGAACAGCCATTACTCTTCAGCCTCTGAGAACGACTACCACCAGCTAATGCGCACCCTTCCCACCGCCTCCCATGCAACACACCTTCTCGACGGAGGGCTGGTGAGCAGGCAACCTCGGGTGCCTCTGCGGTCGGTCGGGGTGGAAGAGCTGCAGGCGGCAGCGCGGCCGCCGGGCCAGATGAGACGGAGGAGGCGAGCGGCTCCGCCAATGGGAGGCGAGGCGGGGCCCGGGCGCAGCCAATGGCCCACACAGGCCCTGCCTGGAAATGGGGACACGGCCGGCGGGACGGGCTGCCGGATGGGCGAGGGCACGGCGCTCCTCGCCCTGACTCATGCCCCCTCTGGCCTCCAACCACGCCGTGGCCAGAGCAAAGATGTCCCCTGAAGAGGGACAGCCTGAACCAATATGCCGATTCCAACCGACACAATTATGCAGTACAGAAAAACTTACTAATATTTCGTGAGCAGATTAAGAATTCTATACCAGTCTCTTCCACTTGCCATCAAAGTATTCTGCTGTTAGCTTTTCACTCTTGTAATACAGCTGGAAAAGACATGGAAAATTCAAATCATCGTAATGAGGCTGCTTTATCTCCTGTACCTTGTGGAAAGCCTGTGAAGTTATTGCATCTGACCTGCATTAAAAACAAAACTATTTTTTTCCTCAGAAATATTTTCATAAATTCTCTGTTGAAGACTGGGAAAAGGGCAGAAACAGGACAACATATGACTGATGTTTCTGCTTAACCAGGAATACCAAGAAATCTATGAACTGAAGACCATCACAAAAAACTTCTTCAGCTTCTTGTTAGCACATTTAAAATGCACTTGAAATTCAAAAAGATGATGGCATTTTAGGAACTGCTTTTTTAAAAAAATTTTTTTAACTAATTGAATTCCCTTTCAGTTTATCACCTTTAATTAGTGAGAAGCATTTTATTTACATTATTTAATTATGAAAGACACTACTTACTATCTGTTACTATCCACTGAGGAAGAGATCATAATCTTCCTCTCCTTATGGTACCACCAAAATTAGCATTGATACCAATGTCATGAATAGCAATGAAAATGAACGCTACATACCACAAATGCAATAATACTGGCAACATAGTCAAATAAATCAAATAAAAATGGAATATCAGCTGATTACACCAGGAGCAAGTAAACAAAGAGATAGGATCTTACAAATGCATATTTACAAGACCTTTCTTGCATAAAGAGTAGTGCCTCTGTGAAGACTAAATGCCAGCAGAAGGACTGCAATGCCTTCGCTACCAACTAGAAGATACTGCTTGGTAACTGGCGTGATCAGAGCTGTCACTCCAGTCAGCTCCGAGCAGCACTGAGTACTGCACGAGCATTTGGTTTGACAGGCAGATATATAAATGACAGACAATGAATTGCTGCAATCCTGGTAACATTATAAAGAAGCACAGATAGGACAAGCAATATGTTTATGTTGGCTATAACACTGATAAAATACTATACTGAACAAGCGGGTGAAGACTCTGACCTGTAGCTTACAACGTGGGGGTTGTAAACCTTGTGTCTCAGCTCATACACAACATATTGTTTGTGGTTTATTTCAAAGAAACAGCATTTCCACTATAGCAGACAGAAGACACTGATACAGCAATGATACACCTGTATTCCAGAGTTGCCAATTAAAAAAAGTGTTTTTCAGGTCTTCACACTTGTGAGGACAATTTTGAGATCATAAATTAAATACTGAGATCATAAATTAAAATAAATACTGAGATCATTAATTAAACAACTAATGGTGACTTCCTGACTCTGGCGAAAATGATTACAAAGTTTACTACGTACTGAAACTCCTGTGTGAGTGCACGCAGATCAGCTCTATGCTATACGCATATGGACTGCCCTGGTGCTTGGAAAGCTTCCACTGCATATTTGTCTGGAATTTCTTAGGCGCATTTTTGTTTGAGATTTCTGACCGTGTGGCAGCCCATGTGGGCAAGTCTTTCTTTAAAACAATCACGCTAGCCTGTGCCACCAAAGGTGTGTCAATTGATTTTAGGAACAAGCCAGGGAACATGGGAGAGGGGCCAGAGCCCAGAAATCTGGGAGGAGCAAGATTCCTCCTGGGTGGAGGATGGAAACTTTAAAAGTTGGGTGGTGGAAGAAGGGGAAGCCACCTACTCACCTAAGCAAAAGAGTATCTCCTTGAAGAAGGGACTGCAAACCCTAGCAAAGTTTTCTAGAGATACTGTTTCTACCAAAAGCTGTTCATACCAAATCAGACCAAGCAGCCCGTGGCACAGCCCTTTGTTTCCTTTGTCTTCGCTGACCCCAGGATCCACAACTGTCCCCTTCAGGGAGGTTAAAACCTTCAGGATGCTCTCTGCAACTTCTATGCTAAAGTGTATTTTTGAGCTGGTAAAATACATGGCAACTGGAAATGCTAGGAAGCATAACAAATCTTCAACTAATGTCAAAACACATAAAAATCAAGGTAAAAGCTGAAAGGATTATTTGCACCAGTGTTTGGTATCCTTATCAAACTGCTATGATGTTTCCAGTATGTAGTATTGGTATGCTGCCGAGTCTTGGACTTTGCAGCAAAACTGACAGTCTGTTTGCTCTGATACATAGGGAGTGCTGGGAGAAAATGAATGGTAACACAGTAAGCACCCCAAAATTATTCCAAAGAAAGTGCACAGAAGAAGTGCAACTTCTAGAACGTGATCTGCAAGACTACAAAAGTGTACTGTGCCAAGAGCAAGGTTGTATACAAACGTGTAGGTCAAGCAAAACGTTAATCACATAATATACACATGTTGTTAAAGGTCAGGTTCAGGATATGAAGAAGTGAGATTATAACCATACACATCTTTTGTTGAGACCTCCATACTGACTCTATGAAACAACAGAAATGGCTAGGAAGAGAGAAAAATAAATTATTTCTTTCAAACGCTATTTTCCATAATTTGACAAAGAAAATTATTATCAAACATCCTTGCCTCCTCTGAAGTGCCAGCTGCTTTCCCAAGCTCTCCCAGTTGTTTTCTCCTTGCTCAAAGAGGGAAGGCCAAAAAAAATTCCTGTAAATGTTAAAAATTAAGTTTACTTTCCTAAGACATACTTTTAAAATCAAAAGGAAATTTCTGCTATTTAAATCAATGCTTATATCCTACATTTTCTCTCCAAATGAAAGTGGTTTATTCAGTGTATATTAGTGATATTAAGAAGATATTATCATTGCTGCAATCCTTTAGCATACTTTCTATAACTCGAAAGTACTCAACCCAAGTTACTTTATTTTGAAACATATTCTGTAGGCTAAATTTACTGCTGAATCTTACTAGGCTTGGTGAATTTTATTATAATGATTATATGGAGAGATATATTTAATAGTATTTTTTTCTGTAACTGCATTATACTAGCGTGTCAATACTTACATCCTATGTCTAAGACATAAGTATATACCTAAGTATAGCCATATTTTTGTCTACAAGTCAACATTATACTTTGTGTTCAATGCTTTAATACTCTCTATTTAAACCAATGCTTTAATACTCTCTGTTCAAACATACATCAGCACACATAACACACCAGAATTCCTTACTGCTCAGAATAGCTCTAGCTACAACTAAGCATACTGTTCTTCAAAGAAAGAAATGTATATTACTTTAAAACAGTGCTTTATAAGAACCAACTAAAATATATACAGCATATTTCGCACATTTAAAGAAATAAATTACATATACTCTTGATAAATGTGTAACTATCAGATAATTTAGCAAGACAGTAATTTATACTTGTTTTTCTAGGAAAAAAGAAAAGAAAGTACGAAAGTTATCTTTTCTCCTGTATTAAAATTCTTCTACTCCTTGTTGTCTTTAATTTCTTGTCTTTATTAATGTTAGAATGTTTCTGGTCCGATTTAAACTCTGCCAACATCTTCCTAGCTCTGGTGCTCTATAAATAACAATAATGGCCCA
The DNA here is from genome assembly GCF_003343035.1 of Apteryx rowi. NCBI lineage: Eukaryota > Metazoa > Chordata > Aves > Apterygiformes > Apterygidae > Apteryx > Apteryx rowi. The sequence goes on from NW_020447641.1 coordinate 22,482, forward strand.
CACCCTGACAGTCTTAGTTAGATGATGTCACTGGGAGCCTTAGAGGAGAATTTGTGAGTTAAAAGAAAAAAAGTGTTTCACTTGACTGTGAAAGAACACAAAGGGAATGATCAAATGGATCACTTCTACAGAACTTTCTGACATTGTAGAGATGAGGGTGAAAAAGAGCTTAGCAATGCTACATACTTACATGCTGCTCAGGAGAAAAAACTGACAGGAGCAGCAAATACGACAACAATGAAATATGAACGTTGCGTTATCCTATCTCATGCATTGTGCAACCTAACACATAGTATTGTCCCTGTGTGTTTTTAAGGTGAGTGTTTGGGTGTAGCTGCAAACATACGCAATACTTCATATAAGCCACAGTCACTTGTGATTAACTACCATTTGTTGGTGATTTACCAGACTCCCAGACTCTATATTCAGATTTAAATAAAGAATTTAAACATTTATTCATAGAACAGAAAACATATTATAGAAAAGGGATGTGACTACAGAGATATACAGTCCAAAAGAAATCTGGAGCCTTAATATTAACAATCAAAATTCATTGTTTTCACAGTCACGGAGAAGCTAAATGGTCTTTCTTAGACATATCACCTACTGGAATTACTGAAAATCTCTGTTTGTATGTAATTTGTATCTGTGGATCCAGAACACTTCAAGCACAGTTTAAATATGTTTACAGGCTATTTGTAAGTCCCTGTGGCCAAGAGGATTCACCTGCATAGTGGAGTTAATATAATGCATATATATGCATGTACAGTCCACTTATGAGTGAGCAGCTAGGGTTCAGTGATACAAGTTTAGCTTTAAAGCTTCTAGCAATCCAATAGTACTGCGTTAAAAACAACATAGCTACACTGGCTGGTATAAATTCACTTTGTTGATGCACATTCATTCAAAAAATTCTGACTGGTTAGACAAATTGATCTTTGGCTAATTTGACAGAAATGTCGTTGCATGTCCATATCTGATCCCCATGAAATTTGCACTGATATGTGATCAAACAATGAACAGAGCAGGTATTAATAACCACAGAGCTGCAGCTTCTAAGAATCCCTTAGGCCAAGAGGGAGATGCTCACACCAGTGGAAGGTCCCTTGGTCTTCAAAATCATCTCAGACACTTGGGATCTACTTCTCTGAAACCACAACTCAGTAGAAAGTTTATTACCAATCTCTATGTCAACCTATACAGGATACTCCCAGTACATGATTTTAGTTTCAAGGGCCTCAAGTTCACCATTTATATCAGCCAAAAAGCAGCTATCATAGGAACAGGCATACTTTTCTGGCAGGCAGAGAGGTTGTCTAATCTTTCCTACCAACATGTGCAGAACTACTTGAATACAAGAGCATAAAGGAAACAGAGGAATGACGGAAGGAATGATGGGCTCATGTGGTTTCTGGTAATATCAGATCCCCAAGGAACAGCCAGTTAACAATATATTTTCCAGAGCATGATCAAGATGTTTGATATTGTACAGGTTTCCAACAATAAATAATAACACTTCCATTGCATCTTGTCTATTAGTCTCTGAACACGCCTTACAAACAGTAATGAAGTAATCGCCGCAGCTCCTTCTGAGGCAGGGAAGTATTATTATTACTATCTAATTTTACAGATGAGGAGATCAAGTCACAGAGGGATTAAGTGACTCGACCAAGGTCATACAGAAAGTCTGCTGCCATTCATAGTATGTGTCAGTCCTTGTCAGCACTCAGTGACACTCCCCGAATAGTTCACTCAACCCTTTTCCCTGCGTAGGCCAGCATCTTTAAGATTTCATAAGTATCACCTTCTATCCTAATCTTTACTGAAAGAAGAAACTGTCAGCCCAGGTGGGAGTCAGGCTGAGCATGAATCCCAGTAATGGCTTTCCTATTGTTTCATTTAGGACTCCTGGATTGTATCTTGTTTTCACTTTTGCCAGGAATTCCTCCTAACGGACTCCTTTGATTTAAAACTAGGGAGCTAGGGAGGATAATACTGCAGAAATAGACTATACAATAAATACACACAGTAATTATTTTAAAAGATACATATATTTCTCTCATTACACAACACACATGGAATCCCAAACTCCCAATTTCTACTCCTGCACTTACAAAATCCACCTTCCTTCTCTAGCAATACATATCAGACAGCTCAAAGTTTCACAGTTCATGTCATCAGACAAATCATGAATAGTACATTTCCTTTTGTATACACTGTTATACTACAGATGTAATCCTCAAAGTATATAAGCCTTACAGTCAAGAACAGCAACAATAATCTTAAAAAATTAAAAGCCACAAGCTAAACTATTTCACTTTTACAGTATCTTTCCAACAAAGATCTGTTGTATTTTTATTTGTAAGCTTTTATGTGTACTTCTGCTTAACTAAGACGATGCATTTCATAAGTTGTTCTTTCATTGTGTGCTTCTGTGCTAAAACAGTTAGTGTACTTAGTTTAGGTGATGTTCAAGGTGAAAATTTTAAGTACATAGCACGTCTCTTTCTTCTTCCTGGTAAAGCAGAACTGGAAGTTTGTCTTGCATTTTCAGTTGCTTAAACATTGTCTTAGCCGAGGAAACTTCTTCTCATCTTTCACACTTCACTTGTTCTGTTTCTGAATTTCAACAAACACCCTGACTCTCTTGTATCAAAGCTCTGTTTTGTATACTTAACAATGGAATATTCTCTTTTTTATTGTTTAAAAACATTTGTTAAATTATAAACCTTGAAATTACACAAGACAAAAAGATTCTGATAGCACAAATACCTTTAGTAATCCAATTTACTTTTAACCTACATTAAGTTAATTTGCATTCAATATGCATTTTAGAAAACAGTTTTTCCACACCAATGTCTTTCATAAGGTCTTATCAACATGACAGACAATATATACTGTGAACAACTCTGAAGTAAGATGAGGTCAATAACTAAACAGTCACTGTAGACTGTGGAAGACTCTGGTCGGCCCTTAAGGAGAGGCTAGCTGTGCTGGCCAGGGCAGGAGAGAAACATTATTCTTTCATCTGCATTAAACTGTCAGTTGGGAAACTGAATGCAAGCCCATGAGTCAGCAGTTAAACACTGGCCTCATCACATATAGTAAAGGAGTGAGCACGGATACCATTTCTGGATGAGCCACAAAACTGAGCTGTACCTTTTTCCCCCACCAGGAAAGAGAAAACACCATCATCGCCTGTGACCCGCACAGAGGACAATGAACACAATACACTTTCTCTGTCTGAACAGAAATGGTGAGATTCACACATAGCCAAATCAAGAAGATGAAGAATGAATCAGGATGTTCAGGACTCAAGCCCAGATTAACAGCTGTTTCTTCTCTCATGGTCATGCTAGACTTCTGGAGGTGGGGGCTGCATCAGTGTGCTGAAATCCCCTTCCCTCCCCTCACCTTCTTCAAATTCAGGTCTCAGACTCTTGCATTCTTTACCAGCTGTCTTTACTTAGGAGCATTCCTATACCAATAATAGCTCAGTTCCTCCATTGTGTTAGTAGAAGAGAAGCAGAGCTGCTTTAGTTTTTTATTTCACTGACTCAGTAATCCATCTTTTCAGTTCATGCATTAGTACTGCTGTTTCAAAGCCAGGAGTGTTTACTCTTTTGGTAGAAAGAGTCATTTTACAAGCAAAAGCATAGGCAGGAGAGCTGGGAGCGCTGCGGTCTATTCCTTGCTCTGTCACCAGTTTCCTGTGTGACTCTAACAAGTCATTAATCTCTATATGCCTCATCTAGAAAAACGGGATAATGGTATTTAACTATTTCATTGGCAGGCTTAATCGTTGTGAAATGTGCTGAGCTCCTTGGATGGAAGAAAGGTGCTGTCAGACTACACAGTAAGAGCATGATTATAATTCGTGGGAAGGTTTTAGAAGAGTCACTTTGTAACATCAGTATCACAATTCTGCATTACGCATAGAAGCCTGGCTAATCAAGTGAGTCACTGATCAAGAAGTCTGAGTTTTACTTCAGTTGTACTATCTGTGCACACCATCCCTCCCACAAAGTGGAGACAAATAGTTAACATCTCATACATCTATGGAAAGCAATACCTTCTCCTGAAAATCCAACTCTAAGCAACACCCTACAAAAGATTTAGAAACAGGCCTAGTGGCTTTGAACTACAGACTAGGGGCTTTGCTGCAGACCAGTGTGTCCCACAATGTGACAGATCAGAGTCACAGATGATAGCAGAGTACAGATGAATATTAGTTCCCTGTTGATTTTTCCTCTGATATTATAGATGATGTTAGGTCTTGAACTAATGGATCTGACATTCACATATTTTTAGATGGGAACATAGCTACAGATTCTGAGCACATTTGTGAAACTGTCTAATCCATGAAGTCAGTGGGAATTGCAGATGCATAGCATCCCTAAAAAACATGTTACCTTAATGTATGTCCACCTATGCTGGGCAGTTCTAACTTTCCAGAGGCTCACCTCTTCCCAGTGTCTCATCCTCTCCCTCCTTCTCATCAGTTTCCCATCTTAGTTTTTTTTTTTAGGTTTACATTCCTTTAATTCAGATGTGGGTGTGCTATCAGATACACTTCTATACTAATTTGGCCAACATAACAAGAAAAATGTCATGCCTATCTCCTACAAACTCAACTTATGCTGACAAAATGGCTGGTAATTTATTTTGGGGAAACAATTTGAAACTGATGCTTCTGCTTCCATCATTCCAACCATCATTTCATTTGTTATGAGGGATTAGCACTGGTTACCTAAATCCTCTGTGATGTTTTAATGTTGGCATAACATCAGTAAACACGCGTTGTTTTCCTCTTCAAATTATGAGGTCACTTGAGGTAAATACATCTGTTTATACACACTGTTGGTAAATACCTGATTCCCCACAACTGATACCTTTAAAAAAAATCTAGATATGCACGAATTCACTGAGGTTATAAACCAACAACCAGTACCTTGACCAACAGGAACTAACATTCCATTTTCTCATTTGAAGAAGGAAATCAATCAAACATTCACTTTCACCAAATGCATATTACTATATAATGTGGAGCTGGAACAGCATTATGTACTAGAGAGCACAGTATACAAGAGAGAGAAAAAGCTATTCTTGTATCATTGTCTACAGAACACATTGTCAAAAGTAAGGCATGGCTCTCAGAGGATTACTAAGAATGTTATTACAGCCATAGCAGAAAAGAAGTCTTCTAATGGTAGTGAAACTAGAAACAGTAGCACTGGTCCTATCAATCCACTCAATTCACAATGCCTTAGAAATTTTACTGAATTTTCTCTAGGAAATACTATCTGTCTATAGGATACTCATATTTCAGAAATAACAGGAGATTTTGAGAGAAATGCAAAGTTGTAGTATCATGATATCAAATACAGGGCAGTTTGCTAGCTGATTGATTTTTAAGATTCCATTAAACCATTTTGCAACCTCTCCACAGTGTCATAAAGAGCTGAATAAGGATCCTCTCCCACCTAAGTCACATCTCACGGTTTCATTTTTTAAAGATCAGCAGAACCCACAACATCAGATTGGGTCCTACTGAACTGCTGTATGGTTGCAAAGCGACCAACTCTAAGCTGAGCCAAAAGATATCATTTAAATAGATTTGTGGGCAGAAGCACTTCTGTGTTCCACTAGAAAATTAATTCAGCACAAGTAGAACAGCAGACCTGTTACAACACACAAGTGGCCAGAGCCCATATGGCAGGTCTACAGGTTAGGATATTTGTTCTACAATCAGCATCTTGGGAAGCACACAGCAAATAGGTAGGTAGTCAAAGTTTGAAAAGAAGAAAAATTTACTGTTTACTATACCAATTTTCAAAAACTTCATCACAAATGAGTGTTGAAATAGAACAGAGAAGCTGGATCTACAGATAAGTTGTGAGAAGAACTAACACAACCTGTGGCAAAAAAGAGACAGATGAATCCCCAATAGCTATGTAAAGTCCTCAGGTTCACAAGAAAGGCGGCTCAAAGGGAATTTGTAACATAGGACAACTGTCTTTGTTTCTGTTTGTCAGTATCCCTTGGCAGTAGCTGAATATCACGCTCTGTTACTAGAAGGGTTTAGAACATTAGGTAGATGATAAATGATGAACTATTATGTTAAAATTCTAAATTATATATAGAAATACAGAAGGGACTGCTCCTGATGTCTCACTGCTTTCTGCCCATTTCTGTGCTCTCTGAAGACTTTGGGACAAGGTTTATTTTAATATTTATGCCTTCTAAAGTGCTCAGTACAAGCTGTCATTTGACAAACCATAGCTGACACGCTACAGGCAACAGTAGTTAAGTCACTGGAAAGCTCCTGGACTAACTGTAGTCCAAATTGTAAAAACAGGATTCACCTATTTTGCAAAGACTGCCATAAACTGGATATAGTGACTGTGACAAAGCCTATCTAACAAACACCCAGAATAGAAGATCATCTACTAAAGCTGGGGCTTGTATAGTATGTGTTTACACTCTAAAATCTGCAGTTCTAAAAATAAATCAGGTCATGTGAATTCCAGATATCGACTTTCAGCAAGTGGAATGCACTAACTACATTGTAGAAACTGGCATCACTGACAGGACTGTACAAATCCACCATTGCGAATAACAACAATATAGACATTTGCAACTGAGAATAAAAGCCCTACTTTAGATTCAGAAGGCAGTGCCTGCCAGCAGGACCTAACACTCATTGCAGAAAAATGTGAGCTTGGCATGACTGAGGTAGGCATTATAAAATGTACAGCTGAGAGTGGATAAACTGGAATGGGCAAGGTGAAGACTATTAAAATCTGGCCTATTTCCTCTATTGGAACACTCAGTGAAGGACTGCACAGGGAAAAGAAGATACCATACAGTTGGTATGTAAGAAAAATAGTAAAAATAAATCACTCTTTGGAAAAATATTAGGAAGAAGAACATGTATGACAAGTTTAGGTAAAGAGGGAAAACATAAAATGGCATTTAAAACATTTAAGGAAGAAGTTACAGATTACTAATTCTCTCCTGAATTTTGCTCTTGATATGTATTCAGATATATGAGTAGAAAAAAAGGGAAATATTGCATAGATTACCCAGAACAAAATCCCCTATTGATTCTCTTTCTATCTAATTTGAATCATGTGAAACTATAGAAGATATACCATAGTATGCAGCTACAGGAAACTACTGGGCCAACACTGTGGAGCTCTTAAATCACACACACTCTTGTGCCTTGCTCAGAAGGTAGCAGCATACAATGTTTGAAATGAGAAAGGTAGAAGGGGAGACAGGGAGTTGGGGAAGCAGGAAACCTGCAAGTTCTCCACTGGACTGAGACTGGACTGAGTACCAGAAGTAGGAACTGTAAACACTATGGAATTTCCAGATTAACATTTCCAAATGTTCAGGCCTGTACCCCAAGCGACCCTAAAGTAAAACTAAAAAAAAAAGAAAAGAATAATACTAACCATTGCCTTCAAATCCAGCTCTTGCCCCTTCAGCTCTTGGTATAGCAACGAAAGTCCTTTGAGACCTTGAAGGTCCTTGAAAGTCATAAGCTTCCTATAGTTCTTCCAATATAAGCCCCCAATACAGACAGTCAAAGGAGCAAGTCATAGATAACTGATAGTCATAGAAGTCATAGATGTCAGTCAATGGCGTACCCCACCCTCAGAGTGAAATTCGCTCCTTTTTCCTATATGGACATTATGTGGTCGATAGATAACTGTGGGAAGTCAGTAATTTCAGAGCATAAAAATTAACTTTCACTGTAGTTCATATGTGTAATGTATGGTGTTAATAAGTTTAAAGTAGAAAAATTAACTTCCTTTATAATTCATTTTTAGAATAAACCTCAAATGGCAATGCTTATGTGGTTAGCTGCAAGGTACCTAAAGTTTTATCCACTTATAATTTATACTTTGAGAGCGTTTAAGTGTCTTCTAATTGTAGACAGCTGTTTTGTTGGAAGGTTGCAACTCAAAATTCAAGGGCTGACACTGACCTGTGTGGTGATGACTTGGAGCCCTAGGGAACTGGGATGTCTCTGAAATTATTATCATGATGGCTGAGACACATCACAAGATACTCTGGCATCTCGGTTAATGTTAACCTCCATCTTCATTCCCTCATTATAGATGCACAAGCTAGTTATGGTATACAAGTTCCTCAGAAAGCTGTGGGAGCTTTATGTAAAAGAAGAACAGAAAAAAAAAACCCCATAAATTCTGGGTAAATTTCTTTGGATGAATCCAACTGATAGGCTTTTTCAATTTTATTTGAGCAACACAGTATTGTCAGTTCTCATGATTCAGTAATGAATCTCTGAATTTTGCAAGCTTTTCTTTAGGATCTGAAGAAAAGTGATTATATTAGGGTTTTTTTTCCACTCCAGTTATGCAAAAAAACCTCAACCCTGAAAACATCATCAGTATCTTAAAGACTGAGAACAGTGAATATTATTTTTTAAATTTCATGGTTTTGTATGGTTGAATTTGCAATCCTGGACCTAATCTCAGTGCTTTTACTAGCTAAACAAGTTCCTAGCTAAACAAGGGGAGGACTGTCCCCTGCTGCAGAACTCCCTCCCACCAGAAATGACATCACACCAAAATGTAATTATTCCTTAGGCTTTGGGCTTAGAATGTTATCCATGAAATAGCTACTGACCTGGAATGCTGCTTGTGGACATGACAAACCAGACTTAACTTCTCGTAAATAAATATCTTAGATCTTGGTCAGGAGAGGCCTTTCTTACAGCTATGTAACGATTTCTTAGAACTGCTAATATATTTAAGAAACGTTAGTAATAATAAATTACAACAATTTTCTTCCGTTTACTGCTAAGACAGGAAGTGTAAGTTCGGATTTATTAAGAGACAAACTTTTAGGTAGGTTCTTATTTTAATCAGAGCCTTTTTGACTCTCTTGTGTATCAGAAATCTCGCAAAATGCAGCTTTTTGGACTTCTGGATAATACAAGAGCAAGACAGACACTTTATGCAGGCTGCAGCATTGCTGAGCTAGACTTTTTTCAGCATGTTGATAAGTCTGGAATAGGGCGCAACTGTGAGTGAGTTTAGTATTGCAACACAGGAGCAGGTTTAATCCTCACACTCCTAAAGAAATAATGGTCCAATACCTCCCTGAATTCCATCTAAGTAAACAGGAGTGGTGGATAACAACTGAGATAGTCCCTGAAATGGGAAAAGAACAAAAAAATGAGACAGATGAAAATATATATATAAGTCAGTCTCCAGTACTTAACAGCCACTGTAATCCAGAAACTAAAATGGAAAGTACAGCACTAGTGGCACTCTGATTCCAAATAGCCACAGCTATTTATTTTGATAGAGAATGTAGAGATGTGTAGAAGGAAGAGGGAGTTACTTGCAGAGGGAGTGCTCTGTGTTTCACCATATCCTGTTTTGAACAGCTTCATTAGGCTTACCCTTCAATTAATTTCAGGAACAGACCTTGTGGCACCCTAAGGATATCTACTCTTTCCTGACTCTGTGCTCCAGAAACTCACAGTGAATTGGTGATCCTTCTAGAACATAAACTTCAGCTGTTTTCCAAGCTAATCAAGGCTCAAGAAGGCAAACTCTTTGCTGCATTACAAAGTCCTAGATCAAAGCATTAGTCTTGAGTTGGACTGTTGGTTACTTCCTGAGTTACTTCCTACTTCATTTTTTACTTGATTTAGGAGCTTAGCATAAAAAAAAAAACCTCAAGAAATTGTTTGCCTAAAACACAAAAAGCAAATAGATCATACAAAATTGAAGCTCTAAAAAGCACAGCATAGCATATACTATAAGGCAGCCTAATACACTTTCAGTTGGCAAGACTGGAAACCATAAGCTACCTATAGAGCAACCTATTGGAAACATATTGGAAAGGCTAGAAGCAAATGTCTACGTACAGAATCTACAAATATTTCTTAGCATATTTTTCCTAATAAAACTATTTCTAAAAAAAAATTATAAAAAGTTAGGTAGAGTGTGAAAGAAAATGTATAACTGCGCTGAAATTTTAAGTATTTTTTTTTTTTTCTCCTGAGGCTGAATAAAACCACGATCCTAAAAAGGCTGCTTGGGAACCAATAATATCAATGTCACCGATAGTACCAGCAGTGGTAATTACCCTCTCTGCTTGTGAGCATACCAAAGTGATACATAGTGTTATGAAATAGGAGGGTGCCTGCTGCAATATATCTGCCAATCTAGATGAAGGACCCTACTGTACTCAGAACTAATGGAACAGGAGAGGTGCAGGTACACTTACACGCAAAGATGACTATTTATTTACATGGCCTGGGAAACAAAAAGTTAGGTGTGGCAGGTTTGGGCTATACCTATTATCACTTCAGCAGCTGGCTTTCTATGCTGAAATCAGTCCTGTGATACTAATTATTTCCAAGGGCTTGATTGGGTGGGGTAGCATCATAACCCCATTTTCAACTTTTTATCCAAATTATTTTTGCAGTTCCAAAAGCAGACTTGTCCCAAAGCACTTGCAAATTGTATGATGACAGGAAATGTACTTTAAGAAAATGATGGAGAAGAACACAGAGGCTGGCACTTATCAGTGGCACTACAAGCAATATGCTTATTCTGTATTGATAATTTATGAGAATTCTGATGCATACCAATATCTGACCATGTTTATATGGGTAACTGAAAATAACAATAACCATTTCTGCTCCACTTCTTCATCCTTTTAGAAGCAGAAGAAAAAAATTTGCTGGATGGCTCTACTACTTCATTTATACAGATGAAGATTTCTGAATGACTTAGAACTAGAGCACCTAATCTTTTCTTGGATGTGAGATATTTTTAACTTTCAGATGAAGGCATGAGTACATCTCAGCATAGTTAAGATTTGCTACTGCTGATAGTCAATAATTTCCTTATCTCCTCAACTTATAAACTACTTCTAATCTACCCAGAGGAACATCATTGTGCAAGCAATCATACGACCGCAATACTAATATGACATTTTAAAATCAGTGTATAAAATGGTCAGGGAGGAAAGAATTTATAGCTGTATCTTCACTGAGCTCTCATAAGCCAAATATAGCTCAAACCTATAGACATTTTTTTCCAATTTACAGTAATTATTATTGGGTTGTCTCCTAGAATTTTGGATGCTCAGAACTATGTATGAGATTACAGAATCTGACTCTACTTAACATTTTTAAAAGATGACAATGCAGATCCTGTCATACAGATGCAGCTATTCAAAAAAGATTAAAAAAAAATCAGATCCTATAAGGACAATTTCTTTTTTCATATCTATACATGTGCTTACCTACAAGAATGGTGGCCTGTTACTGTTTTTATCACCCCATCCTTGGCAGAAATACTGATTTACTGCCAAGGTGCACTCCTGTTCCAGGGTCTCCTCTATGTATGCCAGGACTTGGATGAGCGTCTTGCCACTCAGGAGTTGTCAGTCAATCAGTCTAGAGAGTTTTCACAGGTATTCACTGACTGTTTCCTAAGCCCTTCCTTTCACTCTGCCTGGCAGTGAGAAGCCACGACAGGATGTGTTCGTGGTGCTTCATCACCAGATTTGTATGGAGTTTTCACTTTCAAAGGCAGAAGAAGCAGGGGAAGTCCCACTCCTTCAACTGCCCAGATTAACACTATAAAGAATACCTGTGTAACAGTTTTGGTTCAGAATTCTTAACATTTCTATATGGTAAATTTGAAATCTCTCTACTAAAAAGACTTACTTTCTATAGACTGTTGAGTTCTCAGGGCTGGAACAATGTCTTCCATTTTATTTCAAAATATAAAGCAAGCCTGGAATCTTATCTGAAATAAATTAAGAAGAAATGTGAGAAATCCAACAACGATTTAACTCTCTAGCACAGATTCATTTTGCCTAGAAAGTCCTGTAGTGCACTCTACCTGGGATATGATGACATCCCTTATTTAATTATACCTAATATAATAATATACTTGATAAATATATTTAATGCACCTAATACTGTATTTGTTTTTATTCACATTGCATGACAACAGATAACAGTGGACTAATGGTTAAAATGTCAAAGGAACATATGTAATTCAGGTGGGAAGGGACCTCAGGAAATCTCTAGTCCAACCTCCTGCTCAAAGCAGGGCCAGAAATGAGGTCAGACAAGGTTGCTCAGAGCTGTGTCTAGTCAGGTCTTGAAAAATTCTAAAAATGGAGATTGTGACCTGTTGTGCAACCTTTTCCAGTGTTTGACTGTAACTTTATCTTTACTTTGGGAGTGCTCAGCTTCTTTTCTGGGCTAATATAACACAGTAAATAATGAGCTTCTCTCAGAATCAGCCACTATCTAGAAAACATCTCTTTAGAGATACTCAGAAAACAAGTGCTTCCTGTGAGGCTGGGAGACAGGGAAGAATAATGAAGAACAACATAACCTGGGACATGAGCTTGATGCTATTGTTTTGGGCCAATCCTGTAAGAGTGAAAAAAAAAAATTACATTGTATTAGAAAACTCTCTTGAAGCTGAAACATCAAAGTTTTACCCAATTGCAAATAAATGCTAGCAGAAATGTAGGCTTAATTTACCAGGCCTGTAGTGTTAATTTCTGCTTTTCTCTAAATTTTGCTGAACATCTTGCTTTGGGGTAAATATTGTATCAATGTCAGGATGTTACTTAATAAAATGATAGCAGCTGGCATCAAGCACTTCCTATAAGGATCTTCATAATGTTAAGATTATCCCTGTAACCTTAGTTAACGGTATTATCATCTTTGCTTTGAGTTTTTAATCCAGGTTGATCACAAGTTTTAAAATAACATGCATGTGCCACTGTTTATCTAATACCTACATCCATTATTAATTATGGCATTTAGCTTTTACAGTACAAGCTAGCCTGCCATTTTGCAGTAAAATGCTCAACCTGAGGGCATTTTTGTCTCTTTGTGACATGAAAAATGTGAACCTGTAATCCCATTACTTCCAAACTTCCTGGAAATACCTAAGGCATTGATGGTTAAATCCTACTGATTTAGGAAAAAATTACTGAGGGAGAAAGGAGACAGAAAATTCTTTCCTCAGTTTAGTATAGCTATGTTTTCAGGCACATCTATACTCACCAATCTGCAAGTGTTTGTCTGAGATGAAGTCTGTTAAAGTAATTCCCCTACCTCTTTTCTACTCATCCCCAGAACAAAAGCATCTGGCTTCTGTTTATCATAAAAAACCCTCAGAACAGATCATACACCATATGTCCTGCAGTGTTGCAAGTGGTTATAGAGCCAGATTTGCCCAGACTACTTGTTAAAAATAGTGTAGATATCAGACAAAGGACTAGAGTCTAAAGATAAACATTTATACTACTTGAGGCTTCTTAACCTTTCCTTTTTTGACCTCTTCAGTTTCTTCACTCTTAATCAGCTTCCTGCAGCACCGCTGACACCTCATTCAGAGAGAACATGGTCCTCCCCTGTGAGCTGTCTTCCTGGCTTGCAATGTCAGTACTGAAATCCTTCATGTCCTTCCAGCAAAACTTTTGACCCTGAGTCTGGATCGACAAACTAGGCCTTGGAACATCCCCAAATTCTCCACCGTAGAGACCAAACCAAAGATAACGTAACTGTTACTAGACTCGGAAATCTTTGTTTTCTCAAGTACTTCACCGTCAGATACTTTGGTTTCCTATGTAGCATTCAAGGTATAGCAAAGTGAATGAAATTTTGACAATGACATCTGATTTCCTAGACAAAATAATAACACGTGCATACACACAACTTCCAGTTTGGTGAGGAGGAAAATCTGTTTTTTGAAGGACTGCGGGAACAGAGTACACATGGAAATCTGATTCCTTTCGTTGTTTCATTATCACAGAACCCTGAATATAAGGTAAGGGGCAAAAAGACACCCAAGCATAAGAGAAAAAGCAGAAATGAGCCAAAAGGAGCGTAGTGATGAAAACACAGCTCCAAACATATAAACAGAGCCTGTTCACAGGGAAGCATGACTCATAGGGAACCTGCCTGGGAAATGGAAGAAAGGAGTCCCTGTTGTATGCAAGCCAGTCAGTCTACAACAGTAATGAGGTACGCATGCTCTATACATTGGAGAAACACAGCTGCCCTTAAGATAACACATTTATCTGAAATATATAAACCACTTCAAACTAGTAGTATTCCCTTCCTTGTACTAGCCATGAAAAAGCTTTGAATTCAGAGCTTACTTAATTACAAATACCGAACTTGTTAACTATGGCAAAGATCATGGTTTTTTGAAGTGGTCACTCTTGTCCTTCCATCTAATTGTCCCCTTGGGTCCTGCTATCACTCGTGATGTTATGTCTAAGTGTGAGATTATAAACTTTTGGAGGCAGAGACCAGGTATTATGTCTTTGAAGCACAATGAATCCTAATTAGGTATAATCAATAATAATTATAGGTAGGTAACAGAAAATAGGAAGGTGAGGAAAAGGAAATGGCCAGGATTATAATAATTGCTTTGCATTAGGACTGATAGGGAAAACTAGTGGGAGAAGCTGACCATCCTAGGAAATAAGATAGCTATTTCAGTTTTCAATAGAGAATCGAAATAACCAATTTAAAGTGTATCAAGAGTCATAATAAACATGTTTTATAACTTAAACATCAACAAACTCTGGAAGCGAAGCTATGTTTTCTTCCTACTTGAGGTATGGGTATCCATGAGGGTTTTGCTGTGGTAATCTCTTCGGAATGCGGCAATTATCACCTACCTGGCAAACTGGAAGTGTTGCACTCCTCTGCTAATAAACCTCTCCTCCATTTCACCAGAGGAGAGGGAGGAGGTTGAGGTGAGTCTTTAGTGGAGACAACAGTCAGACCCACAGAGTATTCTGCTGGAAAGGTGAAGAAGCACAAGGTGTTGTTAACCTCACAACAGAAGATTTAAAAGCTCTCCATATGGAATATACAAGTAGTAGTCTAGGTAAAGATCTGAAAAGCCAGTAAACACCAGCCAGATACAAGATAAGTTAGACAAAAACAGAAACTGAACTCCATGACACTCCTGATCTACTGCTTTATGTTCCTACTGAGTAGCAAATTTGGCAGAAACATTGCTCAATGCCTGCTTGCTAATACAACACAGGGTTTTTTTCATTTTCTGGCAGACTCATGGTTAAACGCTACACACCCAAGTGACAATTACACGCTACTGCTATTTACTGCTTTCCAGTCCATAAAGAAGTCATGCTACAGCTGTGTAATGGTATCAGTAGATGCATATTGGCATATATCAGCATAGTGCTAGAATTTCAGAAGTCAAGTTTTACAAATAAAATAATGTTTTATCTCCTGACTGGTATGATCCACCACCCTGCAGTGATTCACAGACCGAGAATTCCTGCAGTGATTCAAGAAAACGCATTACACTATTTGCTATAGTCGCATATTCATACTATTGTTTGTACTGCCTATGCAAAATATGCATTTGTACTTCCATCATAGGCTTCTATTTTTAAAGGGTCAAACTATGTCTACATCCACAGTATGAAGTATTAATCAGATACTTTAAACTGTCACCGTGGATAATAGTTTCAAGTATTGATTCAAACAAAGTAATACAACTGTGTAGAAAAAGAGAACAAGAGAGAAGTGAAAAACAGGACAGAAGAAGGGAAAAAGGGAAAATACAAACGTCTCATGTTAAAGACCTAATTAAAAGGTTTATAATATCAACTTTTATCCTTACCTTAGTTGTTCTTCCTCCTTGCCTACAGACAAGTGTGCAAGAAAAAAAAAATCCACTCACAATTCTGGGGTATGGAAGTAGACATGCAACAAAGCAAATATTCTATCGCATTACTGATAATAAAAATAGTAATCTTGTGTTCTTCTTAATTGCTTTTTCAAAAGTATAGGGAAAGAAAAGGCATGGTAGTACCCTTGCTATG
The DNA here is from genome assembly GCF_003343035.1 of Apteryx rowi. Taxonomy (NCBI): domain Eukaryota; kingdom Metazoa; phylum Chordata; class Aves; order Apterygiformes; family Apterygidae; genus Apteryx; species Apteryx rowi. Next base: position 38,382 of record NW_020447641.1, read on the forward strand.
AAGAAAATAAAGGTTTGACACATAAGGTTAGTTTCCTAAAATAACTTTTTTTTTTTTTTACATAACTAGCTTTGCAAAAATATGCATATTTCAATTACTGCATTTTTCCTTAAAAGACCAGAATTTGGTTCAGAAAACACTACAATATTAAAGTGGAATGGAGCTGTTGCCTACAGGAGAGAAGATTCAGATTCATTGTATAAGGAGTCATGCTTACTGATGACGGTGAAAACATTTGGTTACACCATCATTTGACTAGTACAATACCTACAGCAACTGTTTGCAAGTCAGGCACAGGATTGCTAAGTGATTTGACAAATGTAGCTTGCAAATGCTACTTCAAGTCCCCAGATGTAGCATTACATTTAGACATAAATCTTAGAGACATTTCTTCTCAGGCTATTTAGAATAGTACTTTATTATCTTGTTAACAGGGTGAATTGAATTCCCACAGGCTACTCTGAAAATCCCAAGGTAGAAATTATCTTTAAATTAAAGTTTCTGTTCTCTCCAATTTTATTTTACAAAGACAACAAACAAATATATGAAAGGACTAAGAAGCCTGCCTTGAACAGGCTCTGAGAGGAGCCCTGGACAGCACCTGGAAGAGCAGGTCAGAGGCATCTGACTGATGCCTGGAGGCCTTAGGAAGAGCTCTGGACTAACGACACTGCACCAGACGTACCAACATGGTCCTCAGAGGCCTTGGAGCAGTCCTAGAGATGGGCAGACAGACATCAGAAGAAAACAAGAACACCTTTTAATAGCTGTCACAATAGGTCTGATTATAGGCTTTACAAATTACAAAATTATCTGGAAAATGTAGTGGTCTAACACATCTCCAGAGATTGGAATAACTTGCTTGAAATTGCAGCCCACCAAAAACACATAAAACTGATGGCTAGCACTTAAAACAACAGGACAGATGCACTTTGCTTCTTTCAACTACACATTTAGCATTTTTTCTTTTGTTACTGTATTTTACATAAAACGCTCTGAGTCACTTAAATGATCTATCATTTCACATCACTCTTTTTATATTCTTCTCTTACCAAGTCCTTAAGTCTGGCTAGATTCTTTTCCTACTGCTGGTATTCTTGTCTAGATTTCTCCATTATCTGTTTTCATTCCTAGAGTATTAGAATTATTTGTATTTAACAATATCACAAAAAAATCTCAGGCCTACAGTTCTTTCCTACTAGGCAAAACCAATAAAAGCATTCACAGCAAATTCAGGCAACTAAGCCTAAGTGCTATGCGCTTCTCCTGTGTTCCAAGTCATTGCATCTTTTCCGGGAAACAATTATGAATTTCTTGATATAAAAGTGCCACTGACACCTTTTTATAACATGCTGATAATGGCTGGGACTTCTTGGCACAGAATGACCGTATAAGATCTCTGTTTGTGGAGTCACTGTTTCTCTACCCTATAATGTTTTATGGAAAAGTAGATGGAAACTTAAGGGGATTTTATACATTTCCAGATTGCAATTGAGTTATTTTCAATTACACTTTCATCATTTTTAGCCTCACTGTTTGCAATTGATTGTCCTATAAAAATGCTGTGTGTAAGCTGAATGCCATTAAAAATATCCATATAACAAAATACTTATATTAGAATAACCACAGTTATTGTGAAAGACTGCCCCTAGAATCATTTTCAGTTTCCATATTTAATTTATTTGTACATAAACACATACTAGGCAAAACCACAAGCACAATATGTAAGGAGACAGATATACATGTAAGCAATTACAGCATCATTAGATGAACTGCAAAGGAATATAATAAATGAATGCATAATATGTACCTGTTTTCATATCCTCGTACTTCCCTTTCTTTAGTAGATAGATTCCTGAACTTTAAAAATTACTCAAAATTACTCATCTGCTTCAAAGAGCTACCACTTTAAAACATCAAACTGTCAAAGATATACTCCCTTCTCCTTCCCCTAAATGGGAATACATAATTGAAACACTTCTTAAATATTAAAAAAAGAAAAAAAAATTACAAGTTTGACCTGTGGGACGAGGAATAACACAGGACTAGGAACAGAGACTTCAGCCATTAAAATACAGACAAGTGAGTGTGACTGTACAGAAGTACACAGACTTTCACACCTACAGGGAAGAAATGGAGAACTGAATTGCCCAGTCATGTCCCGGTCTTACAGGAAGACGGGGAACTGGCGCCACCTTCTGCTACAAAGCTGGAAATGTTAATTTTTCAGCTATGATAAGAAGTTACACTATCTTTACACAACACAGCATCCCCAACTTTCTAGAGATGTTCCCCTGCAGTCAGCCCACAGTGCTAGTCTCGAGGTTACTACACTTTCATGTCAGACACGTCTGACATGGTTTCTAGCATTGGTCCACAATGTTTAAATCAATCATCCATAAACATCCACAAAATGTATATGATAGCCTCTCAAAATTCTCCTCCAAACTCTCCTCAGATGTAATACTACAGAACATCTTGACAACGGTTAAGCTACTAATGACCTCCAATGGCTGCTCTTGCCAAAACAATGCTCCCTCCTTATTTTGGTAGTCTCCCGTGTGCTAGCCGTGCAGCTGTTAGCCTTAGCTTCGCATTGGGAACCAAACTTGCACCGTGTATTAATAAGCAGAGAGCACACTACAAGTCTAGGCTAAAAGTAGAGTTCCTAGGGACAACGGCTGTACAAACAGGTAAAAGAATTTAAAAAAACAGCTTCTGAGTGTAGCCCATGTAAGAACAGATCATTTATTTTGCAGAAGCCTCTCCCTTGGGTTGCCACTAGCAAGAAAGAAAGTAACCTTCCTTTCAGTTTTCCTGAATTTTTAACATGTGATTGTGATCAAAAAACACTGCAAAAATACTTCCTCTGTTATCATGTAATCCCATTTTAGAGCACTACGCTTTAGAATAACTCTGTTTTTATAATGTTGGTGAATCCCGAGTGACTGCAAATATCTTTGTTCCATTAAAACCGATTAAAAGGCAACATCTTATGTTTCCCATCACTATATAAAATTAGGTTTCAATTTATTGTCAAAGCCTGACTCAGAAGTACACTGAAGTACATTATGAACTCTCTAAAAACAAAACAAAACAAAAAAAAGAGCCCACATGTATACTGAAAAATTTAGCTCCATTTTGTGTGCAATATTGTTACATAATGAGTATATCTTACATGTATATTAAGATACTTGCCTGCCAAGAAGTGCTTGCCTTAAAACATTTTTCTTTTTTTTATCTCATACTTTCATTCTATTTTTCCTCCCCATTTTTTTTCCTTTACATTTGATTTTCTCATGTTTTTCCAATGAAAAGCAAAGACTTCTGCTTTATATCTGTTTCCAAAGGTCTCTTTTCTGCATGAAGTTTTCTGTCTTGGAGAAAAGATTTTTTGATGCCGATTTTCTTCCAGCATGTTCTCAACATTTATGCTGACAAACATTTTACATGGCTAACCACAAACCTAGAAGCAACTCAGTCTGGATAAAAAAAAAAAAAAAAAGAGTTTCATATGCTGGGCTTATACAAATAGGTACATCCAGCCAGATGTGGTCAATAAAGATAGTCTGTATTCAAGCATAAGTTTGTAAACACGGATGCAGCTGTACAATGAGAATTTACTAATTCACTTTGTCTCGTTTGGCACACAGACATGTCCTCCCTTCCTCTTTTTCTCTTTTCCTCTCCTCTATCATTTTCTGTCCCCTCGATTTAGTCTTATTTGTCTCTAATTCACAATTGCTTTCCACTTCCACTCTTCTTCCTCTTTGAAGCCAATTAGCACAACATATGTAAATATAGACAACAGTGTGTTACCAGTAGCACAACTACAAAACACAGCTCAATGGGTCAAAGTAATCTCTTCAGATATCACACAAATTCCAGAGTTTGTATTCAGCTTGTTCGTACACTAACTCAGGTAACAGGCATGATAATGGGTCAAAACACAGAAGGTCTCTGCAGTCCCTCATGTATCTAAATGGCAGGGCAGATCCTTCAGGAACTTGGAGCCTTGATCGTCCGAGTCCGGACCCTTGCCAGGCTGCAGTGCAATTCTCCTCCCTCCTTTAAGGGCACCTTTCATGCTCACTGAGAAAAGACGCTGTGGGGAGAATGGGGTCTCCTCTGAAACTGCATTGGGATGTTGCCATGGTATATAGCTAGGCACAGAGAAGGGACGTACTCCTGGGTCTCAGAAATGATATGTAGCTTACATGACTTGCGTAAACAATTTTCCCCATTTGTAAAATGTAGTCAGTGATAGCTACCTTCATTTGTATAGTACTTTGAGATTATTACAGAGGGTGAACAGTCATCTGTGGATGAAACGTTGTAAATAGCACAGACACACAGCAAAGAGATAAAAATTTTTAAAGAAAAGGATTCCTCAAGGCATAGGCATTACACAGTGAGACAAACACATCAAAGACAACGACACTGTCCAAGGGCCCACCAGAACTCAAGAGGCTGCAGCAGCATAGATGGCTAATAGTGTCACCTCACTAATAACAAAAAGCCCCATTTATCTCTCTCCATATTGCTCTCATACTGATTTTCCTGCCATCAACTGCTGGCCAGCTTACACTTTTTCTGCTTTGGGATCTGACTGTGTGAGACACTTGCTCCCCTTAAAAGAGATAACTCCGGTTTTTGACACACCTGTACTTTCCTGCAGAACTCAGGACTAAAGCTCCAGTTTTAGTTTAGTGAGCATCTTCAGTGAAGCACCTAACGCCCACAGGCGCTGAATAACCCTCAGGGTTGAGCTCTCCAACACTACTACATTAAAATGGCTATTAAGTTCCAAAGTTTGCATAACAAACCAAACATTCATCAGCAAGCACACCTTCCTTTTCCTTACAATTTAAAGGCACATTAAAAAAACGTTTACTGTGAGGCAGGGAAAGTTTCACCTGGTTTCCTCACAGATTTGGAGCTCAACTACAACGAAACGCTCCTTGGCCGGGAAGGTGCGGCACCCAGCCACGGCACAGCATAGCTGTCGTTGTTAAACAACGACTTACACAGCTTCGTGACAGGCTGCTGCCGGCTCGGCTCAGGGCAGCTAGCAGCGCTGCCTCTGGGGCAGCCGCCGCTCCCGCGCTGCTG
>NW_020447641.1:43759-107097 GCF_003343035.1 Apteryx rowi
GGCCCGGGCTCGCACGCAGCGCCGGGAGGCCGCCTCCGCACGCGGCTCGCCGCCATGGCGCCGCTCCTTGGGCTCCCCCTCGGCGCGGAGTCGGGAAACCGCGCCGGTCCCCGGCGGCCTCGGCCCCGGGCAGGGCGGGGAGTCGGGCCCGGAGCGGAGAAGAGGGGCCGCTTTCCAGCGCCGCCTTCAACCAGAAGCGACTTAGACGGATCTGAAAATTTCCGACTGAAGATGTTTCCCAAACTGGTATTTTCAAACCGAATAGGAGTTTTCAGTGGAAACCTGCCTAGTTACCACATTTCATCCGCTTTTGTCAGCCAACTTTTTGACTTGATGGGGGGTCCAGACGGTTGGCAGCGCTCAGGCTGGCAGCTCCCCCCCTCCTCGGCAGCTTGGAAACGATCCAGAAGGTTCAGCGAAATGTCATCGCAGCATTTCCTTAACCATTTTTTTAGAGGTCATCTAGTTTAAAAATATTGCACACCATGATAACATGAATGACTTTCTTAAAGAAATAGAGGATTCAATATGCTTCAAAATGCTTCAATAGAGGATTTAATTTTTTAAAAAAATATATGATGAAATAGGACAGTTCTAATAAAGATGTGCTAACACTCTATGTGTCACAAAATCACCTTGTGGTATGAAGCTTTATTTTTAGGAAGCAATGCAGAAAAAACTAAATCTGTTCTCCGTAGCACAAAGTAGTGAACTGTAATTAATGGCAATGTAAGGCTTACCTGTAAAACATTCTCTCTTCATATAAAAAAAGAGTTCAAAACCACGAAGGTTCTGCTGTTATCAGAACAGTTTCTATGCCGAGTAAGTAATAGATTAACTTGTAAAGTTTACCTGAAACCTAAGTTTTATYGTCTCACAAGCAATGAGGGCACCTATGAATGGTACTTCAGGCTAAAAGGACTTAATTTCTTCCTGTCTGGGCTAGCACAGTCCACCGTGTATTATTCCGTTTCTCATCTACCAACCGTAAACTGTAAGGCAGTTACAAACTGCACAGGGGCAACGTTTAAACCAGAATTGAGCCATCAGGAAACAACAAATAAATGGAAAATAATAAGCAAATAGCTCATTACCTCCCTCAGACAGCTAATTATTAGAAGAAAAAATCATCTTTGTTCACAGAACTAGCAGACAAGTTCACTGTAACTTGGAAATAGGACCACGATGGGGCAGCAAAAATAGAACCTAATACACAAAAAGGAGAGAGACAGGCGCCTCTCTGGCAGGATGCAGCAGCGGACTCAGCACTCTTCTACCTCCACATTGCCTAAACATTTTCTGAGCAAGGAGAAAAATGGAAGTTCTAAAAAACTCAAGGCCTCTCCCTTTACCCACAGAAGCCTTTCCTGAATGGCCCAAGGAAGGCAAATATGCAGACGACAGGGAGGATCTTGGTAAATCTGAGAGAAAGGTAGCAAGTAGTAATGCAGCCATGGGTTGAATGCAAGATGTTTCAGTTGTTTTGAGGAAGTGAATAATGCAGCCTCTATGCAGAGATGGAATTAAAGATAGCACAAATTCACACCTTCCTCACTGCAATGAAAGGAAGTAATTTATTCCCCCCCCCCCCCTTGAGATTGCATGCAGAAAGTTACTTAACAGAAGTGTGGCAGCTGTTAGGACTGCTGACTTCCTTGGGGATTTGTAACACCATGATATAAAATGAGAACCACAAAATAAATTTATGGTGGAAGGGACATCTGGAGCTCTTCTGGTTTGAGACAGCTGACATTAGCTCATGATTACGTAGTATTTTTAAGAGCTGATTATTGTTGGCAATACTTGTTAGTATTTGACCTAAGAAGTTCATGAGCTGCTAAGGTGTGTAAAACTGCAAAACCCAAGCAAGCATCATCCTTTATGTAACATTTGGCTTTTCTTTAAGCTACAATGAAAAAAGCTCAACTCTTACTGAATAAAATAATTTTATTTTGTGCAGCTCAGAAATAAATGAAGAATGATGTTTCTAAAATCAGTAGTTGCTGTGCTAGACAGACACGTGTAAAATTCAAGTATGCAAGTCTTTCCATTTTACATTACAACATGCAGTGCTAGAGTAATACATTATTTTATTTGTATTCTCAAGTTAATAATCTCTGAATAAATAAGTTATTTACTTAATAAAAACAGTGGTAACAGTTAAAATCTATTTCACCTGAGGAAAAAAAAAAGTCTTGATTGCATGCAGGTTAATAAACACCAAGTAGTACACAGTGGATCCACAGTTCTTTGGTTTACTTACAAAAATATTTTACTGATTATGTTACTGTAATTCTTTGAGTGTGTAATATAAATGATAGTAATGAATGAAAATACAATTCAGGACCAAAGTTTCAAAAGGTAGTCAGCTATTTTTAGGGGATTATGACAGGTACAGAGTTTAACTAGATGAATATCAGCTTGTAAAATGTTAGATTTAACACTGCTTTCCTCCCTCTTTGTTTCTAAATTGTACAGCTTGACTAGAAGTATTGAATAGGTTTGTGATTAAGAAAAAAAACCCGTAACAGTTGTAACCTCAAATCTTACTTTTGTTGCTAGTCAACCCAGCATTTATCTGTCACTAAAACTGTGCAGCTAATCAGTGCAGAAGCAACGTTATAAATGTGCATGTTTAAAAATTTCATAACATGCATTTATGTAAACACATGTGATTCCTCTTTTGAAGAGTTATTAAGTTAGAAAAATAAACAGTGGCAAATATGCACTCTGCATCAATTGTGCAGTTTCCAAAGCTTTCAAAAGTTATCCATGATAAAGTGGGGAGATTTTAATGAATAATTTGTCCCAGATATTTTTCAACAATGAAAGTGTGTTATTGCCAGTGTATATAAGTTGACATCTTGTGGAAATCTTTTTCAATGGTCATAGTTCTTTGACTCCACTTTTAATTAAAAATATTTTCATCAAACAAATAAGAACAATTTTTTCTACCATATTCTTCCCAATTTCTAAAGCACATTAGCAATAAAATGTACCTTGAAACAGTAAACTAGAAATAACTGTCTAGGAAAACAGTCAATAACTAGTGATATAGTGGGACATAAACCTCAATATCATTAACAAGAATTTGGGAAAGTTCAGTTCATTTATTTTAAAAGCACAAAAAGCATATATATATATATATATATATATATATATAATATATATAATCTGCTGCTGACATTTCGGTAAAGTTTTTGATCAAATGACATCTCTCATTCATTCCACCAAGAAAGCAAGCAAGTTTCCCAAGCCATCTACTATAGCAGCTCAAAACTTGAGGTGAAATATGCACTATCCTTAACTGTAACTTTTAAGTGTTGAACACTTCAGCAACAGAGTTCAAACACTTAAGTTTATTATTAACCTTTCAAATAAATAGTGTGTTGCCACTTCTTGCAGTTCTTCTATCTTCAGTCTATTAACTTGCCCACCAAAACACATTTCCCTGAATAAGATAGCACACTTGCACTGCACTTTAAACAGGGTAAAGAAATTTTAAAATATAGATTTAATAAAATATACACAGGCTGTAATTATAACAAACTAATAACATGTAGGCCAGGTTTTTATTTTCAGTGTATGTCGTTTATCATTAAGAAATGCACATCAGTTCTGCTTCTCCCCTGCTGTGATGCTGAAAATGTTATTTTTCAGCCTTGCTTTCTTCCTATTTATTGCTCTAAGATGTAAGATTCATATGGATAGAGTTGGGAATTACAAATGCATTCCCACCAACTACCCTTCAGCTTGGGAACACTGAATTGAGGTCAGATAAGGGCATATATGTATCTAAATATTAAAGAACATACATATTTTACCTAAATGCCATTCCCAATGAACTACACAGATTTTAGCATCTAAGTTCAGAAGCCTAGAAACCTCATCTTCTCTTCTCTGTGGAGGTAAGTGAATTCCTTTTCCCACTGAAGTTAAGAGAATTATTTCCACCTGCTTCAACAGAGCCAGGATTTTACTATGGATAAAGGGCTGAGGTGACCATGTGTCTGATGCATTAACTGAAGTTAAGCCAAGAACACTGGCTTCTGGACCTTTGACTTCCCCTAATATATATGCTGCGCATTGTATGCACATGTGCATGTTTCTTCTGATTTCCTCATGGTAAAAAAACAGATGTAAATGAAGAAATAAATTGACTGCATGGTCCACAACATTTAAATAAATTTATAAATGGATGAGCCCGGGATATTACCATATCATTGCTCAAGAGTTATAACTCCCAAAGTAATTTAAAGTTCTTGAAAATTTTATGTACGACTTTGTAAGGTTAGTTTATTACTGTATTCTTAAACTTTATTTTTGTGGTTACTTAATGCAGTGTTCAACTGAATGCATACAAAGAACCCCCCTCCCAATACAGTTCAACAACAAACATATTCCACCTTCATCAGTCTATGGTGCAGTAGCACAAAGCACACTAAAATCACAGATCTRTAGGTTAGTCTACTCACCTTTAAGCATGCGTGTGCAAAATATCACTTTATTTTTGAAGAGACAAAGGAAAAAACATCACCAGTGATAGCTTGAAAAAGCTGTTTTTCATATTTTTAGTCTAGGAAACAACCATCCCACTTTGTTACATGTAAGATTTTAATTTGGAAACTCTTAAAAAAAAAAAGAAAAAGAAAAAGAAAAGAGCTACTTAAAATAAGCTTGTGCATATTCCTAAAATTGCTCTTTTCTAAAAGTTTCTGCATGAAGTGTGCACTGCAGCTAATTTTGTCATGGCCAGATTAAAACAACCCACAAAATCAAAAAAATGCACAGGCATAGTGCATAGGAGCTGCTGGCATTCAGCACCTTTGAAAGTTAGGACACAGCTTAAGTGATAGTGCAGAACAGGACACTTCCATTGCAGTGTGAGCCAAGTGTTCATTTATGCCCCATTATGAGAAGACTGCCCAAGTTTCACGAAAGCAATCGAAAGCAGCTTCTACAAGTCATGAAGGACTTCAAGGATCACGGCAATAGACCAGGCCTGACTTTCACAGCTAAAAGGACAATACTGGCCGTTTTCATTGGTCAGTTCTGGAAGCCCCTTCCAGGATGATCTGATTAAAGAAAAACAAAATACTGTTGTTAGATTACACACTGAAATTAAAAGAACATTTTATTATAAAACCTTTCAGATGATGATTTCAGTAAGAAGCTGAACACTGCGACTAAAAAGCTTTTTTCCCTACAGACACAATATGGTATGCAGTAATTGAGTTCCGATTCCAATTTTTGCAGCAGCTGGGAATTGTAGTTATTTGCGTGGATATCTCTCCTTCAGAGTGGACTCTTTGGTACTATTAACATATAAGCTTGTGCTACACCCTTTTCACAACTGGAATGTTCTTCCTGTCTCCCACTCATCGTTTTGCAGCTGGGAGAACCTGTGATCTTTGCAATAACTGGTATTTCAACTATGCTTGAAACTTGGCAATAATGCTAAAAAGTTAATTAGGTTGGAAGATTCTGATTGTATAAACCTTTTTCCTCCATAGGGGAAAAAACAAAACAATATAATTATAGAAATACTTATAAATTCTTATAAATGGATTCTTTGTAAAAACTTGTAAATTCTGTACACAAATGAAATAAAGACAGAGTAGAAGTAAACTACTTAAGTAGTAAAATAGAAAAAAAACAAAAATAACCCAATAATGTTAATAAAGTTATTTGGTAGTACTAAATCATGGATGGATATTTTACAGTATTTACTTCAACCAGCTGGGAAATACCTTGTGTACCATTGTATTAAGAAATTATAGCTGAATATTCAATTAAACATTGTAAAACATGTAACCAACAATCATATGCTATAGGCATACAGGATTCTTGTCATGACTGCTGCTTTTAACTCATGATGCCTTATGACCATATATTCAAGTTGTTTAATGATAAGTACAGTATCAGTTTGTAAATATATTTCAAGCAAGATTAAAAAAATCTGAAAATCCAAAAGAAATGCTGAGTGTTTTTACTCAATGTAAAATATAGTTCAGGAAAACAAGGTAAAAGACCAATAACAAAGAAACCAGCTCTATCAAGTTTCACCGCTACTATTTCTTGCTTTTACATAATCAGCTTATTTTTTTGGATGAGTTGCTGGGCAAGACAATGAGCTGTTTGAAAAAAAATCTCTTTTCCTCCTCATATGGTTAGACAAACCCTTCTGTCATGTCTAGTCCTACCGAAATCACCCGAGTTACTCATATAGGTACAAATAAATGCATGCATGAACTTCAAATATGAAGTACTGGGTTCAGTGTTTGTAGAACAGAGTATATGGAAGAGGTGTCAAGGGGAATATCTTTGTTTTGTTGCAGAAATCCTTGAGAATGAAAAATACAATAGAGGGAAAATAGAGGGAAAAAATGTGTTTTAAAAGGGAGAAATCAAAATGCAAAGGAACATTTAAGAAGGACCAAAATTGCTATAGCAAGTTCCTCTGTCTTGTTAGCGTAATAAGAATATTAAGAATCTGAAATAGTCATACTAATTTGCTCATTTATAACGTGAAATCCTACAATATTTTGCATAAGCTTATCTATCACAGTTTTAACCTGTCACTACTAGCCCTTTCACTATTTGCTTTGCAGGTTGTTTTAAAAGTCAAAATGTTTCAAAAATACACATAACACTTTTTCCTGACAGTCATTTTTCTGTAGGAAACTAGACTCCTAATTTTTATATAAATTTTATTTCCCTCAGACTTCACAAGGGTAAATATTACTAATTTAAAATCTGAAAAATACTAGATCTTAGCAGTACTCAAAAGCATGAGATCTGCAATAGCCCATTCAGTGGTGAACTCTGTATGTAGAAAGCGGATGATATTTATATTACAGATCTGTACTTTTTACATGCAGTTGTATACTGGATACCACTAACTTGAATGAATATTTTGAATGCATGTTAGTTGGTGTCCTACCTTTCAAGATGAACATAGTGGCGAGAAAGAACATTTTTAATCAAAAGTACAGTTTTTGCATAAATCTCTGGACCAATCAACTTTGAGAAGTACAGTTTGGCACGAAGAAAGTATCCAATAGGCCACAGCCATTCCTAAGCAAAGAATGATAAGAGATGATTATTATAGCTGTCAGTTTGAAAAAGTGACAACATTTTTTTTCTGAGATGGAAGAAACAGACTCTTACAGGTCCTTGGTGATAATTAAAACCTTTGGCTACATTATAGTTGTCATTGTCAAGAGCATTGTCATATATCCCACAGTAAACCATATCACTGCAAGAAAAAAAAAAAAAGTAGAGCATTAAGACAAATTGCACAAATATCTGAAAGCAGAAATGAGTCAAAAATTTGTCATAATTATGGCATTTACATTTTATGATGGTTACTTTATGCAAGTCAATCAAGTTCTTCATTTTACATGACAACAGATTTCCAAATACCATAATAATAATAAACTAGTGGAAAAATGGTCAATATCTTGGAATGACTTGTATTCATAATTTTGTCTTCCTTTTATTCAAACTGTAATGATGCACGCTATTTCATATATATGAGAATGTATCAAACTCAAATTCAACATCTTTTATAATACCAAATTTGACATGCTTGCTATGTGGCATCCAAGAACACCTAGTGATGTCTACATAAGTAAAATCAATTTAATGGACTTTTAGAAAAGCAAAATATTTTGTCCTGAAGTATTTATTACAGCCTTATTTCACAGGCATATGTAAGAACTTTTTTTTAAAAAAAAAGCAGCAGACTGTCACCACCCATCAAATAATTTCTATTGTCTGGTTTTGTGATTAACACTTGTTCTTACATCTACTCTACTTACTCTGGGTCTAAAGTTTTCATGCCTAATGGACCAAGTAGTTTTTCCTCTGCTATCTGCAGAGCTTTCCAAGCTTTCTGAGGTGTGAACAGCTCAGGGGCCTAATAAAATAATTGAGATTTAATCAGTAAATGCTGTGCATGTGCAAACATAAGACTGCTTATATGAATGTTAAAAAAAAAGACCCCCCCAAAAGCGTAACTATTGTATTACTGAGTCAAAATACAGTTATATATTTTATATTGCTTTTCTAGAACACACGAGCCAGAGTAAGCAAGAAGATAGCAGATGGTTACTGTGAGAGGTTTTTGGGTTTTTTTTTTTTTTGAGTCATCATCTTTGTCAAGTATATTTAATATCTTTATGAAGCCCCATAAAGAGGGGAAAAACAAACAAACAAACCACACAAACCTAAAATACCCCATGCTTTTTTAGCTTATCTGAGGGAACCACCCCCCCCCCCCAACCTAACCTTAAAACACATTAAAAACACTGCACACTTATCCTAGTGGTACATTAGACTGCAGTCGCATATAGGCAAGTCCTATCAGGGGCTGTATTTTTAGGGGATGTTCTAAGAGGGATCAATACTGAAAGTATGCAGAGATGGGGGAAAGAAAAAAAAAAAGCTTCAAAAAGTTATTTTAAGCAATGAGTCTTCCCTGATCTAATGCCATGCAAATATACGTTTAAATCAATAACAAAGAAAATACTTTGAAGTGCATTTTTTCCTCTCACTTACCACAACCATCGCTATTGTAAAATTTGGCCTGAGTTGGTAATCGCACCATGGACTTGAAGCTCCATAGCTGTCTTTGTAAATTCCACGTTTGTGAACGAGTTTTGGATGTTTTTCATTAGGATCTGCTGGGTTCTCAGAGACAAAGAACAACCTTTCAAAGTGTCCTTGAATTTTTCTGTTCCACTCATCATATGTGATAGTCTCCTCCTTGCCTGCAATATATTACATACAGGTTTTATTTTCAGAAACAGTCACAGTGGTAGCAACAGAGGTATGCTTATGCCCAGTCTTACCATTTTGCCTAATTTTAATTGTACTTAAGTGATTCCTCACACAATGAAGGCCACAGTAGCATTACAAAAAGTCATTATTTACAAGTTGATAGACAAACAGATAGACAGCAAAATACTTTTATATAAAAGAACCAAAATAGTTTAGTATGTGAAATTAAAAAAAAGTATTATTTATCTTACTACCACCACGGTTTACCAAAATTAGCAATGCCATTAGCAAAGGAGAATTGTATGTTTATTTCAGAAGAACTGGAATTTGTCTAAATTTCTTTAGAAGGTTTTAGTGGAATTGTGCTAGGGATAGCCTCCTGAATAAGCTGTGCATACATCTTAGATAAGCAATGATATTATGAAAGAACCATTAGTTTTGTATTAAGCAGGTAAAAGAGTATTACTTGCTTTTCCTCAACAAATAAACCACAACTGGAATACAGCAAAAAAGGACAATACTACCAAAATTTAAAAGTGGTAGGCAAAAAAAAAATAAAAATAAAATTAAAAAAAATTTCTAGGAACTAACACTAAGAATATTATTAACAGACAAAGCATAGATTGTGAATAGAAATTAAGGCCAATTTTAAAATAGAATAATTGGTACATGAACGAAATTTAAACTCAATTGCATGAGGTTAATGACAGTAGGGAGTGTACAAACATCCAAATAAAGTCTAAAAATGTTGCTTATGATTCTGGAACAACAGACTGAAGCAAAGTCATAAACATTATTTCTACATCTATAGATTATAGAATTGCTGGGTTCTGAGTTGTCTTACTCTAGCCATAGATTTTAGGAAATCCTGAAATAAGAAATAACTTAATGATCTAAGGACTTGTACTGTCTAGGACAGATATGAAGAAGCCTTACATTTGCATTTTCTAAAACTGAATAAAAAGAATCATTAAGTTGTTTCCTAATATTACCTTTACTAAACAGCAAAATGGCTTCACACAGCATATATATTCACTCCTGCACTGTAAGTGTAATCCTACCACTGACATCCATTTGAGAAGTGGTATTTAGGCTCCCAAATTCTTTTGTGAATACAGAACTCAGTATGGAATAAAGCATTTGAAATAGTCCCAAGACAATATTGACTCTGAAAAATTTCTTTTTGTAATGAAAGATTTTAATCATACAGGATATTCCCTTAAGTTTTTCTTCTCTTCCCCTAAACCTTTTTGAGTGGTTCGATAATCATCAGTGATGTTATATGGCCAGTATTTCACTGTTTCAGTTATTTTCATACTCTGATTATACAGTTATGAGATGTGCCTGTTTACCGTGTCTTTTTATGGTGACTCCAGGGTATGGAAACACATTTTTCTTAAATAAATCCTGCAACCAGTGAACAGTTGACTTGCACAGACCAACAATTTCCACAGCAGAGCCATCTCTAGAATAATAATCACAAAAAAAGCCCAAGAATTATTTTAGGAAGGCTATTAAAATTACAGATTTTTTTTTTCTCAGATACCAGTGTATTTAGAAACTGTATTTTTCCCACTGTTTATTGCAGCCCACACCATAACTGATTAGAGAAAGTTAACTATTTATCTGAAAATTTTATAGCAGGTCTATTAAGTATTTGGCACATGCATTCCCACGTGTTCTCCAGGCATTTTCCACTGCATGAGAACATTATTTCCATCATACAGAATGTTAAAAAATAATAATAATAATAATAATAATCACGTTTTCCTTGCTTGTAATAAAACTTTGCCAAGAATCTGAAACCTAAACTGACTTCTATTACTAAATAAGGGTCACCAGTCATCCACAGCATCATTATCCACTTTCAATTTTCTCCTACTAGCTTTGAATACATATTCAATGAAGGAAGCAAAAGTGGAAAAAAAAGTGGAATCAGGAAGATAAACAAGCTATCCAATATGATAATCTAAACAGAAAAAAATAATTCAAATGCAACCCCTTTTACTATAGCCACAATCTACTGATGATCTAAATGCTGAAAACTGTTCTGTGAAAATGAGCAGAGTAGATCCTTGTAGCAAAAATTTTATGGAGTAATCAAGTAAATAAAATGAAGACAAATCCTAAGTGATCTGGAAGACTGAAAAGACATTGAAGTCTGCTTGCCAAGAACTTTATTAATAAACACCACAAAGAGAAGCATTGGAGACATACTGATAATTGGCAAAACTGCCTCAAGAGCTCTTATTTTCACTACAATGCTGTCACTGTGAAGAACTGTTTGCTTGAGGAAAAGTGGTACCTCACTACCTTTATGGAAAAGAACAACGACAGTTTACTGCCTGTAGTCCAGGCTGAAAGTTTACAATCACACAAGCAAAATCAGACGTCGAGACTATCAGCACAGGAATCACATGCCTCTGTTTAATCACATTCACTGACCTGCTTTGAATCAGTCTGAGTGGACTTGTAACTGGTTCCAGAAGCATATTTTGCTGCCTCACTATTTCTCCTCCTATTATACAGATTTTTCTTTAATGTAAGTTGAAAAATCAAGGGCTCGTTTTACTAAAGAACACCTGAAATCAATGTGGCAGAATCTGCTGGGCACAGGAGTTGATTTTTGGATACTTACCCACATAAGTATCTTTCACATAAACTTCATATTGTATCAATTGAATTCTGAATTGAATTTTATTGCATGTTAAAGTATACTTATTTTTCTCTAGTATCATCGAAGCTTAGCCTCTTTAGGGCAGGTCTCGTGACCCCTCTTGGTTCCCAATTAAAATGTCCCACAGTCAAACAAGATGTATTTTCACTCTCAGCTAGCAATTGATTTGAAACTGATGCTCAAGCTCAAGCCAGAATATGTGCAGCAGTTTGCTGGCATGCAGTAAAGAGCTTATTTTTAAAATGCTTAATCTTGACTTTAATCTTAAATAGATGTTGTAGATACTTTTGAATTCTAAGTAGGAAATATTTGAACTACACAACAATTATCAATAGACATCTGCTATAACAACTTATTCATAGTCATTTCCCTGTAATCTAGTACTGCAAATACACAATTTTTCTAAGTTATGTTTCACTACGTGGATTCAAAAGTTGATTCTGCATACAGAGCTAAATCCATGTCAAAAGCTGAGTTTTTTTTCCCCAACACATTTTTTCTTCAGATGAGCAATAACCAGAAAGTTGAAATTAACCTTTTAGTAGTCAAATGGATTGCAGAATTATTTAGCACATCTGAGAGAACATCTCTCATATGTGTTAAGGGAGGGCATAATAATTCTGCAGAAGAATTTCAGGGGGGAAAAAAAATAAAATAAAATCAACCCCACAAAAGCTTAGATTTTGTACCTCGGAGTAGCAGGTATTCCTCTGTTACGAGCTCTGTCACTCTCTCCCATTTTATCCATCCAGGTGCCACAGTTGAACCGGTTCCCTCCAAAGACAAAGCCAGTTGCATGGTCAACACCTGCAGTTACATTAAAACCTGCCAAGCAAGAATATCACATGTGAAGTCCACATGTTAAACAAAACAAAACAACCCCCCCTCCCCAAAACTCCCACAGAAACCAACCCAAATCTCCTGACTAAAGAAAAAAAAAAAACCCCACAAGAGATCTAAGGTGGGTTTCTAAATGCAGCTGTACTTTTTGAGTGAGTTGTAATTTAAAGATGACTTGTTCTACAGCATATAAACAATTGCTGAAGCCAAACAATTAATACATTAAGTGTATTTACAGTAATATTGCTCAAGTAGCATTAGACATGCAATTAATTAAAAAAAATCAACAGCTGAAGAAAATAAAATACAAAATAGTGTCTTCATCTTTTGAAATCCATATCCAATGTTCTATTTATTTGTTACCTTCATCTCTCATGTTTTGATCTATCTGTGGACCAGCATTCCTTTCTCTGAAGTTTATGCCTTCCACGTGTCGTTGCATTGCTTCCTGTATTACTTCATAAAGTGGCTGATCCTAGATTGATTGCATGATATGGGTGATACGGGAAAGGCACGATGAAAAATAAGCAGAAAGGCTCTATCAAATGCGCAAATAGAAGCAATTCTTAAACTTTAGTTTATGTTACTTCAAAAGAAAAGCATCTAGCATTTTGGTAGCGTCTCTGTCAACTGCAAAGGGATACATTTTATGCGAATTTTTAATATACACATTTTTCTCAAGACAAAAGCAAAGCAAAATTTTAGAAGAAAAGTTGATGCTAATTTTCCTTCTTCATCCCTAATCCCCCCCAATTCTCACATGTCTAATAAAGTGATGCAGACATAATGAGAAGTGCCTGAAATACAAAATTCTTACTCTGTAATCAACTTTCACCATAAACAACACATAGCAACAGGTTCTTGTTGCTATAAACATTACATTCTTCTATGAAAAACTTATAGTTGTGTTAAAGGCTTTTTAAATCTTAAGTCATCTTTACCATAGTGCCTGCAGGCTGAGGAGAAGAGTCATCTCTTGGATACATCCTAGACACAGGACACCTGAGAATGTCTAATCCATTTGGAACAATTTTACAATAATCCTGGATACACTGAAGCCACCACCATACAGCATCACGACAGTTGAACCTGGCATGTGTTCCCTGGCCAAGCAGATTGGGAATGAGACCATGCCTTAAAGTCCCAGCAAATGCTAAAATTATGTTTCTAGAATGAAAGAAAAAAAATGGTCTTGATTAAGTTACAAGGCCATTATTGTCCCAAATAAGTACAAAGTATACAAATATATTTTAATAGCAAGGTAAGTCAAGGGGACAAATAGAATCTTAATTACAGATGTGATTTGCTGTTGAAAGCTACAAATTACTTTGTTTAGCATGAACTATGTTTACAATAAAAATGCATCTATTATCCCCCCAAAACCTGCAACTTTAATACATTTAAATCAGTTTGTTTCACAAAAGGTGCAACATCTGCTAATATGGAAAAGGTACTTTGCTTTTTCATAGGCTGTGATGTAGATCTAACCCAACTCACTTTTGTGTTTGTATCTTGTGGAGAACTCCATCCAAATTAAAGGATTAATGGAACTATCAAGTCAAGAAACCTGGCTCATATTTTATTTGCTCATTTATCAGATTAAACATTTACATATCCAGATATCAGATTATAACAATCTACAGTTAGCTGAGCTCTAGTACTTACAGACAAATACTAGCAGTCATCAAAATCCCAGGATATACATGCAATCTTGCCTTTCTGAATTAAAATGGAATACTACTTATACTTCAAATTCATATAGCAATAATTTCAAAGTTATTGCTCAGCAACAATGATGCAAGTACACATGAAGCACATCAGTTTGTGTAAGGACAAGCAGTGGTATTACAGGCATTTAAGCTACCTTATCTATACAGAACTGGAGCATCAGTTTCACATCAGTACTAAGAAAACACTTGTTTGCAACAGCTTGCATTTCCTTGCAGATTTTGGCAGTATCCCCTTTTCCTAACTACATCAATACCTGCAGAACAATTTCCAACAATATTAAGAGTCAGTCAATCTTACCTTGCTTCTAGATAACGTCCAGTAATTAACATTAGACCTCTCAGTGCAATAAAGGTATCCCTTCCCCAAGAGCGAAAAATTCCAGAAGAAAAGTGAGGTAAACCTAAAAAGAAATGTCACTGTCCATCTCATTTATTAGTATGGCCAAATTCTCCAAATACACTTGTAGGTACAAACCAGATGGAGAAAATTATATATAGTCACATAGATTACTTTTATTATTTCTTATTATAACAGACTGTTTTCTAGATAAAATTCTTGATAAGAAATGAAATAAAACTCCACATATTTAGAACAATTATCTATATAAAACTTCAAAATCATGCAACCAGATTTCTCTTAAAAACAGTCATATTTTCTTTTTTTGGTTTTTTTTTGATTAAAGTATGTTGTAACCAAATGCCACCCCTCTAATAATAAAAAGGACTAGAACTAAGACAAGATGTATTACAGTTTTTTGGCAAGAGTTCACGTACTAGAGCTGTGCCATCTCAGTAGCACAGAAGGGATAAAACTGGACAGCTATAAGTTTCTTCAAACTAATAATATTCTCAGCCACTATAAAGGGAATCCTCCTCCTCTTTTCCAGCAGCTTTCAAGAACAACTACATTTTAATAGAAACATTATAACTTGTAATTGCTAGAACGATTCTGACTGTTAAAGCATAGTAATTGCTACAGTAAAGTCCATCCTTGGCTTTTCCTCCATTTATTAAACTTTTTCTATCTAAAAACAAACAAAAAATTCTACATGGTAGTTTAAAAACAGCCTGTCATGCATACTTGCTAGAACAAAATTGTAACTTCTATCACCTACGAATCCGTCCAAAGTATTCACGGAATAACAATCCATGTAAGAGTTAAAAATCTCAGACAACTAGTGAGTATGTGAAGGGAATATTAAACCCAAACCCTTTAATTTAGTTAACCTCTATGCTTGATTTAAGTGAACAATGCTCATTCTGGGCTTCTTGGCAACAGTAAAATAAGCAAATGAAATGTTACTAAAGAACAGAAACCACAAGCAGTAAAATTCCATGAGGGAAAGACAGACAGCAAAAAGAAAAAGGCCATAACAAGAACAAGACAGAGGCCCTAGAATCTGTGCATGCCAGGAGTTTCTATAGTTTCAGAAAAGGAATGGGCCAACTTACAGGGGGAAAAAAAAATCCATTCTAAGATACTAAACACAGAAGATAATGCTTTTGGCACAGGCAAGCCCCCAGTTCAGAGACTGCCAGAAGCTGGCAGAACATTTAGAGGAATAATCACCGTCTGCTGACCCTGCTTTCACACTCTTTCGTAAGCATCCACTGGTGGCCCCTTTTGGAGATCAGAGGATATTCTGGTTTGCTATCAGTAGTTCCTACATTTTTCTGAAAACTTATAAATAATAATTTCACAGTTGTACTCCATTAGAATTCAATTCTTTAATTCATATCTAAAGTTGATAAAGGAAAATCTATTTTGGGAAGTACATGCATCAACTAAATCATACAGAAAGAGAGAGAATATGGACCTCCATATAGGATAGAATTGGATGTTCTGAAAAATATCTCTACATAAAATGTTTATAAGCCTTTCTTCAAGAACAATAGCAAAAAGGTTGTCCCCAGGAAGCATTACTAGACAAAACCTCCACATTTTTCAAACGGACAAGCCTTTACCCTAAATACAAGTTAAACACAGGGGAGGAATGAAGAGAACTGCTACCTATATTTTATACATGGTTGCTGACACTTAGGTTCCAGGCACAACAAACACGATTTTAATAGTTATTGAAAACAGTTTAAATGTTTTGTAAGACTTATTTATTTATATATTTAACATTGTCCTCACTTACCAGCTGCCAAGGAAACACAGCACTGTTCTTTCTCATTTGTAATCTCATTCAGCCTCCAGGGAACATCATGTAAGGAAGGCGACAGGTCTGGCAGGCAGGAATACTTTCCTATCCCACACATCTGGACTGAACCCAGCGAAAGGTGTTTAACAAATGTTGATCCATTCTGCACAAAGCTGTAATTCAATGTAATTATATTAAAATAACATTGCATTCAGCAACAGTCTTTAAAATGGACTCTTTCATTCACATATGACTTTTACAAATTTTATAATAAATATAACAAACTAACAAAATTAGTTAGTATTAGTATTATGCATTAAGTAACTTTGTACACAGGCTTCAATTTGAAAGTCACTCTTAAATTTTTTTCAGAAATGGCTGCCCAAAGTTATGCCTTAAACTTTAAGTTATTAATGCCAATGGAAGTGTCGGCTGTCCAATACTTCACTGGAAAAGGGTAAGGAAATTAGTCTACTTTGATATCTACACACAGATCTGAAGATTCACCTCCAAACATTTCCCCCCCCCCCCCCACAAAATAGACTACTTTCCACATGATATCACAGTCATACCAAACTCTTGGCCCATTTTGACATCTCTACTTTTACAAAACAATGCCAGCCTGTTTAGAAAGTTCATAACTAGAATAAAACCTTCATTAAACCAATCTCCCTTCCCTCTCCAAGAAACAAAGCAGAAATGGGCATTGAAGATTAAAGAAAGGCTTTCACGAATTAAGCAAAGTGCTCAGTTAATGAAGGATATTTAACTGTGTTAAAGAAATGTTGAACAGAGCATCGGAATCAAGTACAATCCAGTATTCCTCTGCCACCAGGCTTTAAGGAAGCACTTGCACTAAAACTGTAGGAAGAGTGTCTCCTAAGCCCAGCAGATGAATGCTGGCTTGAGGTTTCATCCTCCTACTGTGCACTGCCAGCAGTGGTTATAAATTCAAACCCGCAAGAGACTGAGCTCTCAACCTCCTAAAACCACTGCCATTAGAAGATGGATCTGATTTTCACTACAAATTTTACCTTTTTCCATTGGGCAACATGAATACGAAAACATTTTAAATACATTCTCCAACAGATAACATACAAAAGGTGCAACGAATACAGATATCTACAGCTCTCCACTACTACAAGCATACCTAGACATCTGATGCCATGCCACATCCAGAAGTGTTGTGTATGCACCCACTAATATGGCATCAAAGTAACATGGGATAAGGTAACGTGGAATTCTCTTTAAGTAGACAAACATGGCCTTCAACCACTTACCAACCTATTAAAATAATAATATTAGATGTTAATAACACTAGGATTCAAAAACAAGTGCACTCAGGATCCATCTAAATTTATCACAGTTTACATACATTATATGCAAATTATACAACCCAATAAGGTTGCAACTCAAAAGCTGCCATTTTGAACCAACTGCGGTAAGCAGATTTTTGATTGCTGGAAAGGACAGGACTGAAGAGAGAAAGCAAGGGATTAAAAGAACTATCACAAGGCTAAATTATGTATGGCCACTAGAGAAAACGCCTGCAGATCTGAGTCTGGGACTTGGGGTTCTGGAGCTTCACTGTTTTTGTGTCATTAGCAATTACTTGACATCTGAGAAATATTTCTCTCCTTCCATTCCAGTACTGTTATAGAAGAACATGACAACCTTCTACAAAGTCACTGCCACCAAAGATTCAAACCATGCAGATGAACACTACACAGACGACAAACAAAGCACATGTGACTATATTACATGATAACACTATATTTTTAACCTGGAAATTAAAGAGGGGAAAAAACCTATATAAAACAGCAAAATTGTAAAATTTAGCTCCATATGACTTCAGTATAGCTATTGGCACTTTGTATTTCTGCAAAACAACACAACATTGGCAGAACTCAGAAAAATACACAGACAAAATAAGTAATAACCTCTGAACAGCACTGAATCTGGAGTCTGACACAGTATCATACAGAAACTCCCTTTCTAGAGAAGCTCCTATCTTCAAAGTCAGATTCAGCATTCACTTCAGTAGGACATCCAACCAATTTACCCATTCTTCTGCTTTATATCACTACACTTCTGACTTCAGTACCAAAACAAAGTAAAAATACTACAGCCTTTTTTATTATACTCATTATATAAATGACCCAAAGCATGCCTCCATCTTGTGAACTGAAAAAAACAAAATATTTTATTGCAGAAAAAATAAAAGTGACAAAGAAACATAGGACTGTTTTGTAATGCAGGTAAAATAGGAAATCTGAATTTTGGTATTTCCTAACTTTTCAGTGCTTGATTATGCAATCTTAGTGTAAGTGTATCATAATCATGTATGCCTCAGTAGTATTCATACCCTCTTCTGGAAATACTTACCTAAAAAGTCATAACTTAATTTTTATTTGAGGGAAAGCAAGGAATAAATAGGGAAGGACCATTACAGTCCTTGATGCAACAGCTGACAATGCCCGCCCCCCCCCCCATGCCGTACACTTTTTTCACTTTCCTCTTGCTGCCTATTCTTATATAGGGCTGAGGAGAGGGAAGAAGAAAACATTAATGATTTAACTGTCTAAAGGAAATACTTTATAGATGGACTGAATTTAAGAACACAGCAGTAGTTGAAAAGGAAAAAGAAAAAAAAAGTAATTTAAAACCTCAAAGTCACCAAATATATTTTTACTCACTTCTGCACAGGCTCCCGCACGTGAAATCAGACGATTACTGACATAGTCAATCATCCAATCTCCAGATCTTAAATTATCACAAAATGGATGACCCAAATCATTCTTTGGTCTAATGTCTGCCATCACTGACATTAACCCTGAGGATACAAACCCAACTCCGCATTACAGGACACAATTATCATAAACAGCAATTGCTATTTTCAGAGTAAATAGCTATAGAGCAATAGCAGCATTAATTGGATTTAACTGTATTATTTCTCTTGAGCTGCAGAGACAGTTAGGATACAACTCACTTGCAGTTTCCTCTGAGGATGTACTGTACATTCAGGACAGTCACCAAAATCTCCCATTGTGGAGTAAGTAGCATAATGAAATTCATATGTTTGATAAATGATCGACACTTCTGAAACCTGGTAATGCGTAAGGTTTAATTAAAGTGATTTTTCACTGGAGGCACTTTTTTGTTTGTTTGTTTGTTTTCAAATTTAAATGCAAGAGCACTGCTGTTAAGATGCATGTTGAAACTTATTTTGCAGCCCAGACTATTGAAAAAGAGGGTTTCTGTTTTAGCATGTTGCCTCAATTTGATTCCTTAGGGTACAATGATTAGCATGGTTAAGCAGAAACAACATATTGTTTTTTTTAATCCCAAAAGAAGGGAACAGTGGCATAAGCCATATAACAGTACTAAGGGTTTGAGATTGAAAAACTATTTTCTTTTCCTCAACAGAAAAAAAAGGAATGCTGAGATTACTACCTTGGAGACCTGCATACTTCAGCGGTGACCAGTTTGGTATATTGTAACAACCTCCACCATCTTCTTGTTCTTCTGCCTCACACCTATATAGTACTTGATTTAGGTCAGCCAAAGTTAGTTTAGATGCAATACTGGAAAAAAGGGGGGAAAAAAGCCAAACAAACCCCAAAGCAATATTAATAGAGAAATAGAGACAGGATTTCACAAACAAGTTTAGTTTCGTATTTTAGTTAAAATAATTAAATATATACAACTTGCTCACCACTTAAGTCTTGGAAATTAAGAGTCTGACTTTCCAGCAGTTCCGAGCAATTCTGCTCAGAGGTTGAATATACAGAAATACAGATTTAAGAGATTACATACTGATCCCTAACAAACATACCCAAACACTGACAAGCACCCTATGTTGGGAAACCTACTTTAAGCAGCCATTACACAGAACCTGAACAGAGCCTGAGAATCTTCTATTAACCCCTTCTAATGTTACACTTAGAAAAAGAACATCTAAGTGTTTTTATTTACACTTCAACAATCCAGATCCATCCATAGTAATGAAAAAAATACTCTAAATTTACATACTGTTCTTTGCCTCTACTGTAGCTACGTGGTATATTCATGGTTCTACTTCAGAAACTTAAGGAATACTTACGAAGAAAATAGAGTTGTTAATATTGGTGCCGAATGATCATCAGGAAGACTTCCAGATTTAAAATGAGGACTGAACTGGATCAGATGATTGCGGAGTACACCAACAGCCTCCTGTGCCTTTGGGTCGAGACTAACTCTGAAACATGAATGCATGACTTAGAGAAAGCTAGCACCTCCAATAACTTTTCCCAAGCAAGAAATCCTATTGCTCTATTTTCAATGTTTTCAAAACAAGAAATCCTATTGCTTTATTTTAACTAAAACAACCATTTGGCAATTATTGTAACGTACCTGAACACTATTACACTTCCTGGTGTTAAATTTTCAAATTCTATTTCTTGAACGAATTCATTTGGCCCTTTTATGGCAGTTCCAGCTTGCTTTATAATTTTACTGTCTTTAATCTTAGAAAAGAAAACATATTTGTAACTGAAATTTATATGAAACATCATAAGTGATAATATATTATATCAGAGCATGGGAGAAGGAGGCTAATTACCTGGATATGTTCTCTGAGTTCCACTGTGAAATTAGGCAATCCATTTATAAAATGCTCATCTTTTTTGTAAGGACCAGCATTTCTCTCAATAGTTCTAGCCTCAAGTACTACTTCCTCAATTTTTCCTGTAAAAAGTTAAATAAATCATGTTGTAGTTGTTAAGATACTTTACATGCAAATTGATTCTTTTGAAAACATGAAACAAAATCAAAAAACAAAAACCTCACAAAATACAAGTCTCAGTTGCACAACTAAACAAAAACCAAATGCAACAAAATATGTGGAGAGGTGCTATAAACACCCCATAAACATTCATTACACATTCACCAGCTGTGTTGTATTTAAAACTGCAGTTTTGTTGTTTTGTAATAAATTACTCATGAAATTAATCATGGATTGAATTAGCACATGTCTTTTACTGATTATCAGCTCTATTAGCTTCTCTATTATCTTTTAGCAGACTCTGTATTAGACCGGCTTCCAAACTGCAGCTACAGATGTTTTCAAAGTATAAACAACTTCTGTCAATATACAAACACAATTTTCTCTATCCTTTCAATAATTTACACACTAAGGTACAAATCTTGCAGCCACTTGTGCATGTCTTAACATGTAGCATGACTGACTAACAAAAATGCACGCGTACACACACATGACTAAGTATACTTAAAAATCAACGTGGAAAACTTCTCTTCAGAGACATTACCAGGTAGGATGTACAAGTTGCTACACATTGCTACTATAAAGTATAGTAAAAAACATTGCATACTGAATTAATACTATCTATATACTATATATATTATCTATATTATATATATTAAATATGATATATTTTTATATATATTTTCTACATATTAACTCATGCACTATGCTGTTGTTTCTTATTAAGCTGTGTTTTAAACCCCCCCAAAAGTTGCATACAAGAAAGCTGAATAGTAAGGACACCCACAAATACCATGATGTTTTGCCTTTTTTCCCAGTATAACACTTTACAAATAATAATTTCCCCCTTCTTCCCTGACAATTAATCATTTTCTGTTAGTTAGTTCTTACCAGTTCACAACCAGAAAAGTAAACAAAAACATATTTTTATGGGAAGCTCAGAGCACAAAGTGTATTCAGAATACAAGTGCCTTTAAAAAGCCTAAAGGATTTAAGTCTATTATTTTTTCTTTAGCCACTTGTGGCACATACATATTGGTACATATAAAAGATGTGTTACACACTGACCATTCAAACACGCAAAATCAGTATGAGAAGTTAGAAGTATGCAGCTGGAATGAATTGAATTTTCTATACACCTGTCATCGCTTAAACATAAATCTGATTACCTGGGATACACATTTCAGGTACTTCTTTACTGTAGAAGGAAGTTTTAGGATCTCTGAAAGCAGTTCGACTTACAGCCACAACAGACTGATGTGTGTTAGGACAGTGTCTCGTCACTGCCACTATATCTTCATCAACTTGATCCACATACACCTAGAAAAGACACACCATGACAACTGTGCTCACTCAGAAAATAAATATTGAGAAAACGCAATGCCATTCTCACTTCTTGCCTGATTAAAGCCTTTAGCCCCCAGCTCCTGATGCAGCCTGTTTATAGCCAGCCTTCCTGCCAAAATTCCTGTTTGGAAATTAGCTTCACCAGAAGTCAGGTGTGCTGCTGTATTCCATTTTGAATAAAACCTCTCTTCAGATACTACAGAAATCTGTAAAGAAATTAAGGTTTAAGCAAATATCAGCCACTCTGAAAATCGGCTGGAGGTCCCAAATATATAATCAATTCAAGTTTCATGTAAAATTCAACAATCCAAAGTAATGATGGCTAGTCAACTGCTTGGAATTTGAAATAAACAACATTAAAATATATATCCCAGGACAAGAATAAAGTTTACTTTTTTTTTTTTTTTTTAATGATTTAGAAGTTAATTGTAATCACAGACCTGGTGTGGTACTAGCTCATCATAGCCTTTGGTGCTTCCTGTAGCACAGCATGCCATGGAAACAATCATTGCACTAGGAAGAGCATCGTATGCAGATCGGTGCTAGGTTAAAAAACAAACAGGTACAAAGTGAATCAAATACATAATTCATTCTCTCCTAAATATGCATTCGGCATATAGAAGATGCACTCAATTTAACAGAAGAACTGATTGTTTATCACACAATCATCACTTTCTCAGTCATGCTACTGAAAAAAATTACTACAGATATATTAACAAAAACACCATAAGAGCAGGCCTCAAAAATAAGCACTCCCCACTATTCTCTCTCCCATTCTCTCCTGCAGAACAGAAGGCTAAGGAGAACAGGTGAACAGGCAGAGAGAACCACTTATGGTAGCTGGAATGAAAGAATCAAACAGCTCATTATTAAATACCCTTATACTGTTCTCCTTAAAAGACAAAATGGTGAAAGTCAGCAAGAGTTGTTATAGAATGTTAGTCACTGCATGAAAACCTGAAGATCTGAAACGCATTTTTCCTGAATACCACTCAAACAAAATCCAGATTACATCAAGCCCTCCCATGGTTCAAAAATATCAATTTAGAAAAGATTAAACGTAATATTTAAACTAAAGTTAAGTGCTCACCTGAATTGGACATTCATTATCATGTGTAATATCCATAAACAGTGCATGAGCAATAGCTGGCATCAAAGGTCTCAAACGTGGCTGAACAAAAGAGCCAACAGGTTCTCCTCCAAAACGATAAACTAATCTTCCCTCTTCATGGCTATTATAAGCAGTCATTGCCTCTAAAGAACAAAATCTGTGTTTGCATGAGAATAACTACCACAGAGGATAGCATGCACAGAGATGTTAACACAACATTTTACATTTTTAAGTTGGTGTGTTCAGTAATGGAAAGAGAGAGAGGCAGGCAATTTTACTCTCTAATGTGGATACACAACCTGGAAGTATGCTATTTACTATAGCATATTAAGGTAAAAATGGATGGGGGGAAAAAAAGCAAAGAGATCTGAAATGTGTTCCTAATAGGCATTAAGAAACTCATGCAACAAAAAATCAATTAGCAAGAGACATGATACAGCACTTGCATAGCAAAGGCGTGCTAAAACTTCTTTATTTCTTGCTAGAATAAGAGTGAAATGTTTAGCCTTCTCCAAACTAAGGTAGGCTGTCTCCTCTCAAATTTCAGCTAATACTGTATTTTGTTGATGAGTATCAAAAAAGTCACAATACAAAAACTGTACCTATTACTTTCATACTGAATGTAATCAAAGCGCATAACCCAGAAGAAACCTTTTCTTTGTAAAAAAGCATATCATCTATAATCTCTGGTGGGAAAGAAAACTACATACACAGCAAGCCTACCTCTTATTAAGGAGGTAACGCCCAGACTATTCACAAAGATATTGTCCAGCTCCTCATTTCCTGTGAACAGTTCAGCCACTATATACAAATCGGCTCGCAATTTTCTAGCTGTGTCCAGCATGTACTGCAAAAAGCACAGCCAAAAAAGCCACAGAAAGAGGAAAGGTAGACACAAAAAGGGACAAATTTCAAAGCTAGGCAAGGATTGGACAATGGGAAAATGCCATGCAGCAAAGACAAATAGAAAGCCAAAATTAAGGAACAAAAAAATTATACACAAGATGATACGCAAATATAAGTAAAAATCAAGAATTAGGATATAACACAGAAGAAGTTAAAAAAAACATGAAGGAGGAAAGATAATTGCATAAGCAAAGAAGATATGTTAAAAAAAAAAAAGCATACCAACATTAGTTTCATGTTAAAAACTCCAATCATACATAACCCTATGCAACTTTCAATTGCTTATTGTACCTCTAATCAAGCTCGTAATTCCCAGGCGGTTGACAAAGATATTGTCAATGTACTCACTGCCCGTGAAGAGTTCAGCTATCACATAAAGATTAGGTCTGACTGATCTGGCTGTTGCTAGCATCTCCTATAGATCATAACACATTTTTAATGGAAGTTATCCATTGTCATCTGTGTATATGCAATCATTAACATGAATGTTAAGCAAAACATAAATGAGTTTTAATATATGCAGTTCATTAAAACAAAATATTAATAAGAGGTAACATTCATAAAACAACATTTGTATTTTACAGAGATTATTTACAGATTGAGTATTCTAGGAAATTCTCAAAAGACTAAGTTAATTACAACTTTGTTTTTAAACAAAAATTTAACTCAAAGTGCAAGAACAGAGGTTGGATAAGACAGGTGCCTTTTAAGATAAGAAATTTCTGCAGGACTTCAGTCAAAGCCTTCAAAGTTACCATCCAAAGATAATAAAAACAGGTGAAAGAATAACAGTGGCTTTGAAATAGCCGAATTTAAACAGCCGCTTACAAGTTGTGCTAAATCAGAGAATGAGAAGATACAATAGCTATATCATTTTGCTAGCTGCTTAAAGTAGTTGAAACCATGTCTAATCATCATCAGTCAAGAAACCTTATTTAGGTTGTGAGGAAGCTTCATTCACATCTGAATTCTGCCACGTGAATTCTGCAGATTTTGCAGCAGCAGCGCAGGACTTATTTCATAGCCAGAAGCTGGTTTATCATAAACATGCTTAATCTTGCGTACCTCAGCTACATGAATAGGTGTTGAGTGACAGTTGTCAAGACGAACACCATGAAAATATTTGGCAGTAATTTCTGTATATTTTTTCATATGTGCCCAGAGGTAAGGACAATCTTCTGGTTTTTCACCATAACGCAGTTTCACGCTGTCTCCCCAACAAATAAGCTCTCTCCTCAAATAAACATTTGAGCCTATAAGGGAAAAGAATTCATTAAGCTACAGTACAGAACATGCAAACTGAAGATGTGATATTTAATTTTCTACTGCTGAACAGTAGGAAAACATTGTGATAAACTGCAAAAATTCTAACAATACCCATATCATCTCAAAACCTACGTACCCCACACTAATGTATAATTTCAGACTACTCCAAGGGAATACTTAAGATCTATACTGAGACTGAAATAATTTTTTGCTCCGAATTCAAATTCCATTCAATTCTTCAAAGTAGCACCACTGTACCTGAGAAGAAGAAAAAAGGACAGCAGGTGTGGCGTATTCGAAATCATGGTACTTCAACTCCAGCTCTAGGAACTTTTCAGAGTTAGTAATTTATAAAGCAGCAAACAAACAACAAAATTCATAATTCAGATGGTTATAATGATCAGATTCAAAAAAGTATCTTACTGTGTTACTATAAACAAACTGCCACAGCCACAATTTTTAAAATTTAATCTGCTGTTAAAAGTAGTTTCTGCTGATGTAAGACATATTTCCAAAGCACTTTGGCATCTAGACTATTTAAATGGATAAAGTTCCGAAATAATTTTGGTGTATATGAATTTTTTTTTTAACCTTTTATCTGTTCTGGTTTTATTTACTATTGGTTTTGCTTTCTTTTTGATGCAATCAATATACAACCTTTAAAGCTGAGTTTTTCTGCAATTTTCTAAAGCAGATTCAACAAAACTCTTGGATGGATGCTTTTAATTAAACTGGCCTTTGGTTCATTCAGTTCACAAGTAAATGAACACTTCGAAAATAAAGTTGCCAACCTCACTTTTACTGGACGTCAAGACTGTCTCCAAAAGAAATTAGAGTGCAATATTTTAATGCATGGCAAATTCATATCCTATCTTACCCTCACAGGCAGTCCCCATATTTAATTTGGATTAATTTTCTTTGATCATTCTTGCATTCACAAGTTTTATGAACCAGATGCTGAAGGTGCCCCTACTGACAGGTCTGACATTATATATACAGCACCAACTTGGAAGCCTCCCTTTAGGGGAAAAAAAGTTTGAGTAATGTTATGGATTAGCAAACTTTCAAGAGATTTTCTCCTTTTGACATCAATATTTTCAGCTCAGTCATTAGCAAACATTCCCTTTGTGAGCAGGATATGCATCTCTGTTCTAATGCAGAATACAGGCTACAAAAGGACAGAAAAACAGATCAATCCAGGGGAATCTAGACTCCGCAGAGAAAGACGGTTTGGTCCTAAACTGCATCTGAGGTTCAGCATAGCTTAAAATATCAACTCATGTCATGTTTTTCTGACATAAAAACTACAGATTAAATAACAATTTGCTTAAAGCACCAGTTAAGAGAACCAAAGGAAAAAAAAATTTATCACCAAACAGTGTAACTTTGTTAAGAGTCAAATGTTTCTTTGAGAAATCCTAAAACCCTCTTCCTATCCTGAAAACAATCCAAAGAAAGTATTTGCATGTACTCTTTATTCAAAGCCCTTCAATATGTTTAAGGTAAAGAAAAAAAAAAAAAAACTCATAACCCTCAATACCTTCAAACATAAAAATACTATTTAAGAGCTAATACTTCAGAAATTCATTATGTAGCTTTTTCTTTAGAGTGTAACTACAAGCAATTTTACAATGCTAGTGCAATTATCAACACCATTCTACCTATACAGTTAAGCTGAGAGACTCCACTACAGTGCAGTTCCATGGGTTGCTGAGGTCACCTACTCCTTCACTGCTGCTGCGAAGAGAAGAGGTGAGAGTCCCTCTCCCCCTGCCTCTTTCCCTGCTCCTCCCTATCCCATCCCTACATCACCTTATGCGGTCACCTCTCAGCTGCCTTTACTTGTGGCACTCACCGGACCCTTCCAGGAGCCAGCTCTTGCTCACTGATGCAGCAGAACACTACCCACCTTATTACTGCATTAGTTTTCTGCCAGCTTGGTAAGTAAGTAGCTTATAGAAAGTCCAAAAAGTGGTAGTGTTGGAACAAAGTACATAGTAAGCAGCGAAGACAACAACAGGCATGGAGAGACAGGATGTCCCCATTTCAGTGACAGAGAGCTGGTAGTTTGCTTCTGAAATCTTGCAGAACTGCACCTTGAATCCTGATTATATTCAATCTTTCATATGCTGAAGGGGAAATAAAAGTACTATACACTAAACACCTGTCCACTATTCTGCTTTTTGCAACTTCAGAGGAATACATCTGAAAAAAAAGATTGACTAAACTAAAATATCATAAAGGTTTAAAAAATGATTTGAAGTTTCTTTACAAACCTGGTTCAGCAAAGTTTTTAAGAGGATCATCTCCCATTACCCAGCCGTTATGGGCC
This sequence comes from Apteryx rowi, assembly GCF_003343035.1. NCBI lineage: Eukaryota > Metazoa > Chordata > Aves > Apterygiformes > Apterygidae > Apteryx > Apteryx rowi. Next base: position 71,659 of record NW_020447641.1, read on the forward strand.
ATGAAATAACAAGCCTTATCTGGCTGATGTATCATAGTTTCTTCTTCCTCCACAGTCAGGTCTTTGAACGGATACGTAAAATATCTATAGAATACACAGGCAAGTAAAAAGCAAACCAAACCAAAAAAACAAACATAAGATAATCTTAACTGCAATTCATTGCCTTTGAAATTAGAGTATCTGCTATAAATTGCCTTTTAGATAAAAACAGATATAAAAAGCAGCTGCCAAACTATAAATGATGGACAGTTATTTTTTTCTATTTTGTAACATGTCTCCAAGGAGGAAGAACAGTTGTTTCCACTATCTTGGTGTCAGCTGATAGTGCAAAAATAAAACTCCAGCCCCTCAGACATACAAGTAGCATCAGGTACATCAAACATGAAAAGTATAGGTTTTCCTAGTTCCACCCCTCTTCCACCTACAAGAGCAATTTGCACTATGTAAGGCTTTAATGTGCCCTGAGTACTGTATCATGCTCTCTAAATTCACGTTTATCAGTTATCATCACTGCTTAAACAAGACAGTCAATTCACAGATAAAGTGACCACTGTACATGGGAAAGAAAACATGCACTTGTACATATGAATTTTTACTTCTAATGAGCTTTAAAATCACTTTCCCTGTATAGGATTTAATAGTTTTCAATTAAGAAAAGTTACAATACCTGGTAACTAAAGGGTATTTTCTAGTAATAGGACCCAGTTTAGGACCATGACCAGCCAGTCGTTCATAAACCACACTCCCCACAAGGCAGTTGACAGCCTAGAAGTAATTTATGTGTTATTAAAAAACCTTTCATTCATTTGCAATTTAAAACAATTCAGCATTAAAACACAGCAACTATAAGACCTGCTCTTGATGGTGATTAGTTTGTCTGTATTGTTCAGCATTCAGTTCTTCGATTCTCTTGCGAAACCAGTTACAACACTCTTCTATTGCAGCTGGTCCATTGCTTAACAGGTGAAAATTACATCAGAGAACAATTAGAAAAATTCATTTTAAAAACACTTCATAATAAATATACATAATTAAAATGAGTGGAAAACCGTATTTTTCCTATCTCTGAACCTTGTTTGGTTCTGCAAATTTAACTTCACTTCTAATTTTAACTTGTAATCAATAATACAGTCAATACCTGTGTGGTATGAAAGTTGCCAATGCTATATCCATATCTACGGTACAGCCAAGTCGTTTATAATTAGGATCCTGAACTATTTGAAGATGTTGATTTGGATCAGATTTAGTGCTCATTTTGCCTGAGGACAAAATTTAAAAAGTCATCATTAAGTAAAAATAGAAATTACCTTTAAAAGACAAAAAACTGCCATTCTGGCATAAGCAAGACAACGGTTTTGGAGAGTTGCAAAAGAAAGGATCTCTCAGAGCTGGCTGTTCAGAAATAACTGTGCTCAGTTATAATACTGGATTCAGGCAAAAAACGTATTCTTCCTCTTTTCTACTAAATTTTTTTCCTAGCCCAGTCTTCAAAAGCTTTACTAGCTTTCAAAGCATCCACATACGTTTAACTCAGCATAGTAGATTTCTCACATAGCAAAAATCAGGGTTATTTTCCAGCTTGTTTATAAGTTTGCATATAAAGTTTCTTGAATTCCAGCATGCTAATTATAAATAAGTAATTCATGTGCTTTGGCTTTACCTTGAGTTAGAAGGGTTTTAAATTGCTGCACAGCTTTGTTAACATCCACTTGGAAAAATTCCCATAGTTTAATTTTTGGATATATATCTTCCCAGATTATTTTACGGATACACTGAAAAGATAAAAATTATGTTAGTTAATTATGTTGAGGATTAATTAGTGTGATCAAAAAACACTACGCGCTCATACAACTTTAAGGAAAAAAGTAAGCACTTGGGATAAAAATTGTTCTACTAAATTTATCTGCAAAGTATGTATCATATTTTGTGCATCACCACAACCCTTAAACAATGTTAAAGGTTTATTCAGCTATTTAGTGTTCATTAGCATACATTTAGTTCTTATTTACTTACATTCAGGTGATGATCATTTTCAATTAAAGGAGGGACTCCTTTATCGATATACTTTCCTTCAGCCACCATACAGGTCAAGTGCCAGAGAGCTCTATCTAAGACCCAAGCTGGCTTCAGGTGAGGAGAATTTACAAGATTATAGCCACATTCTGGATGCATCCTGAGCCATTCGCTGTTAGCAGCTGATTTTAAAAAGGGGAGGGGTGAAAAAAAATTACACAGCCTTAATACTTAGTTGCTTTATACAAACATCTTAACACCAAGAACTTAAGCTACTGTGGCATGTATAATTAGTTCACGTTTCAATTGAGGTCTTCCATTTATTTCAGCCAACAGAAAAATCATGTCTATGCAGAAGTGTGTATTGTTGATACCAATTTTTTTGCAACAGTCGGTCATGGAGACTGCAGAGAAACTTTTTGTTAGTTACGTAAAAAATATATAGTAGTACCAGCAATTCTAAAATACTAAGAAAAACTACATTTTTGTTGCAGGAAATGTATCAAACAATGGATGTGAAATCCCTGGATGTGTTTAAGGCCAAATGTACACCCCGCACCAAGATTTAAGGTGGCCTAAGCTATTTTATATTCTTAACCCTAAAATGCTAAACACGCACACACACACACTCTCACACTCACAAAACTACTAATGAAAAATGTACTTAAATGGGTCTCATGCAGGGAGATGAGTGCACTCTCTGGTGCAAACAAATCGAACACTATTTCAAATCAGACGCTACTCTATTTTCTAAACTTTCCCTATAGCACCAGCAAACACCAGAAATTCTCCCCGCCCCCTCCCCCCCCCCAAAAAAAGAATTAAGACTATGCTGAATAGTAAGAATTAACTCAAGTTAAAGAGCCCTCACTTGCAAATGGGTGTAATCTAATATAGACAGTGGTGTGCATACAGCAATGCAGGTAAATACATATAAGGCAGAGAAGATTTTGATTTTTGAACTATGACAAAGAAAAAACTCAATAGTTAATTTTTCTGTTTATGAAACTGTCCTAAACATGCAGTTTAATGGAAAATAATTTCCATAGGTTCTTCTGAATCTCTGAAGTTGAAAATCTAAATGTAAAATAAACAAATAAATAAATAAAAGAGAGATGGGGAAGGAAAAAACACTACTCAAATTTTAAAATTTTACAAGTTTTTTTTTTTTTTTTTTTTTAGACATTTTTCATAGAACATGTCTTGTCAATCTGTTGTTACTCAAGGAAAATATTCAGTGAGTTACTGTGTCAGAAACATGAAGACAGTCATTAACATGTCCACAGTTGCAGAACAATTAACAACTGAAAAACAACTTTGCTTGGTTCAAAGAAGTTCAAACAAAATTGTCAAAGGGAAAGAAAAGAGTGTACCCTCTCACCCTCTAGTATGAATAACTGTTCTAAACACCCTCCTATATTATGTCTCAAGACCATCAAGAACATGGCATGAAGATCTTAATTTCCACAAATGGTTTGACCTTATAAACATGGAATTCTGCCATCTACAACTAAAAGCATTCTACTTATTTGAAAGATACAGAAAGCAATATTAAGCTCAGGCTGTTAAAGGCTGTTCTTGGCCAATCAGATCTCCTTTGTTTTTTTTAAAATATATACGCCACTTCTAAAAAAATATTTTTCTCCAAAAACTAAAGCTACCTTACTCTGTTCAGCTGAGCAAGCACTATGATTTACTATACAGGTCTTCCATCACTAAATAAAATTCTACAAAAAAAAAAAACATTTTAATCCAAGACATTAATTTAAGATGATGTCTCTTTAACTTTATTTCAGTTAAAGTCACTGAAAACTCAGAAAAGAAAAAAATATATAAAGTATTTTCCTCTTGCTTACTGAAAAGTAAATGCTGATGAACACAATATTTTGTTTGAACACTTTGAAAAAAACAGCAGCCCAAAAAGGGCAAGTCTACCCTGTTACCAGACAGTTTTCAAGCTCATCTATGATACTCCCTCTAACATGCCAAAGGTGTATCTATATTTAACATGCACATGCATTTATCTTTACTTTTAAAGTTAGGCCACAGTTGTTGGCTTTGTTAGTCTCTCTCTCTCTCTCCCTCTCTTAAAAAGGGGGAGAGAGAGAGGGAGACATTAACATCAAAACCCAATTCCCACCATTCTCTACAGTCTAAGCGTTCTCTGCTCCCTTCTAGTGCAAAAATCAAACACCTTGGCTTAACCACTGATATTCAGGGTGAGCTGGCTGACTTTACAATAGGAAGAGAGACCCATTGCCACTTGCGCACACCAGGCTCAGCTAGAAAGTGGAAACTACCAACCAACGAATATGATTGGTGTTTGCTGAGGGCTCATTAGCTGTTTAGAACTATCAGCATTAGAGGATTTACTGAGAGACAACTCAATGTTTTAAGCCTCTAATGCAACCATGCTGCAGAATTAATAAGCGCGTGCAAGTACCTATAATCCGCTCAAAATAACTGAGCATGTATTTTATGTGTTTTATATTCAACTAGATCTACGAAACATGTTTTATACTTAAATCACCCTAGCATGCAGGAATGAGCTACTAGAAATTGGTCTTCAGTTAAAACACAGAGAATGTAAAATTAGACTTTCACCTAATCAATCTTCAGACAAAAAGAAACTCAAAAGCTATTTGGCTACTTTCTTATTCCAAAAGTCCCCAGAACATTTACCTCCACAGGTATATGCATCACTACAAACAAATCAACACTCACTGAGATTTAAAAAAATTTAGATCCAAAAGCAAAGTCATCAGATATATCTTGCTTAATGATTTAAGGCAAGATCATGGCTATTTCAGTATTTCTATCCTGTTAGAAGATACTTACAAACATTCCTTCACCATGGTGTAACTTAAAAAAAATAGTTTGCTCATCCATCCTGACGAATTTATTCCAGCTATGAAGGCAACATGACAAAGTCTTTGTGCAAATGCGGCCAAGTAGTATTGTGACATTGTATTTTCTAATAATATCAAATACGTTTCAGACTAATAACTAGTTCTGACTTAGATGTATATAAAACCATTTTCCTCAATAGCGTGCAAATATACACTGGAAAAAGATGACAGGATCTCAAGCATGGCCAGCATATAGAGAATAGCGCGAGAAACTGGACTTTCAGTTGTTAAAGTGCAAGAAATTCTCATTTGATATTGTGTGAATGTTTTAAAGCCCAAATCCCTGAGACAGATAGCGAACAATTATACTTCGGAGAATAATATCAGAACAAACAGAAAAAAAGAGAAACCACCGTACTTTAGCTATGAACAGCCAGGAGAAATAAAGCTTTTAAAGCACTGGCATATCTACATGAATAAAAACAAAAAACAAACCAAAAAAACCCACAAAAACCCCTCTTTATTCACCTTTTCCACAATGATTTGCAGCTTTTTCTCCCTTGCTTAATCAGAGTCTCCTGTCCCTATTCTGCTTATTATTTCCATGCTATATCCAAATTTGAGTTGTTACTTTTCATGGTTTTATTCATTGGAATATTTCTTATTTACCTGAAATAAAACTTACAAAATTAAGATCCTCTCAACTACAAAATGCCATGGAACTCACTGACAGTGAGTTTAAATAATATTTAGCAAGCTGTATTTAAATGTACATGCAGAACCCCATCTAGAAAGCTGTTCCCAATGACAAAGATGCTTTTTGAGATGAGAAGACTATATACTTAAAAGCGGCAGCTACCCCCAGCACAGAATACAGAAGTACCCAGCTGTTTTTTGAATCTAGCTGCATTCGATTTTCCTAAACTATCTGTTTTAGTTGGGAATACAATACACTGAATAAATACATTTCTTAACTATTTATTTACCAATAAAATCTCACAACAAAAGGAATTCTTTATTACTTAAAGAACTAATGGAAATCCTCATAAGAGAAATTCCTTAGGTCAGATATTCCCTGAAGATTCGTTATTTCCAATACTATGCAGATATCCCACTATTATCTCTCTATTTTCTTTACGTACCTCATACCTCTTTCCACTCTGTGTTCTCAAACAACTCTAACAACTGTTTTTTTTTTTTTTTAAAGAGTTCAGAGAACTAGTAAACAGTGTAATAATCCATTAAAAACAAACAAACAAAAGAAAACAGGCACACAGGCTCACCATCTTCTCCTTCTTGACATCCCCTGACCTTCAAAGTAGCTTTTTCAGTCTTAAACATATCATGAAAATTTGGATTCATGACTGGTAAAATAGTCCTATTTGAAATGCTTACAACTATTTTGTCTCTTGCAAGAAGTTGTAAGAAGAACAAATAAAAAGACAAAAATATTCTTAGCTTCTGCCAAAAAGGCGGCTGGGGATTTTTAAGAATAGTTTAAGAAAGAAAATGAAGTTTTGCAACACTCTATTTTTCATTATTTATGACCATGCTCTTCTCTACAAGAATAATTCCCTGTTTAACAAGAAGTTACTCCATTTATGTTCACCCACAAAGTAAATTCATAACACAGATTCCATTCATTTATGTGCAAGCTGCACACTGCAGATCATAAAAATAAGCACAATACTATGAAAAACACAGAGACGTGTACAAGCTCATGAATGCCCCCTGTGAAGGCCTCTATTCATTCTTTAATTAACAACATGGAATTCTTTCTGCATTCATAACAGATATGTCTCCATAATAGATGTAAAAGAAGGTGGGGTGGGGGAATTAAGGGAAATAATGGAATATAATTAACAGACCAGTCTGGTTATTAACACGCACTGAAATCATACCAGTATGATTGTAGACTACATCTGTGATGCAAAGCATATTCCATTCATTCTTCATTTTTTCCACAAGAGCTCCTATATCGCTCCAAGTGCACTTTTTATTATGACTTGAAAATTCAGTATTTACTTCTAACTGATCAGCCAGTGAATAACAAGATCTAGACAGTCCAAGTTTCTGAAGTGGTGTAAAATGAATCATATTGTAACCTAAGTAACAAGAAAAATAAATTTCAGTAAAAGAAATTCATTGACAAAAGCATAATAAATTACAGTCATAACATGTATTAAAAGCTAATGTTTGGAATAACTGGTGTACATTAATCTGAATCTTCCCCTCAGTATTCTACATAATACTTGTCTTAAAAATCACACTCTCAGTTCTACAAACTTTTATATCCATCTGAAACCAAGCCAATAAAATGAAAAAGTAATTTCCCATACAAGGAAATTCCAAATTCTTGCACTTAAGCAAATATTTTAATCATTCCACCGACTTAAACTGTTAATTTAATTGAACCTAGCGGGAAATATTTAAACTAAAAACTAAAGGACAAATGAACTGTTTATACTGAAGGTCTTCAGTGTAATTTTGTTTTTTAACCACAAGATTAAAAGATATAATTTTTTATATGTATATTGTTATTACCTGTTTCTTTTGCAACTTTAAGCCTATCTTCCCATTCATGAAACGGTCCCAGACACTTAGCAAGGAATGTCTGGAGGGTAACACAATCCAAAGGCAACACATGATTATCAGCTCCAACACGCAAAATTGGATCCACAACTATGTAACCTCCACCACTTTTCTCATTTCTAGGAGAAATTAATAAAATCATCATTGATATAGTAAATGCCCCTTGTACCAGTCAGTTTCAGAAACAGAAGCCAACAAATGCACCTATTTTAAGAACTGAAGCCTACTACAGCAGTCAGCATGTGTGTAGGGGGCTAAACAGAATAGAAAATACTGCAGAGATGTTCACCTCAAGCATCATCTCTCTACTGGACTTACACCAGTGTTTACAAGAACACAATTAAGATACAGAACTTTAAACTCTCTCCAAAAGTGAGATGCCTTTGTTATCGTCTTGGAGACGGAGTACTGGTTCCTGCTTTTAGAATATGGCTGGACACAAAGAAAGCATGACTGCCCATCTTCCATATATAGACTTACATTTGGAGCACCATCCTGTTAAAGAGAGAGAGACCTGGGCTAAACACCCTCTTTAGCTTAAGGGAATTTAACCATCAGCTCCCATCTTTCGGGAGCTCACAACACTAGATTATAACCACTGCAAGAGTTTCACTTACCCAAGACTGAAATAATACTGGTATGACCCAGAAATCTGGAGATCCAGTTTGCAATATTTGTCAGAGTCATCTTCTTTTCCTGTAGGATTGTGCCACAATAATGTCCTGAACTTGCGGCGATCAAACACTTCTCCAGAAGCTGGATAGTTAGTACACACGGTAACATGCTTGCCTTGAAGAGTTGGGCCTAGTCGGAACTGTAGTTCAAAACCTCAAGAAAAAAGAAATTAAAGACACATTATCAGGAGGACTGGATACTTCTATTCTGTAATAACAGTTCATAATTTGATATTATGTTAAGAAGAAAAGGCACCAATATATCTGTCAAGAACTTCTGCAGGATGGTGTATTTCTACAGCATCTTCTCTCCCTATTTTCCTATCCTTTTCTTTCGCACACTTGACAGTTTACACACAGTCCTTTTCCTTTAACTATATGGAACTATTTATCCCTTTCCCTTCATCACATACATGGCTAAATTATTACAGGGTATTTTCAAATGACTGGAACAGGTAGATGTTTAAGTGCTTGCACAACAACTTTTACTAAGTTACGTGCCAGCCCAAGTACCCTACCAGACAGTCTACAAAATGAGAAAAGAAATCTGTGTATTTGTAAGAGCAAATAAACAATGATAAAATCTTAAAAGAATTCAACAGTGGCAAGTTCCACCATCTTAAATTAAAAAAAAAAAATAGTTGCTTATGAAGTTGAATCACAGCAGCTCTAATATCAGAGTTCAACTGTTTGAGTACATTTAAATAGGTAAGTATCAACAAGCTCATAGTTTCTCTTATTAACATAATCGTCACTGCATCAAAGCAGTCATGTAAAGTAGTGTTTTTAGGATCTGAACGTCTGTCAGGTAAAACGAAGCTCATTTGATTGCAAAAATCTTACATGAAAAATCACTTTTGGAAGGTGAGTAAAATTCTCTCCGGTACTGCCTTGACATTTCATTACAGGGATTTCTAAAATTAGAGTACAGGGATATATGCTGCTGATATCTTATTTCCTGTAACAGTTATACTGACATCAGGAATGCCGTGCTCAAATTAGCTATGTTCTCTCCGAGACTGCTATCAGTAGAGGCATTTTGGATGTTTGAAATCCATATACTTTTGTGTGACTCTCTCCAATAAGTTTTACACAACTCAAAGGAAAAGTCAATAACAGAGGTTTGGTTCAACTCTGCATTTGTACACTAACGGTATTTTTTTTTAGATTACACAGGAAATTCTGAAAACAATATATTTGAAGAAAATTTTTATTTATATAAGCAAGGAACCAACATATTATTCTTATACTAAACCACTTTGATACTAAGTTCCTAGATCAAAGACCTAAGGTAATTAAAACCAGAAAACTTTCATACAAATAATAAAGATTGCTGTATCCTTTAAAATGGTTACTAAAAAGAGTAGCTTTGTTTTTATGGGCTAAATTTGCTGACCAGCCTGACAGTGGACCAAATATAGGGTTTGGGTTTTTCTGAAAATATATTTAAGAACACTCTTAAACACAGATAACGTGAAGTTCTGGTTAGCATGCAGCCAGAATAATAACAATATAGCATAGCTTTAAGAAGGAGCAAAGAAGGCAAGAAAGAGCTGATGAAGCCTGTAATCCCAAACATTACCTCAGATTTAACAGGGATTGTTAATATTATTGCTTTATTTCAAGTGCCTAATATTAGAAAGGGGAGCTGCAGATCACGCTGCAGATTAACGCTGCCGAGGTGGGTTTATGAGGGTTTTACGGACCAGCAGAGGACGGACCGTGCGGGCAGAGCCTTCTGCCCTGCAGCGGCGACCTAAGAAGCACTCCGCGCTTCCCACGAAGCGCGCTCTCGGCCGACCTGCCGGAGCTCGGCGGCCTGGGCCCCCCGGAGCTCGGCAGCGGGCACGGGCACGTCAGAAATAAACCCGTATTAAAACAAGGGGTGTGCGTGCGTGTGTGGGGGGGGGGGAAGACCGCACGCTCCGAGCCCCGTCCCCGCAGCCGCGGCGCCCACCTTGCTCCAGCCTGAAGAGGGTCTTGTCCAGCTTCTCCATCTCGCCGAGGTGCAGCAGCCGCGTCTGCCCCGCGCTCGGCATGGCGGCCCCGCGCCACAGGCTCCCGGCGGCGGCGGCGGGCAGCGCTGCCGGGGGGGACACGAGCAGACCCCGTCAGCGGCGGCCCCGAGGCAGCGGCCGTCCGGAAACGCCTCACGCCGACGCGCGTTCCCCGCCCGCAGGGGCGAGGCGCGGGCAGGGAGCAAGACGGGGGGCAGGGAGCGGCCCGGACCCGCGACCGCACCGCCCCGGGGAGAGGGAGGGGGGACGGGACGGGACGCCTGTCGCTCCTCCTGGGCTGGGCTGGGCTGGGCCGGGTCGCGCCGCCCCGCCCCGGCGCCGCCTGGCCCCTCGGGCGCCGCCTGGCCCCTCGGGCGCCGCCCTGCCGGTCGGGGGCCCCGCCGTACACACGCGCGGCGGAGGCGCAGCTCCTCAGCGAGGGCGGCGGCCGCGGAGCCTGAATGGGAGCGGGGCCGGGCAGAGGGCGCCCCGGCAGCACCGGTAACCGACGCCGCTGAGCCCCCCGCCCTCCTTTTGCTTTCTTGAAACAAACTTTATTGGTTCCGCCGCGGCCGCACACGGAGACAGACAGCGCCGGCGGAGCTCCCGCGAGAGCCGGGCGGGGCGGGCAGGGGCGGGGCCTGCCCACGAAGCACCGCCCACCCGCGGCGGCTGTTATGTCGGGGGCCCTTAGTGAGGGGCGGCCCCTCCGTGCGCTGCCTGTGCGCACCTGTTTTCCCGCCTGCGGCCGTGGAGGTCTGCGCGCTTCTAAACGGCGCTCTGCTATGGAAGAAGTGACTTGCAGGCCCGCTGGGAGAGCCCCTTTCACACGGCGCGGCCGCCTCGCCTGCCCCGCAGCTCCCGCGCTGGGCGCTGGGCTCTGCCCTGCCGCGGGCCCCCGCGCAGCCTGCTTTTCCTCATGGGGTGCGCTGCAGAAAAAACCCTGGTGTCAGCTAGAGTTGAAGTGATATAGATAGATAGACAGATAGATAGCATGTGGACAAGAGTAGCAGCTCTGAGGATCTTTCTTTGACCAAGATGTAAAGCAGTTAAAAAAAAAAAACAAAAAAAACCCCTTTGAAGAATACTGTCAGCTGAAATATTGTCCCCGACAGCCTTTGCCTGGCCTTGCTGTAACAGCACAATACCTGTAACAGTTGCTGTGGGCCTCTCACCACCGAAATCCCTAACTGCACCCCACTGAAAAGGTCAGTCCTGCAGCTTCAGAAGGTCAGTCTATTTTTATTGCCTAGAACTACGTTAAAAAAAAAAAAGATTTTGCTTCTCAGTTTACAGTCACTATGTTACACTATTTTTTGAAAATGTATATTTTGTAGAATTAAGTCAGCAAAACAGAATTTAGACATAACTCTACTCCCAATTATCACATGCCTACCCTTATAATTGTGTCACTTGCTATAACGTGTTCATCCAATTAAAATGCATTTAAGCCAGTCCAAAGGCATTGATGTTTATAGAAACACTTCTACTCACTTCAAACTGTATTTGTTATCTTTTGATAGATAATTTTTTCTTTCCGCTTTCACCCGCTCCTCACTCCGAATGTTTTAAGAAATCTGTTTGTTCCTCATTACAGTTCACATTTTTGGTATTGTTGAGAAAGTTTTTTTTATGTCTGTGTAAGTGAACATGACAGCTTTTATGGCTCCCTACACTATTAAGATCTCAAGAGAGACTGAGGGAAAATCCCTAGGAAAAGCTCCCCCACTGAGTTTGTACAGTTCCCCTAACCTTCACCTCAACGAGACTCAACCATATATGAGCTGAATTTGTTGCTTTCAAACTGGATTATTCTACATGGATGTTTCCTTGGGGCCCAGAGGGATTCTCCCTTCTTTCATATCCTTCCTAGTCTCCTTATTCCCTCCTCAATTTGCTAGCCTGTGTGCTTTTGTGCACAGGACAGGCTTGCGTGTACCAGAAGCACAACTCTATTGGTATGTTAATTGCTTTCTCTCAATTGGAGATGTGCTAATAGAGGAGATGTAACATAGGGATGGGAAATATGTGAAGTGCCAACAGGTACAGGAGTAGTAGGAACAAAATAGACACACATAATTGACAGGAAGATGGACCATCTCTTTGCTATGGTCCTCAACAGGCTTCCATGTCCAGAAGTGACTTTGCAATTTCTTTGCCACAAAACCTTGCACAAGTGCCTCTTCCTCCAGGCTTGCTATCGCGTACTGCAAACAGGGCAGGATTTAGAAATCTCATGGGCTACACATGGAGTGAACTGTTCTAAGAGAAGAAGAGCAAAAAATGCTCACATAACTAGACCCCTTTCATAAGTAGTTACCCTAAAGTGAAAGCTGAATACATTGTCAAAAGCAAGGAAAACCAGAAGGGTTATTACTCAGGGCAATTTCACTGCTGCCACTGAAGTTTCCCAATGTGGATGTTTCATTTCCCCTACTTACTAGAGTTACTAGATTTGTGCTGCACACATTTCCACTGTGCTATACATTAAGACATATTTTGAAATGTATCCAAGTTTATGAGAGAGGATTTTTAATTTTCTGAAGACAAAAATCATTAGGAAACCAAACTAACATACAGGCTTCTGATTCCAAATCCTGAAACACTATTTTGACAAACTTTTGTTACAGCAGCTAAAATAGCCATCAACAGTCTACGTGAAGGACTTGATCCACTACAGGATCAAAGTTAATTAAGTACTATGTAGTCACTTAATTGTTAGAGCAGTATCATCTCATTGGCCTTCAATTCACTTTGAAAAAACTCACTGTTACAGAGCAGACTGAATAAATACATATTAAGCTTAATCAGGAAAGCAGAACAGTCTGCTTCAGTCCTCCTCCATCAACATCACCTGATATGCAGGCACATGGCGTAGAGCCTTTGGGCCTGTGTTAAGTGAGCAGAGGTAAACTGAGCCTGCTTTCTGCATATGGGAACCACCCCAGCAAAACATCAGTGCACAAATGCTACCATTTAGCATTACAGATATTGTGTAGGCCGCAGCCTGCAGCAATCGTGCATGGCATTTGCTACACTGGCATCTAAATGGTGCACTACACAGTGCCATTTCACTTTCAGCTTGCAGTTTTTGTGTGTGTGATATTATACACCACAACAGGAAAGGATCAATAGTTGCTTCAAAATAAGAGTGGATACCATATCAATGTCATTAGAAGGAAATAGTTTTCCAGCTTTTTCAAGTATATAAATACCAGAATTCTTCAGTCTCTTGATATATGCCTTCCTAGCATTCCCCCTCGCCCTCATTTTTGTTCTGCCATGCAGCATTACAAGACACTTATTCTTGCAAAAGAAAACCAGGGAACTATTTATTCCATCAATGGCCTCAACACAGTTTGGGAAGCCTGTTCATTTGATGTCTGATCACACTCAAGTCATATTGCTCATGCCTACTTCAAAGTTTATGACTGTAATATTTAGGAACTTAAAGTATTTACATGACAGTCCTGTTTTGTTTTGTTTTTAAATAACAGAGCAAGAGCTCCCGATACCAACAATAAAAGCCAACATAGAACCTAACTGAACTTCTAGCTAAAATTAAAAGCAGATTTCTTTGGCCTGTATGCAGGAAATAAGCAACTGCATAAAATTTAAAGTGATAGCACAGTTTTTGTCAATGCCCCATACTCCTCAGCAGTAAATTTATGAAGTAACACTGTATTATTACTTAAACAACAGGAAGTTTCAAAGGTGTAGTCTTCTGTCTTTGTCTTCTTATGGGTAGATCTCATTCAGAAGTGCAAATCTGAAAGAAAGCTCCTTCTATTTATTTTAAAACCATATCTTTGCAATTTGATTAGACTATAGCCTTTTCTGTGAGTTAGATCTTAATTATGCAGTGGCTAAAAACAAGTACTGTTATTGGAAAAAATTACTGTTATTATAATGTGATATTACATTGTATACCCAGCAAGAGTTTACACGTGGACCTTGGACATTAGGATCTAGTAGTGAGAGATAATATTGGCCAGAACATAGAAGTAATCACCTCTAGCCTATCTTTCTTTAAATTCCTTCTAAATACCAAAAGAGATTGAAGTAGCCTGATAGGTATGGTAAAGTAGGTTGAAATAAAAACATCTATATAGGTAAGAGATGAAATCCAATGGAGAAGCTAGGACACTAGCGTGTGCAGTTTGTTCTTACTGAACATGTAAATGCCCTTTATTCTAGTTACTTGCAGTATCTGTTTGACCTTTCAAATATGAACTCGGTGTCATTAAGACTTTCTGGATTGAAGAGACGTTTTTGGTTTGTTTTTAATCCCAGCTCTGCCACTCTTTTACTGCGTGGCCTCAAACAAACTGTGTTCTCTTTGTCAACTTCTGTGTAAAGTTAGACTGATATTAATAATTGTTAAGAAAATTTTAAAACTCAGTGTTTATCTTTAGTTATAAAGAGGTCCAACTAAAATTTTATTGTAGTTAATATGGCTTTTCACATAATTGCTTAAGATAGATTTGACTGTGCTTTAGCTAACAGCATTACATTAATATGATATTAATGCTCTTCAGAGAATGTGATGATTTGGCAAACAATTTTAAACTAAATGTTTGAATGGTATTCTTGCACCGTTTAACTTAGCTGACAAGTGTAAATTCAATTTACTGGACCAATTTTCAATTTAAAAGTAGAATGTATGTAGTACATTCATACAAAATTCATACAAAAGTAGTAATGTCTGAGATATGCTGAGATTTAAGACTTCAGAGTATCTGTTCCTAAAGGAACTGCAATAATATTTTGTCAAGTGGAACTAATCTTTCACTTTTATATTTCTTCCTCAAAAGTAAATGTTTAAATAGTGCCTCTTCCACACTCCAGTTTCTTTAAGATGCTCCTTCTTTATTGTATCAAACAATAGTTAGAGTACCAGGGATATTTTCCTTTTTCATTAAAATCGTAATGTCTACATCTTACCCAGGCAGGTCATTAAGCTCAAATGGTAAACAAGACTGGACTTGTGGCTGATTAAAAAAAAAAAAATAAGGAAAACCAAACACGTAGGTAATAGTTTCACATAACATGAAGTTATCTGGAAGCTAACACTGAGGTCAGTGGGCTGGCTTTGTAATCTTTCAGTGCGTACAGAACTGGAGCCATGGTAATTTGATCAGACTACCAGAGAGTATGTTACATTGCAGAAGGACAGTATTTCACCAGATTTATGACTTTAGCAAGCATTTGTTTTAAAAGATGGCTCTCATCTCTTTCTCATCTTCATACCTTAGAAGAAATTCCTTTTTGCCAAATCCCTTTCAGTCCCAAGTCTCCTTTCCGTCCCAAGCCTCCTTTCAGTCAGTGTTTCCATTTTACCACAGTACACAAGTTAAACAAGAGCAGCAGAAGCAGAGAAGATGATACAAGAGTGGCTTGCACTAGAATGCTTCAAAGCTAAAATTCAGACTGACAAATCTAATTTTTCTTTTCTAGCAACCAGTGCATCTAACTCAACATTTTCAATAGAACCATCACCAAATGCTAGCACTAGAAATCTAGAGTCCTTACTTAATGTTTATCTTAATGTTATACCTATATAGACCTTTTGGTTAGCCATGAGCTTGAACTCAGCATTACTGCTCAGAAGTAACTTGCTCATAGCTGGGCAGTGGTTCCAACATGAACTCACAGGAGCTGGGAATTGCTGTTGCTCAGCTGTTTGGAGTATCTTACCTCTGTGCAAGCCAGTGGCTCTCTGTTTACTACAGCCGTTTATTAACTGAGATAAGTATGCTGTGCGTTGAATTAAGCAGAGATTCTTTGGGAAAAGTGGCAGGCGGTCATTATATCATAGTGCCTATACAGACCTGACTCAAATTAATATTGAGCAACCAACATTAATTCTGGTATTTYGAATTAGCAAAAGAGTATTTTTTTAAAAAGTTCCCTTTAAGGCAAAGGATATGGACCTCTTAGTAGAAAGCTATTGTGCATGCACTTCAGCTGTTGCTGAGTCAGACTACAGATACAAAAAGAAAGTAGGTTTCTGTGTAGTCATTAAAAGTGGAAAACCTTATTTCACTTAGTGGCTAATGCCATCATGTGGATAATTAGGGTTATTGACTAAAAGAAGTAAAATTAGTTCAGTTTTCTTTTACGTTTAGGTAAGCAAATACTTTTGTATAAAAATGTTTCCCAATGTGAATTTTTGTATGGTACATAAAACAATTAAAAGAAAAAATAGTAAAAGTAGAAAGGGTTGATTAGTAGAGAGGCATAAAGACCAAAGAGAAACATACGTATGAAGAATATTTCTGGAAGTTGGTGGAATTTATTTATCTAGTTTGTAAGTTAGCGGCAAATCTGTTGACAAAATTGATTAGTATGAAATAGTGCCAAAACTCAAGGAAGAAGAATGAAATTAATTATGGAGAAAAATATGTCACCCTACATTATGATTTTTTATCTTTATTTATTTCCCTTGAGATAATCAGGATTGTTTCCATGACTCAAGATTCCCCTCTCTTTGGAAAAAAGCGTTATGAAAACTGCTTTGATAGGAAAACTTCTTCCTATCTAAGATAATATTATTGTCCCTAAATACATATTTAGCTAAGCCAATTAGTCTGAAAAGCTTGGAAAATGCTGAAGCCTTGTCCTAGTAACACAAGAGGGAGATCAATAAATATAGGTGTCAGGACAGTTATCTTCATAGAAAGACCTGTCTCCTGCATGTAATTGGCCAGGTCTAAATGCACAGACTTGAAGAAATAGTATAGGAAGATAGAAAAGAACATCAGTCAATATGTAAGATTAGCAGCAGTATTCACTGTCTGCACATCATTCACAGTACTTTAAAAGTTCTTCTAGTCCTGATTATTAATGCTAGTAATGCATTCTTAAAGAAAAGTTAATACAACAACTTCCATCTCCCGTAGAAAATTATTTTCCATAGATGCTGATTCAGACTTGTATAACAATTTTATTTCCACTTAGTCATCATACTTGATGAGGTAACTATTTCTATATATAGACACAGTCTTAAATCGGATTATGGCAATTTATTTTTAAATGCATGCCATTATGTCAAAACATAAAATATTAGTAATAAAAACTTATTAGATACAAGTTATCCATCATCAAAACAACCTGAAAGGGATGCAGCCTTTTTGCACTTCACTTGATTTGAACTCAAGGGATGTCTTGCAGTGATAATCTCACCAGTGAAATATAGACAAAATTTTGGTCAGTGTATGCATATTTAGAACTTGGGCAAGGGCTGACCTTATAAAATACCACAGTTTTGCTATATAGCTATCTTAGGAACTAAGAGGAGAATGGATTACAATAAATCACATAACAACAGAGCTGCTGCTCAGACATAGTGGGGATGGCTCATTGTTTTCCATATTTAGGCTTAAAAAACCAGCACAGTATCAGTATATGCATAGGACTGATCATTCTTTACCTCTAAAATGCAGTGTTCCATCATGGATTATGGACACCATGTCCTAATTTGTTCAGCCCAGAACTGAAGATGTGCAGGCTCTGTTTGTACCACATTTACCAATTTTCAGACACAGCTTCTTCTCAAAGGTCCCTTCATGCCCAGGATAATTCCCAATGAAGACACCACATCATCCTCCAGTAGAAACTCCAGTTTATACACACCTTTACGATATACAGGATGCATAACTTTTGATCATGTTAAGTAGGAACAAAAAAAGGTTAGTTATTTATGCTAAGGAGTATATGGCCTCTGCTACAAGGCTCTGCTTAAACCTTGTTCAAGGTACAGAATAATGTAAGACTTAATACTTTGTTTCCTCTGTCTTGCTTCCCAGGCACACACCTATCTATACATTATAGTAAAGATATAATCTTTGTAAAATATTTATCTTTATATAACCTTTATAAGCTTTTTCCAATTTTGACACCCAGGTATGATAAAGGGACATGAAAAAAATCATACTGTGCAGCTGGATCTGTAAAAAAAATTGTCTATAAAAAGAAAAGAAGTCAGCACGATTCTTCTGGAGTACTATACCAATCTGAAAGACTTCAAAGAAATTTTATTTAGGATAAATGTTTATACTGTGTTATATGTTGTGGAAGGAAAAAGTTGGATGAAGTTGGCCTTCCTTGTGATATATGGTATACATTTTCTCTTTTGAGTTCCTGTTTATCTGAAAGATAGACATAGGAAACAATGCTTTTACTTAAAATTGATATAATGGATATAAATGGATATAATAATGGATATATTATGATATAAATAGGCAAAATGAGTGCAAGACAAAAAACCTGTTTTGACACAAGTAAAACAATAATGCACTCCCAGAAGTCCTTTTCTATGTATGGTACTATCGATAATTAAAAAAGCTACATCTATAAATACAGTTACTATGACAGAAAAAGCGTAAATTAATGAAGAACACTTTATATACCCACAAGAAATTTTGTGAAGTAGCAACTAATTAAAGAAACTACTTATAAGAGCTCCATTCATGGGCTTCACATTTTAAAACACACCTCAATTCTTAGCAAAACAGAAGTAAAGAAAAATAGAATTTGTAAGTCTGCTGTATTTTAGTAGATAGTACTTTTTAGAAAGATAAGACTAAGTTAATAGTATTGAGATCACTAGAACTGCTCAGATATAGAAGTAAGCAATTGAATTAATTGTGGCTCCAGGCAAGACATACTGTAAACATGAGCACAGTATTTTTATTGCGTGAGAGGAGTAAAATTCCCTTTTTGCAGAAGGTAGGTCTCTTCTGTGGGAGGCGTAAAATTCCCCTTTCTGCGAAAGGCCAGAAAGAAGACATAGAAAGTCAACTAAGTTGGTTTATTAAAGTGTCTGACTTTTCAGGGAGATTTCTCTTGAAAATATTAAATACAGGTTTTCAGTTTAAATGTTCCTCACTGGAAAAAAAAAAAAATCTCTGAACTACGAGGTGAGACCTAAGTTGATTAGAGTGCTGCCATGAGGCTCCCAGTTGTTGTTCGAGTGAATGGGTCAGAAACTGTGGCAACCCCAGTTACCTCTTTGCCACAAGTGTACGGGGCTCGTGTAGATAAGCCAAATGTGATACAGTTGCGTTTTTAGTTAATAATTGCCTTTTTGTGCTGTTTTTTGTCAGCAATTGAGGACCTTAGAATAAAATGAAGAAAAATAAAGCTTACAGAAGAAGCCTGTGTAAGTAACTGCAGTTTCTGCAGTTGCAGACAGTACATATTTGCTTTGTTGATAAGAAAACCCTGATTTTGCAAGCACGTATATATGAACACCTTTAGGTGCATGAATAGCCCGGCAAGTGAAGTGTGCATGGCAGGGCTGTTGCAAGGGCAGCGCCTCGCTTAAAGCTTACGGGGCAAGACTCCAGTTGCAAAATCAGGACAACCACCAGCACTTCCAATGGTTGCAGGTTGCAAAGCAGTTACATGCCCATAACATATTTGATAGGACCTGAATTCCTCTGAGGACTCATGTGGGGGCAGTGAATTATACGAATTCATGAAGCTTTTCTAATGCGCGTTTCAGGTGTATGCCGCCTGCGAGACAGACTCCCAGTCACCAGCACGTGCGCGCTGGCTTCTGCAGATAAGTGCGCGCAGCCTGCGCACGGGTGAGCTCGACGTTGCGCTGCGGCGTCGTTCGGCGTTTTGGGTGGCCGCGGTGCCGGAGCGCGGCGCTGCGCCCGCCCCCGCCCGGTGAAGGGCAGGCAGGCGCCGCCCTCCGCCCGCTCCCGGCGCGCTGCCCGCGGCTGCCGGCGCGGCTCCCACCGACGCGCCCTGCCCCGCCGAGCGGCGCCGGAGCGCGCGGGACTGCGCGGCTGCTGGCGGTGAGGGGGCTCCCTCCGCTCCGGCTGCCTTGTCCTGGGAGGGGGGCGGGCCGGGGCCGGTAACCGGGGGCGGCGGGGCGGGCCGGGTGCCGCAGCCGGTAGGTCGGGAGCGTTTTGGTTCAGCCTGTTCTAGTGAGTGCTGCCAGTGTGCGTATTGCAAATTCGTGGAAAACTATATGCGCTTAACAGAATATCTGAAGCAAGCTGAAGCATGGTGAGGTTTTTAAACGCCTTATATAACTGTGGTGCCTTTCATCCAAGCATTTCTGAATTGTTTTTGAGAGAACTTTTAGGCATGCTTGCCTTAATGAATTTGAGATGTTAAAAAACCACTGTTCACTAAGGTGGTCTATGGCTTGTTTCATGTGAAGACCACACCATGTTCCTCTTGCATCTTGTTTGCTTCTTGGTGTTTTATGATTATTACTTTCTTACCTTGTTTCTTAATTAATGTGTGTAGGAGGTGGCTGCACAGTAATTGCTAAAGTAAATGTGTTGATCCTCTACCTCTTGGCATAATTACAACTATGTCATTTTTAAGTCTGTCTACAACTTTATTTGTCTGAGGCTTCATCATATAGATACATGTCTGCAAGGCTGGGTGCTTAACTGATTATATGCAGAGCAGCTGCCTGGAAGATAGTTAAATAATCAAAGCAAATAAGAGAAGAGAGCAAAATCCTTGGCTCTTGTTTATCCTTAGTGAAATATATGAAGAATATATGTGGGCTTAACTTGGGAAGTAACTTTAAAATTTGTCCTTGAAGTAAAGGGATCTCTCAATTTCTTTTATTTATTTATTTTTTTAATTTGTCTATGTACTCTTTCTTGCTTCAGAAGAACTTCCTCTGATCCTGGGTATGATAAAGGTTAACGCTGTTAGATGCAAGTCAAATAGAAGAAGTTACAATGTTTTATAGGTTGCCCTACTACAAGTAGCAAAACCAATGACAACTTAACTTGGTCACTGTAAAAGAAGGAGTAGTTGTAAGGTAAGTACTTAAACCTACTTAGTAGAGTAAACTTTAGATTAAACCTACTCCTGGAGTTTAACTAACAGTGCTTTGTAACAGTATTTTTCCTAAGGGACATGGCACAGTATCATGTGCACAAATACCGTCTTTTAATACAGCTTATCCTGCTTTAGACAGCATGTTTTTGCTTCACATTAGACATCTTGTTTGATGATGCTCAGAAGAAAAGTTCTGGCCATGATAGCTTTTGCACTTTGAGTTGGCAGTATGTTTATCTTGCCTTTCCTCTCCCCTCCCTCTTTGAAACTAGGTTTCTGCAGCTAATGCTGTTCTAGTAAATAGCTGAAAGAAAGTGACTTCTGTGAAAAAATTCCATGTTTGTGCATGGACATTGTGTGCTTAAGGAACTGGGCTACCCAGGGGTTTTTTTAGCTGTTGATATCTGCAGGGACTGTAGAAGTCTTCCACACCTGCATGAATTGACCCGGAAGGTATGCAACTTCAGTTTGTACCTTCTTTTTCCACACGTTGTCTTCAGGAGGGAGCTGACAACACAGAAAAAACAGCATGCCAGTGCTGTGTACATACAGAGGATTTCCCTTCTTTGTAGATAAAAGGTACAAAAATGAGAAACAGCTGCTTAGATTTTAATTCTTTAGTTGTTCTGGGGTTGATTCTTAAACCACATAGTAAGCACCTAAATTAGATTGCTAAATTAGCCAGCTGAAAGCATGAGTTTTTGCCCTTGAAAAACACAATTGCTTTTGGCCTTTGAAGCTTGCTAGGGGCTCCTGTCTCCAATCTGCCAATGTTAAATGCATCCACCCAGAAGACAGTTGAATTGCTTCCTTCATTTTTCCAATTGCCTCTTTTTTCTTCCTCCTCTCTTCTTGGGAGGAGAATAGGATGACTCCAGTATAAATTCCAAATGTTCAGTCAATCTGAAGTAAATCAGTACAACTGCATGGGTCACTTTACAGAAGTGGAGAGGGAGGGAAATAATAAAGTTGCAGATGTGCTTCAAACTAGTGGGTCCTGAGGCATTTTTCCCATTGTAAATAAGTGTGAAACATGTAGTGGTTTGAGTAACTCTCATAGGGTAGAGATGTCATGTGCTGTAGTACCTAATCTACCTATAGAGAAAGGATTCTTAGCTCTCATGGCTGTCTTAGGTCATATATAACATATCAGTAAGTCTTTGCATAGTACCAGAGTAAGTAAAATGGACAGTCAGTGCTCTTGGGCTGCGTTGTGACTATGGAGCTGCTATGCTCTGCAGCATGCTTGCAACCTTGACTGGGACATTTACTGAGGTATGCTACCACATGGTGTGCACCTCATGCATGTCGGATAGAGGCAAGGAAGTTGTATGTACTCTCAGGCCTTGGTTAATGTGGAAGCATTTCTGTGTAATGCTTTTATCTTGGAAAACTGATCACTGGATAGTGCAAAAATTCTTAAACTCCCTTTTGTTCTTCCAGACAAAGCTTAAATGATACTAAGTTAAGGTAAATGCTGGTGAGTTGCCTGTTGGAAAAATACTGCAAGAATTAGCTTTTGTGTGTTTTCTAATGTCATTATGATTCAGTTATGAAGTTGGTTATTCCTGTTCCTCTTTAGTAAATGGAACTTAAGTTTCTGCTAATTTGTACACTGTTGTCAAGGAGTTGTCCTGTTTCAAAGGGTTGTAAATAAGTCACTATGGCCAAAGCTGCTTCTTACCTCTTGCAAGCTTATTTTGTCATGAAGGACTAAATCCACAATTTATAACAAGTCACATCAGGAATTGAGAGTATATTCAAATGTTTTTAGGTAATAGGCTGTTACACAGATTATATTAACTCAGATTCTCACTTTGAATCTAGCCTTGGTGGCTGTACTTTTGTGGTTTAAGGGTTTAACACAGTTCATGTTCAGTCTTGATTGTCTTAACTAGAAAAGATCTCACTGAGATCTGCTGATTCATTTTTATTTAAAGACAAATTACCTGGTTTTCAAGCCATGTTTCTGGGAGCAGTAAAATAATAGAATCAACAATAGTTCTGTAAAACAGATGGCTTCAATTAACCCCAAAGTTGTTCTTGGTACAAGATTTTGGTTTTTATTTTATTCTTTAAAAGGCATTCATTCCTTCATGGTGAGGTTAAGCATGATTCACATGTTACGCTTAGGCTTTCCTGAATGTAACCTCCTGTAATGAAGACTTTCTATGCCATTAATCCTGAAACTTTTTTTATTGTACTTATGGATTTTGTTGGCAGATTTAGTTGTCTTACTTTCTTTGGTCTTACTGAAAAGGGAGTTTCAAGAAAAAGTCGCTTGCATTCCGCAGTATATGATATGTGCATTTGTTACAAACATTGATACTTTTACATGTGTGTAATTAGACTATCTACTACTATGATTTTAAATGCTAGTTCCTCCTGTGATTCTCTGACAGTTTTGTGTTCTAGGGTATAGCATGCTAAACTTCTAAAAATGCAGCATTCCTGTTACCACCTGAAAGCAAGTAACACTGTTCTTTGTTGAACTATAGAGAAAAGAGAAACCATGTAATCTTGTAGAAGGAAGGATGATTGCTTTATATTGGAGTAACTTATTGCTTAGCAGTGCCTGGTCCTTCTGTGTGTGTTTTTTGTATTTTTGTTTTGTTTTTTGTTAACTTTTTTTTAACAAAACAGAAGATCCATTGTGCAAGTATTTGACTGGCTGGTAATAGATATAATTGCTTATCAATCTTCAGCCAGAGTATAAAGATACCTTTCTTTGTCCTTTCTCAGAACTGCTTATTGCTGGTTCATTAATTTGATTAGATAAATTCCTTAGTTTTTTTTAATATTGTTCATTCTTGAGCTGTTGATGATATATGCTCAGCTTTCTAGACCAGCTCACTTTTTCCTTCACTTGACCAAAGAGCATCATATTCACAAGGGCATGACATGCTGTTTCATGATCTTATAACAAGTGCACATTTAGAGCCAAAGGAAAAATTTTAAACTACTTATATGAGTGAATTCTGGTCATCTTATTGACACTTTCTCCCTTCTTTCTCCCTTTCTGTATATTCAGATTCTGTTTTCTTGTCTGTCTTGTTCACTATGATCAGTATGAGGCTTGTTTTGAACAAGTCTTGGCTGAAGAGTGTGTGCACATTACAGAAAGGGGAGGGAACACAGTGAGATACTAACTGAATTTAGGATCAGTAAATAAGTGATTGTAAACTTGTATTTTTGACTGTCTCAAACTTTGAGTTTAAATATGATTATAAAAATTCTACTGTGTTATAACAAGGGTGTTACTATGACATTTGAGTTAAAAGTCCAGAGTTCCTCAATCTGAAGGAACTAGTTAAGGATTAATTTTCAATGCTTGACTTCTGTAGAATGCTGACCCGTTATACAGTGTTACCTACAATAACACTTTAGGAGATATTTTTCTAAAAGGACAAAATGAATCTTTAGTTAACCACAGAATGACTGGCATTGTAAGAATGCTTCCTGTCTTCCCTCTGCATCTTCTTCCACCTAAGTGGAGAATGTGGAGTGCCAGAACAGATTTCCAAACTGAAGGAAGATAAGGGCTTCTCAAGGAAACAATAACTGTTGTTGGAGGAAGGTTGAATTTTAATTAGATTTAATTAGATTAAATATCCTGTAGGTTCTAGCCCAGATCCTTGAAAGGACATAGAGAAGGTTGTGCTTCTGCAGTTAACCCTGTAAAAATTACTCTCAGCACAGTACCTCTTTCAGACTTCTACCTTCTTCATTCTTCTTTTTGTCTTTCTTCCTCCTTTTCTCTCCCACTTTCCATCAGCTTTCGAGTCAGATGAGTCTGCCAAAGAACATTGCTTGTTTTGTTTGAAATCCCTACCACATCCTCTGCTACTTAAAGAAGAATGCTAAACTCCTCTTGTTCTTGTCTCTGTTGTGATATGCAGCTTTATCTCTTCTGGCAGCAACTTGTTTTGAAGATTTCATCAGTACTCATGCAAGCTGCTTTAATGCCGCTGTTGTGCTGAACCTTACTTTTTGCCTACTCGGCGGCTTTAGTTTCTGAACAAAATCATGTTGATTTAGATTTCTGACAGTTTGGAGAGGAATTGGGACTAGAAAGAAAGATTTACTTTAACTAGAAGGTATAGATAATAACATGTTATCTTGAATATTTGTGAGGAGAAGCTGAGTGTGGTTTTTTTCTAGTTCTTGAAATATGATTGTCCAAATACAAGAAAGTCTACAGGCAATTGTATTTGCTGACATAAAGTTACTAACAAGGTCATATGTTGAAGTACAAATGTGGCATTGCTCTGGATGTTGTGCGTTTCTGATGCTGAATGCATAGAAAATTTGGAAGAAATTAATATTGAGTGTGTAAGATCGCCTTCTGGCATGTCTTGCTCATTTGACTGCTCTTTAGATACCAGGGTTCAGTCTGAAATGGCTCTATTCCTTTCTTATCTTCA
The DNA here is from genome assembly GCF_003343035.1 of Apteryx rowi. NCBI lineage: Eukaryota > Metazoa > Chordata > Aves > Apterygiformes > Apterygidae > Apteryx > Apteryx rowi. Next base: position 97,029 of record NW_020447641.1, read on the forward strand.
CATCCATGTGTGCTGTCAGGGAACTTCATAACCTGATATTTCTTATCGCTTGGTACAAGATGGACTTGGCTTCTCCAGAAGGCAGACCTGTTTGCCTGGTATGTGTACCACTAGGGCTGATAATCCACTTTTGTGTCTAATGATAGAAGGAAAGATGTGTTTTGTTCTCTCAGCCTGTTGGACATGCAAACACTTCCTGGTGTTGGCTAAGGCTTTCCATAAATATAGTGTACAACTGTAAACCCTGTATACTGCTGAATAGCAAAACAATTACCATAGCTTTCTTGAAAACAGTATTGTGGCAGAGCAAATCATTGAATGATGAATGCTAGGACTGCACTTTCATATTGCTGTCTTAGGCTCTTCAGGCCCGCTATTCCACAAGTTTTTATGTACCCTGTTCCCTTAAAGAAAGTTTGATTATATAATAATACTGTTGAAATAATTGTCTGGAAGTCAACATCCAAAAGGAGATTGCAGGGAAGAGTCTTGTGCTTGTTGGCAAAAAACTTGCATATTTCTTTGTTTAACTCTTTATATCAAATTCCCACTCTTTTGCATGTATAAAATCTAGAATTAACTCTGTGGTTCATAGTCTTGCAAACAATCACAGCAGTAATTGTATGTTTAAAAAAAAAAAAAAAGGGAGGGTTCTGACACTTGGCAATTTCAGTCTCTCCGGAGAAGAGCTTGTCACCTGGGAATTTTTTGTCATATCCGAAGAAATAGATGCAAACTGTGGAAATAAATTGCAGTCTGTAATGATGCACAGTTTGGAGCTATGATTAATAAGCAGGTGGACTTGACGTTAGCTGGGTAGTTCCTCAGTTCTGTGGACTTTAAAAACACATTTTTATTGATGTATAAAAACTCGTATGTTCTGTGTATTTACACAGATGTTTAAAGGACTTGGATTCTTTTTTTTCTTTTAATAAAAGAAAGGGAGAGGACCAGACAAAGGAAATCTTAAAAAGTGATGTAGCCAAAATCCTCTGGGATAGGAAGAATCCATCGAATTCATGGAGGGATCCATCAGTTATACAGAACTTTGTATGTAAAAGGGGCTGAAATGCAATAGCTGTGAACATTCTTGCAAAGTCTGGCAGTTACCAGAAGCATATATTACTTGCATAGAGATACTGCAGCTGGGACTGGTGTCCTCTCTTGCGTATTTTTGTTTTGAATGTGGTTTTTAAATGTGAGTATTCAGCTAGCTCTTCTAAAGATGACTGGAGGTCTATAATATTGAAGTTGGCTGTATTTCATTGCCTGTGACTCTTATTTTATTCAGATGGAGCTGCCTGGCCTCGCTTTTGCTGTTTGGATGTTTATTTGCCTCTGTGGACCTCTGGATGGTTATCCAAATGGAAGAATAAGAGAAGTCTGCAGTAGCATGATGCCCCATCATGGTAGTTCTCCACAATTGTCACCTGAGCACATTATTACAGTAAATGGGACTGAATTTAAACCAGGGGACAAAATAGAAGGTACTGTGTCCATTGTAGCTGAAGAGATTCAATTGATTTGTTTTTCTTAGTCTGTCATAGAGCTGTTGTAGCATGTCTTTACTCAGGTAGCTATCTAAGCGGTTGAATCTTGTTCAGATGATTCCTATAGCAGCCATTCAGTACTTGTAAGATGGTGTTTCAGTGGTCAGTCTTGAAATCTTTCATTCTTCCTCTGAAGAATTTTTAAACTTCCTTTTATTTTCCTTCTTGCTTCAGTTAATCTGTCTGGACCAGATTTTGAAGGATTTTTCATACAAGCCCGAGATGCAGAACACTTGGATAGCCCTGCAGTTGGTTCTTTTATATTAGCTGACCAGAGGCTTTCTCAGCTTCTGACGTGTGGCCATACAAAGGTACAGTATAGTGTCATAGGATGGGACATCAGGCATGACGGAGTTTGTAGTAGACTGCATCTGTAATGAGGTAGGACTAGGCTGCGTAATCTTTTTTTGAGCTCAGTAAGTTTCTCAAGAAGCTGGTATGAGCTGCAATACAGAGGCATGGCTCACTGCAGTATCATCGGACTGCAATATCATTACTTATATCTAGTATTATAAAGAGGAGGATGTGCTCCCTCTGCTCTATCAAGGACAGTTATCAATCACTTTCCATACTTGTTAAGGACCCAATATGAAGTAAATGCCTTAACTCGTGACAAGGAAAATTTAGGTTAGTTGTTGTGGAAAACAAACACTAGAATAGGCTATTATCCATAGTATTGCCCTGTCCATTCCTGTTAACGGAGTTGTCCTAGTACCAGGTTAGATCACCATCTTCAACATCTGTTTTTGATAAATTGATTCTGCCTCATGTGCAAGAGATGTGAACTCTGTCTAGATTTTCAGCAACCCATTTGAGCTTTATGAACATGTCTGGCATCATCTGAGCTGGTCTGAACAAATTTCTCAAATCTGCCTGGATGTGTGGTTGGTTGGTTTTTTTCTCTCCACTTCTTCCACCACCTGTGCCCCCTCCACTGATAACTATGTCATGCAGCTAACTTTCTGACCCCAAGAATAATTTTAGTTTGCCTCCTTGGCCTCTGGCACACTAGTTTAGTTCTCTCTGTACAGTCATTCTGCGGCCACTTCATGCTTTTAGCATCAAGAAAAGGATCATTACCAAGCTGTTTCTCCATAAATACAGCAGGGACATCAACTAGTCTGGATTCTGTTTTTCATCCAAAATGCGCTTCTGTCTTATTAGTGGAATCAACTGGATTAAAGGACCTCTAGTTGTTCCTTTTATCCTTCAGGTTGGGTAGTTTGTATAAGTTTCAATGGTGGGCTTCAAGTTACTTACGACTGACTGGGGGAAAATGAATTGGGTGTCTCGTGCCAGTTAGACTGGGTCTGTGCGGTATAACAGTGCAATATCTGTTCAGGACTTATCTGCAGCCTGTACGATGACTGTATTAGCTAAAATCTCATTAGTGCATTTCTGCTGTGTAACTCTTGATATGTGTATGCTTTCAGAACTCAGCAGTCAGTCACACAAGTAAAGCAAAAAAGAAATACGTAAAAGTTTATTGGATTGCTCCTGGAAATGCACCAAAACACGTACAGTTTCTGTAAGTAAATCCAGTATTACTTCTAGTTTATTAACAGTACAGGTTTGCCTTATTTGTATTTTATGTCTGCTGCAAATATGGGCCAGCAACTGAGGAGCGTCTTCAGACCAAAAGCCTGAAGAGTTGGCACCTTTTGCTCACTTCAAACTCTGCATTAGTGTAGATACTTCTTAGCAAAGGCTTGGAGATGATCACTTTGATTTTTGGGGAGAGAGTAGAAGTGAATTACAAAACTGATTGCTTTTGTGTTTCTAGTTGACTGTTTACTTGTGCATATGAGCAAACATACAATGTTAATCTTTTTTCTTTGTTTTTTTAGTCTAAAAATGGTATGTATACCATCCCATTATACATTAGTTTTTTGGAACCAATGGGTAAAAGCTATGCAACTCAAGTGTAAAGCAAACAATTCCCTTTCCTGAGGTTGCAATTTGTGCCCCAGGGATAAGTCTGTTTCTTGTATTCAGAAGTCCATGTAGTGGGATATTTTAAAATTATTTTTCCATGGAGACTTCAAATATTTTTCCTACTTTAAATGGTAAAATGTTTCAGGGCCCCGCATAAAGGATGTGTGCGTGTTGTTTTTCTTATTTTAAATGAATAAATATGCTGTACAAACTATAAAGCTTTTTCCTTTCCTTCCTCTTCCCCCCCCCCCCTTTTTTTCTTTAAGAGCCACAGTTGTGAAGAAATACAAGACTTTCTGGGTAAAGATTCYTGGTGCCATTGTTTCTCAGCCTAATGCACCATCCCCAACAACGCCCTTGCATACAACATCAGAGACTGTATCAACTTCACATCCAACTTCCTACTTAACAAAGCCAGTAAGTAATTATAAAGCTAAATAATGTCATCTTTAATGTTTGCCGTCAATGGGATTTAATTAGAATCCATTGATACAATCCAGGATTTTGTCTTTGTCTCTGGATAGGCAGAAAGAGAAAGATGATGGATGAGTAATTCATGTATTGGAGATTAAGCGCGTAGGCAGCTACTCTGTTGTATTACTTTAGTTGTGCAAACCTGTGTAGGCTAAACATTGTCATGTTTCACACAAATTAAGTCTCAAATGATCTATCAACCTTTGAATTGTCAGCTAAAAGTTATACATACCTGGGAAGAGACATGGAAAGTGCTCTAGTCATGTCTCCTAACTTCCTGTTTAGTAACTGCGTCCTCAAACTTCCTGTACAAGTTCATCTACATTACTGACTTCCATTACAGATTCTTAAATTTTAATGGATTGAGCAAGCATTGTTACTTGATGTCACAGTGTGACTTTTAATCCCCATAATGTCTCATTGCCTCTCAGTGGAATGGTTACTTTAAAAACAAAACAAAAGTCTTCTCCTCTTCCCTTTACCTCTTCCCCCATCCTACAGTTGATTTTTACCTCTCTAAAAAATTAAACTGAAGGAACTTTAAAGAAAGTTTTACTTTCTTTTCAAAACTATAATTCTGTTATGATGTTTTTAAAGTAAAAATTCAGCTTAAATAAAATACAATGTAAAGTTCACCATAGTTTCACTTACTACTCCTGAGGTAAGTGTAGAAATGGTGTAAGAGATTGGTATGTGGAGGTAGATGGGATTTCTTTGCTCTTCCTTGTATGCTTTCTTCAAGAACAGGGTAGAAAGGGAGGAGGAAGAGGGAAACATTCCTTATCTGATGATTTCTTGTTTGTTTGCTTAATTGCCTAGTTTAATGCATCAGGTTGTGGAAATACGAAGTTCTGCATTAGGAACCCTTCAAGCTGTGATCCTGAAAGTGCTTCCTGTTTTTTTCTATCCTTCCGACAAGAGAAGAGTTCAGTACTCATTGAAATGAGTGGTCCCGGTGAAGGATATTTAGCATTTGCACTGTCTCATGACCAGTGGATGGTGAGTGTCCCATTCTCCTTCTGTAGTCACTTTTGTGATTCCAGTAAAGTTAAATTTGAATGGTATTCTATCAAAGCATCCATGTGGAAAACCAAAATGTTGCTCTATGTCATACAAAGTAGCCTCCCCTGTAGTGCTGAAGAAAGTACAGATGGCCTTTTATAGATGAATATACAGTTTAAGCTCAGGACTGACTTTTTTGTGGTAGAATTTCCCTGTGGATATCTGTCTTGGCAGAATCCAGCCTTCATAATTGGACAGTTGCAGACTGACTTGCAGATGGATGAGCCTTTCTTCGTTGCATAGCCAGGAAAACCCTGCCTGAACCCTGCCTCAGAAGCCATGTTGCAGGGTTTTTTGGAAACCACTTTTATTTCAGCATTGTTTGTATGGGAATTACTCTATCCGATCTTAAACTTTAGAGATCCTTTTCTCTAATCAGTGTTGAAGTGAAGGGACAATACTGTTGACAAATGCATAGCCTAAAGTAACAGCTGTGCAGAGGAAATGCTGTTTATGATCACATCCCTGGTGTGAGGACAGTTGTTTCTTAACACTTTTTTGTGCCTTTACAGCTATGAGACAAACAACTTCAGTCAAAAGAGCGTTGTTGGTTTATTTTTAATAATAACTTCAACCTCTGTCTTATTTGATTAATTTAATAAAATCTATAAATGATTAAAGAAATCTCTGATAATGTGGAAGAGACTCTGAGGAGAGGGAAAATTATAGTTTACCTTTGACTTAATATGTTCTCTCTAACACTGAAGTGTTTGAAAGGTGGTAAATAGTTTAATACAAGAATTCTCCCAGATCCTTTGTTAGTCCATTGACCAGAACTCCTTGCTTGCTGCATTGGTTAACTCAAAGTGCTTTTGGAGACCACCACTAGGGATTTTTATTGGGCTGTAAATATATGAATATATGTATATTTTTAAACTCTCCAGGGTGGTGATGATGCATATCTGTGTGTTAATGAGGACCACCAAGTTAGTGTAAGCACTGCCTACCTGAAGGGACGAAGTCCTCCTGTTTTGGATTCAGAGGTACATCTGAAAAAAACTAAAACTTTCATGAGTGTAGGTTTGAAGTGATCAGTGGTATGTTGCTTCTTTGTGCCTTTGTTTTACACAGCAACTAAATAGCAAGATGGATCCATAATTCTTCATGCTGAGAATGGTTGGGCTCTTTTTTTCCTTAAAAAAAAAAAATCTTTGGAAGTCTGTAAACCTCATTTTAAAAACAGTCATATAGTGGGAAGTTTATGCTATTGAATAACTCTGTGCATGTTATTACTGGTGTAGTAGTCTCCCTTTACTAGGGCTGAGCTTGGAATCTATATGCCTTTGCATTAAAGGTTGGAAGGGGGGGGGATAGTTATGAGCAGGAAAAATGTGTGATAATTGCTCCAACCTTATGTTGCTATGTTGATGTATTGGCATGCTTTTTAAGTTAGTATGTAAAAGTGTTTTCCCTCATGTCACTCTTTCCAGTGATGCTTTTGTCTTTTGCAAGATTTATTTCTTTATTTTTAAACTAGTCACCCTCGATCCTGTTTGTCCTAGTGCAACAGAAGGGGCAGGAAAAATAAGTGTTGAAATTGTAAGTTGGAAATAACCTGCTTAACCAGGGTGCTCTAATACAGCAAAAGAGTGAGCTGGAACCTCAATAGTACATAATCTTGTTCAGAGCTACTGTTCTTACCATTGTGCTTTCTTGTGGTTTTGGTGGTTTTTTACCTTTCAGCTGCTTTCATAGAGCTGAACAGGTCTGTGGAGAATGACAGTCATAAGATTTTTATCTGCTATAAATACTTACCCTGTTTGGCTTTCAAGATTAAAGTATGTGGAGATCTGCCCCTGCTATTGTACTGTGATCATCTAGAAACAGATGGGAGCAAAAAGGACGTTTTGGCTATATGAGCATAAGAAAAGTTTTATCTCATGAGACTATTATGGGATGCTGGTTTTGCTTGTTAGATAGAAACAAGCCCAAACACTGTCTGTAAAGGTGATAATTCTGCTCACTTGTTTGAGAAGACTAAATGTTAAATGTCTGCTGTTTCACAGAATGCCCTTGAAGATGTGTCATGGAGGCTTGCAGATGGTGTTCTTCAGTGTTCTTTTAGAAGGAATATTCATCTTACTGCTTATAAAGGGAGGTTTAATCTGGATGCCAGCTACTACATCTTTCTGGCAGATGGGGAAGCTAGTGAAGGTAAACTTGCTTTGCATATGCTGCTTTTCTTTGAACAGCTCTAAACAAGAGCTACCTACCCTAAGGCAAGGTGTGGCTTAACTGAGAATTAGTATCTGAACTAAGGACTCTAGTTTCAAGTTTGAGTGAAGCACTTAGTCCAGTCATCTCTACTGACTGCCAGGATCATGGGTTTGCTTTTGGAGGTTCAAGTAGACTTATGTATGTGTTGCATGCCCACTTGATGCTAGGAACTGTTAACTAATTGAGAGAACTGACCACAACTTTTTAAAATGGAGAATTATTCTTCACACTGTGTGTGTAGTGGAGAAAGCTATTCTTAACAAGGCTGAGTTGCTTCTTGTACATTCTGCATATAAAACAGCTTAGGTAACATCTTAGGTTCAATTTTGATTCACAAAATATATATTATATGTCAGAAGTTTTGTTTGCATGATCATGCTCAGTGGTCCCAACAGAACTTGTATTCATAAATAAAGGAGTAGGTTTGTCTTAAAAGTGCAGTGATTTTCACCAGCCACAAATAAACCACTTTTTATCACTGCTTAGGGGGACTAATATATAAACATAATCGTCAGCCTCTGATCACCAGTGGAATGTACAATATCACAGGCCTCCCAGAGGATATTGGAGGTTCCCGCTCTCCCCAACTTATCAAGGCTCATGGTAAGCTGCAACTTTTATCTTTCTACTTCCAGTTCTACATCTGCTGAGACTGGACATTTATGTTTTCCTCACTATTGCAGGGTAGGTATTTCCTCTGATCTTTCTGGCATATTCCTTAAACTTACTGTTAGCTAGCAAGGTCTGAGACTGTAAGAACAGAGTAAAGTTGTTAATTGTCAATTTTGCACTTCAAGAACAGAGTTATAATATTCTCTTTGTCCAGGAAATTGGGCTTATGTTTGCCTTTCCTCTTAAGTTGATAATTAAGACTTGTTTCTGTTTGCCACTCTCTGGTTTTGTTTTAGTTGTGTTATTGTAGCTGAATTCTATTTGAAATGAAAAACACCTCAGTTGGTAGTCTGGAGCCACTGAAGGTAATGAGGAATTTTTTTTCTTATGATACTGGATTTTGAGCCAAGCCCATGAGAGAATTATCACTTCTTCTTTATCAGTGAAAGCCTGTCACAAATGTAGTCTTTCATCCTCTCACTTGTCAGTTGGTAACAAAACTGCAACTCTCGCCTTATCCGCTGGTGGCACTGCAGTGCGTTAAATGCACAGTCATCAGGGCTGCTCTATCGCAGTGTGGGCATTTTCTAATTCTCTTTTGTATGGATGTTTCTGCCCTCTAACGAGATGAATGCTATAAAGTTGTCTGAATCAGGTGATAAAAACTTATCACTGGTAAATTCTGACCATATGCATACTACTTCAAAGAGTGTATAATGGTTTAGTCTGTATTCATACAGCTAAATTACTTGTGTTTACTTTGATCATGTTCCCTCTGCCCCTTCCTCTCCCCCCCCCCCCCCMCACTTCCATTTTCAGGTGCTCTAATGTTTGTTGCCTGGATTACTACAGTTAGCATTGGTGTTATTGTTGCACGATTCTTCAAACCTGTCTGGTCCCATTCATTCCTGTTTGGAAAGGAGATGTGGTTTCAGGTGGGCAAAATCTCCCCCAGCTAGCTGTATGTTCTAGCTCTCTTGTAAACAGAATTAGAACCTACTAGATCAAAGAAATAAGAGATCAACCTTAGTGTGTTGTTATCTTTCTTTAGTCTTTTAAGACTAAATAAGTGCAAATCAGAAGTTTAGTTACTTTACTAATAAAGACAAAGTCTAAAGAGACAATTAGGAATGTTTTTCTTTACAAATCTATTACTTGTATTTTAATACTCTATTGAGAAAGCTGCAGTGTTTCTAAAAGCAAACTTCACTTTCTAGGTGCATCGTATGCTTATGTTGACCACAGTAATGCTTACGAGTATCTCTTTTGTTTTGCCTTTTGTATACCGAGGAGGATGGAGCAAGGTAAGTGTGGGGCTTTTTTTTTTTTTTTCTTAATTTTTTTTTAAACTTTCACTTGGTCCAGCCTTTAAATTTATGCTCACTGAAGTATGAGTAGTAGATCCGTTGTTGGCTTTAACATTTCCTTGGCATTAGCCATAATATATTACTCTGAAAGCTGTTTTGAAGCAGGCTGATTTCAAAACCTAGCAACACAAAAGAGGAATGTTGCTGCTTTTAGCTCTGCTTGAAAAACTTCAGTCAGTCATACTTTCCTTCCTTCCTCTTTTCTCCCAAATAAAGTCCTTTCTTGCAGTTTTTTATGAACTGAATCAGTCATCTTTCCAGTTTCTCAGAAAAACTGGATTTGGGAGGGGAGTGAGACTTGGAGAGCTGGCTTATTAACTTGGTAGACCTCTTGCCTTCAATTCTCGTAAGAAAAGGTGTTATGAACCTGGACAACTGCATCCAGTGTTTAAGCTTAGGCTGGAATCCAGATAGAGATTGTTTACCTGTTGCTGTCCCTTGTGTTATATTTGGTGCAAGGTGATATCAGAAATTGGAAAACTATGAGAGGAATTTGCATTAAAGGCAGGAGGAGAATGTGGTCACAGGCATGAGCTGACAGCTAGGAGCTAGGAAAATTCAATAAAATGTTTAAGGTGGGATTAGAACACGTAGGGTGAGAGCAGAGACCGGTACTGGCAGGAGTTAAGAAATAGGCCTTTCCTGAAGAAGCAGGATTGAGGATGAAAAGCTCAGAGCAACAGCTGCTACAATCATATTACTATTTGCTGTTCAGCTGGTAGAATTTATCCATATAGCAAAAAGGCAGAACAAACCATGGGTAGGCTTATCGGCATCTTCTGTTGCCAAGGAGAACGCACTGCATCCAGCTGCAGGGCAGAACAAACTCTGGGTAGGCTTATCGGCATCTTC
>NW_020447641.1:108617-275926 GCF_003343035.1 Apteryx rowi
CTCCTCCCAGTTTGGTATCGTCAGCAAACTTGCTGAGGGTGCACTCTATCCCTTCATCCAGGTCATTGAAGAAGTTGAACAAGACTGGACCCAGGACTGACCCCTGGGGGACACCGCTAGCTACAGGCCTCCAACTAGACTCTGTGCTGCTGATCACAACTCTCTGAGCTCTGCCATTCAGCCAGTTCTCAGTCCACCTCACTGTCCACTCATCTAGCCCACACTTCCTGAGCTTGTCTATGAGGATGTTCTGGGAGACAGTGTCAAAAGCCTTGCTGAAGTCAAGGTAGACGACATCCACTGCTCTCCCCTCATCTACCCAGCCAGTCATTCCATCATAGAAGGCTATCAGATTGGTTAGGCATGATTTCCCCTTAAATGATTTAATTGCTTATGATCTGTGCATTACATATTAGACATGTTTGGCTAATGTTCACCCCTGTATATGCTTATTTCAAGTGAAGGTTCAAAAATATGTCTTACTCTCACCTCATGGCTTCCACCTCTTAACATGAACTATGGATATTCTCTCTCTTTTCTTGCTGGCCACCTTCTCTGTGGGTTTTAAGTGGCCAACAGGTGCAGCTTTAGGGGAACAAGTGGCTCAGTAACACCACAGACATTGCAGACAAATTTGGGGTAAATCTTTGCTACAAGGACCTGGGGTTTTTTTGTTTGTTTTCCTTTTGAATCTCTTTTTCCTCTTGGAGAATTTGAGGATATTGTTCTTACAGTGACATACCTCAATAATTCAAAGTTATTTAGTGGGAGAGGGGAAATTCACTCACAGAACCATAAGTTGGTTGTCTTTCTATTTTTGGAGACAAGCTTCCACAAGCAGCTTAAGCATATAAATTCAGGTGGCTGTGGTCCTGTTGACGTAGTCACAAATGCTAGTGTTGGTGTGACTGCGTAAGGGACTGATCAGGCTGAAAACTGTCTTGGCCTCTTCTTCCCTCCCTGCTTCCCATCTATTATCTTCCCTTCCTCCTCCCCACCCCCCCAGAGGAACTTTTAGCTGGATGGACACCTTCACCACACTCCCCATGCACCTGTAGGCAGTTTGCAGGAAATGTACTGCCAAAGGTGTTGAGAGTGTTGTCAATTGCCCTGGAGCAGCATCCTCAGTGTCTTTTTTATTATCTTGTTTTTACTGGCTAGTTGTGACTATGTTCTTGGGAATGGATCTACCAGCACTTGACCTACCAGACCCATGGGACACCTATACAATGATTGGTTTTGTAGCTTGGCATGTTGGGATTGATGTTCTTCTGGAAATACACAGCTACTGTCTCATACGTAAAGGTACAAACCCAGCAAAGCTCCTGTTAACTTGTCTGCTGAGGATTGTAAAATGCAAAAATATAACTTGAGTGGAATGAATTTCAAAAGATGTTTGCTGGCCTCTAACTTGCAAACTGAGGGGGATATCTCTCAAGTAATGATGTGATGGTTCTGTACGAAGTGGTATGGGAATAAATCATCTTTCAAGACCAAAGTGTTACAGGAAGACTTTTTATGCCATCTTAAACAGTGGCCTTTTTTCCTCAAATCACAGTACTTGGGGACAGATTGAATGTGTTTGTGTAATTATTTTCCAAGAATCTGTCATTTCTTGCCATGATCTGATCCTGGTTGGGTGGATAGAGCACAGATTAATTTATGCAGATTTAATATGCGTATTATTGTTACAGATTGCTGGTATGAATGACTTGTTGCATGAGTGAAATGATGCAGCTAAATGGTCAGAAACTTAAGCACAAACACTTGAAGCTCTGTGATTGAACAGGGGAACTAAGGTGAAATCCTGACTCCAATATGTCTAGTAAAGAGACTGATAGTAAAGGATCAGAATTTCATTGGAAATTCTTAGCCTTGCTGAAGGAGATCATCCTGCACATGTAAATGATCTATGTCTGGACACATCTGCAGAATTGAAGAAAGGTGATTAGTTAAGAGATTCTGTAAGGTGGCACGTGGAGAAGGAATGATTAGAAAAGTTGTGAATTTAAATTGAGCTGCACTAATGCTCTCCTAGAAAGAGGAATTAGCCTGAAATGTTTGAACAATGACTATTCTTATCTTGGCTAATTGAAAGTATTTCTTTATGAAATCTACTTATTTTAAAAGGAAAGGTTTTAGATCAAACAATGTCTTGTTCAACTCAAAACTCAGTGTTTTGATTATTTGCTCTAGCAAAAGAGGAGACAAAATATTTTGTCACTGCAGTGGCCAAAAATTATTATTATTATTTTGCTCAGCTCAAAAGCATTAATCACTTGTGCTATGAACATAATATAGGTCATGATAGGCCAAATGAGTTTCTTCCAAGTGCTGTTCAAAAACTGGTTTAAGATGTATTCTTTGTTGATTTGATGCTGTATAGGACCGAATTACTTAATTATAGAATCAAGAGTTCTGCAATATAAAACCAACTTCCTCTTAAGAGCAGAGCTAACTACTTTTTTTTCTTCCCACTAACAGCTGAAGTGATAGAGGATGACAGAATACAGATATTGCAGTCACTCACATCTGCAGAAGCAGAGGCAAGTCACCATTTTGTAAATACTACTATGAGATGGTATGATTATTTGTTTAAAACAATAAAAAGACTGACACTTCTATGGCTTTTTTCCCTTTTGCAGGGTCATCTGTTTAAACAGATTGTGTTAGCCATCTATATCTGTGGAAATATAGTGTTCCTCATTGCCTTCCTGGCAGCAATCAACCAAATCTGAAATAAGTCCATCCATGAAAGTCAGAGTTTTGCAATGAAATATTGTGCAATTGGAAAAACAAGGAAACTTTTATATTACAACTTTTCCCTCCACACCTCGCTGAAGATGTAATTGAGCACGATGCATATGCACTATTATTCTTCAATGTTAGGGAGAGTTGCATTCAAATCTATAGAAGGATCCTGCAGTCCTGCCAAAGCTGTCTTCTGATGTGATTTTTAGTGGGAGTCTTTGCCTGAGTAAGGAATGATGTTTGTTTTATTAAGTGCACTAATTTAACTGATTGCAGCTTGTAAGTTAAGAAGACTGAGAAGATGTGCTGAAACACTGTTTTGATAGTCACAGTTCCCAAAACCTTTTGTGAATATTATTGAGAACTGGAAAGACTGATCCCAGATCTGTCATATCTGTTCACTTGTGTTCTAATGGCGTGTTATGTGACAGCTTGCTGCTTGTGATAGTCTTGTGCATTACAAAAAAAACATAGTGAAAAACTGTCACAATCGCAGGTTGATGCGATCAACGTTGTCATGTATCTTTGCAGTTAAATGCAAAAAACATTCCCTCTGCTTTAAGAGCAGTACAAATACAAGCATATGGGTTTGGGAACTTCAGTCCTTTAGCAAAGCCACCATTTGCATCACTCATAAACACTGCTCTGTCCCCCCAGTACTTCTAAACCGTAAAGAGAAAGTATGTCTGCAATACAAGTGCAGTATAAACTAGTTGTTCCAACTAGTAAAAACTCAAACAAAAAGAAACTTTCATAGGATGTGTCTGGATTTCTGCATTTTGCTGTCTCTGGCTACTTGTGGTTTCTGAATTACTTTTCTGAATGAGTGAGATGGACTTATGCCACTTGATGGCTAAACGTGAAGGGAAAATGTTTGCTCAGTAATGTTGCAGTTGTATTTGACTGCACTGTTGAGTGAAATGGAGATTAGGAGTTGGTTTGACTTCAGGAAGGGTAGCTTCTGTCAGTGTTAAAAGAGTTCTCTGAGCTGGCACATCTAGGAGGCTTAAATGTCTTTATAAGAATGTGGGAGGGCATTTTTAGTCCTTAAAAGATTTATCTAAATAATATGAACTATGTACAGGGAATGGAAAGAGACTATGTTCTTTAATTTGCTTAATTATGGAAGGAATTTCTTTAAAATCTCAGAAGTGCACCCTTAATATGCCATGCAGTTACAGTGCTTTGCAGGCAGAGCAGTACACCTGTTCTTGCAGCCCTAAACAGTGTGCTTCCACACTGCATTATCATTCTTGATAATCTTGAAAGTATTGATTTAGCTGTATCACTTTGGAATGTATTTTCAGCCAGGGGCTAGTAAGCTAACTGGGGAAAAGAGGTGCTGGGGGAATTGGATGGAATAATAGTGGAGATGGAGCCTGGCTTGGCGTAGACCTTTTCAGCAACATCCTTCTGCTTTCTGATGGCCTGATCTAAAATATTGATACATGTGGGTCAGGTAGTGGTTCTCTCCACTTAATTAAGCTGTCTATCTTCTGCCTTTCTTCAACTCCCCAAATCCACAATGCAGCTAGTTGCAGAAGCAGTTCTACAGCAAGCTACAAGCCAATGCTCGCAGTCCTGTATTTTCTTCCTTTTGGCTGCTCCAGTAACCAGGTTTGCTGTAAGAGCGTGTACAGAGCTGTGATTAATCCCGTTGTGAGCGGGTATAAGTTGAATTGTCCCCATTCCTCTCATCTGGAAAAGTCATTTGTAGATAGAGAAGGGGAGACTATGAAGAGCTATGGCAAAACCTAGGCTGAAAGGCAAGAAATATATGACTGATCATGTGGGTTTTTTGTGGGTGCTTTTTCTCTTGTTTAGTGTTTGTTAACCAGGGTTTTGGAGGACTCTTTTTTTTGTATGCAATGAGTTTATAGAAGAAAATCTCTCAGTCCTAGACATGATTGGTGGCTTTTTAAATTAAAGTCAATGACAAATTCTTTCTGTAACTTGATAGTTGTACTGTATTGTTCTCCTGTGACAATGAATACAGGTTTTTTAAAACGTGAATGAAAATATGTGAATTCAAGCTTTTTTGTCTCATTTTTTACTTAGATGAAAACTATCATGTAAAAACTGGAAAAAGAATAGCCTTGCATAGCAGCAAATGGGGATTGTCTGTTTGCTTTGTAGATGCTTATTTTCTAAATTAAAGTTATCTAGATGTTTCCTGAAGAAACTCTTACTGCAAATGAATGTTAAAATGGTTGCGCTCTCCTGTACAGAGTTGCTTTTGTGTCAAGAGGGAAAGATTCTTGTTTCAAATTTAATACCTGCTATAAAGATCAAAAACTATTAGCTGCTCTTTCTTTCCCAGTACTAGCAGCACTGTGTAGTTTGTAAAGCCTCATGCGGTATTCTGCCATATTTGACTGGAAGCCTTGTTAAGTTTGAAACATGCATGGAGTTTTTTCTCCACCTGTGTGACTAGTAAAAGGAAGCAATGTGTGATTATCTTCTGACTCTCCCAAAATTCTTTGTGTATTCTTAAACAAAAAACACCTGTGGAAGTGTTTGATATCAGCAGAAAAACGGATGCTAGGCAGTTTGGTTCTGGAGCCCATGGTGGCTGCTGTATTCTTTCTCCCCCTGCTGATTGGTAACATGATATTCTTTAGAAGAAAATACCTATTGCTTTACCTCATAAAAGAATCTTACTGAAGTCAGTAGGACTTCTTCACAGAGAGACAGAGAAGGTTTTGGTGTCCTTTTACTGTTGTGTTAAACTTGTAATGATGAATCAACATTAGCATATCTTTTCTTGTGTTCTTCTAGTGTTCTTCTAGACAGGCGAAATCTGCCAGTAAAGCAGAGATTTGTTTGTGATTAGTGTCACCACAAGAAGTTTACTGTTTTAAGGTAATTGTATTTGAGTTGTTATACGCAGCCTCAAAATACCGGTCATCTGCCTTTGTCTTACGCAGAAATCCTGTTTTTGGTACATGCTTCCGATGAAAACTAAGTGATGCAAATAACTTGAGTGCAACTGAATCGCTGTTACTTTGCTTTGCTCAAAGTCAACTTTTTTGGTAGCAGACATACAGACTGCATATTAAACTAAAAACGTATGCCTTTTTTCTCTTCCACACAATGAACATACACTGTTTCCTGTGTTGTTTGTCAAAAAAACACCAGATGGAGAGACTTCTTTGTATTTGGTGTAATGGTGTGAGTGTTTTTCCTTCTCCCAGGTTCGAAGGCTAGAGATAGATGACTGACCTTTTATTTTCTATTATGAATTACGACACTATGTGGTGCTCTTGTTCAAATAACAGCTTTTGGGGTTTTTTTGCCTTTAATTTTTCAGTGTGAGGTTGAGACATGCAAGGGATGCCCAAAATGGGAAGAAAATGTTCGTAAATAAACTAATCATAAATATTCTTAAACTTTATTAAATAACTGGATCTTTAAATTCAAGACAGGTCGTACAGATAGACATAAAGAAATGGGTACTTACTTGAAGTTTATGCTTAAACAAACTTTTGTTTGAATAATTATGGCCTGTTTTCTTTAGTCGTGTATGTAAACTGTGCTCTGCACAAATGTGCATACTCTTCCATGCAACTTTCTTGAGATGATTTAGCCATTTTGTACTTTTGATAACCTTCATTGCTCTTCTCTATTTGTCTCTTTAGAGATGGGGTGACCGAAACTACTCAAGATGTAAATATACAATGCCATGCCATAGTTATGTTTTGGTTTGTTTTCCCTTCCTTTCCTAATGAGTCTCCAAATCCTCTTAGCTTTTGTGGCTCAAACATGGAGTTGATATTTTCAGAAGACTATCTAAAATAGTGCCAAGATCCATCCCTCCCTCCCCAGAAGAGGTTGGTGGTATCTACTTGAAAGTGCTCCTTGTGCTATGTACAGTTAGGGTTACTTTTCTTTTCTATGTTACTTTTCATGCATCAGTAGTGAATTTCACCTGTCAGTTTAGTACATGGTAACTCTCTGTCTCTTTGCTGTCTGCTTTGTTTTAAACTGCTTTGAATAATACTACGCTGGCAGGAGCCTTTTTGCCCCTTTTTCCAGATCATTTAAGTTTAATTAACAGTATAGGTCTGCCTTTGAGAAGGAGATTCAAACAAACAAGAAAGAGTAAGGGTTGAAGGTAACTTGCTGCTGCTCTCCAAACCATCTAATAACAGGATAAAAAAAACAAAGCGGACAAAAGCCAAAAAAAAGCCCTTTAAAAAAACCTGAAACACAGGAGAGACATAGAGAAAGTGTAATACAGTTGCATTTATTTGTTCTTATCTATTATTCCACTCTCCAGGCAACCGTCCATGACTGAAATTCTAAAATTTGAGATTATTACCTGATTCACTGTCCCATTTCAGACTGGGAGCCACCAACTCTTTAGAGGCTGTGAGTCAGCTGATTGCTAGCATCATGCCTCAGTGTGAGGTAGTAGCTTCAGGTTCCTGCTTTGAAATGAGGAAGGCCAGCAAAAAATAAAGTTACAGCTGACTTTTGCTGGTGTATAATATCTGAGTCAGCTATATGAGAATAATGCAAGCTGAGATGTATCTATTTAATGAATCACAACAGTCAAAGACCTAGCAAAATAACTATCACACTGATTTGAATATAAGGATGTAGTGCTGTGAGGCATTTCCCCCCTCAAGAACTAGACTGGGATAATCTGACTTGTGTGGTGTTTTCCAGGTGCAGCTGTACCTTATGGCTGCTTAAAGGGCCCCAGCTGCTCCCTAATGTGTTGAGTTGACCTCTTCCTTGGTGGGAGGCTTGAGACTTTGCTGGAGAGCTGTGTCCACCAGTGGTAGCAACTGATGGCAGATGATCCGCAGTTGCAGGGTGGGCTATAGGCAGCTCAGTATTTCTGATGGAAGACTTACACTACTTCTAGATCCCCTGGCCAACCAAAACCTATGTGCTCAGTAGTATTTTCTAGTGATGGACAAGCACCTGCCTGTTTAGCAACCAGTTTCCTGGGAAAGCAGGGCCTTTGGTAGCGAGCAAGCAGGTGAAGCCATGGCTGGGAGGTTAAGCTGTTTGTAGCACTGTGCACTGGGTCTGTAAGGCTCTGGGTGGGGAGCATACCCCTGATGGGGGGAGGAAGGAAGGTCTTGGGATTGGCTGTATTGTCATACAAAAAATAGAAGGGTGGCTGCACTGTGATACTGTAGAAGCATCTAAATACTTAAATGCAGACTTTGCTATTTTTGGTTTGTTTGTCTGTTATTTGAAAAGGAATGCTTTAAATTTTGGCCAAGGTGGTATGCTTGGGAACCAGTCTCTTATATTTACACTCCTTGCTCCTATCTCGCATGTCTAGTTTTTCATTAACTAATGTTTTTATTGGAAAAATGCTGGGATGGCATTTTCAATCAAAAGTCAGTTAGATTGGTACACTTCAAAGTGAAAGAATGTCCTGAGAAGTTCCATGGAGATGTGTTTATCTGCTTTGTGTATATAGTAACACTGTATTCCTTGTTGTGGGAACAGGTATGCACATATCTTCATATTTGCATATACACTGCATTTATGGTCTTGGGAAACTTCCCATTACCGTCAGCAACATCCTGGATTTGATTTGAATGTGTGTAGCAGTTGGTCGAATCTAAAAGTCTGTTAATGTTCATTGGTTTATGCAAAGGCAAAATAACCCAGATGCGTAAAATAAAGGAGCAAAAAAATCATTAAAGTTCAAAAAAAAAAAGTATGCTGAAGAAACTCTTCTTAGCTTTATTCTGCTTTGAGTAATAAACTTTACTTCCATGTCATTATAGCTGTTAAATCACCTTTTTCCCCAGCTTTGCCATTCTCATCCTCAGAGCTGCAAAAAGAAAACAAAGTCATTGAATATTATGACTAACTTTCTGGTGCTAAATCTCCTTATTTAGAATAATGAAGAATACACATACCTCCAGTGGTTAATCCGGCAGAATAAGCATTGTTTTAGTGTTACAGAAAGAAATCAGTAGAAGGCATTAGTTCTGGTAACTTTACAATAAGGCAATACGTTAAGAATTTACTCTATTTGTAAATTAGCACTGCTCTTTTCTACATTTTTTGGTTTTGTTACCTTCACTAATGCATAGCAGACAGAATGGTATTGTCCTTGACTGGATGCTGACAGATTAAAAGGATGCAGGAATAATTAAACAAAACTTTGTTTAAACCAAATTCTTAAGTGAGAGCTTTAACTGCTTGGAAGCTTTTTTCCTTTGTGTTAATATTCACAGAAAAGTTTCCCCTTAGTGGTGTATGTTGGAAATTCCTTATTTAAGTCTGACAGAGTAACTTAGTATGTGTGTAAACATTAGTATGACTGTGGTCTGTAACTGTGTGTAATGTAGATTAGTTTGAAAATGACAGTGCAGGGCAGATGACTAAACACTAAGGTTATTTCTAGAACAGCAATATAATGCTATTGTTCAATATGTAAGACTTTCCATCCCATAATGTTGATCCGAGAGGGCAACAAGAATAACCTCTAGCGCTCCAGCCCTCTGACCTGTTAGTTTGAAGAGTCACTCAAAGTAGCACAAGTCTCTTCCCTTCACCCTGCATGGTTTTCTGTACTGAGAAACAGTAGGGTCAAGGCAGCTGTTTACTTCATTTATGCAGGTCAACAAATGTCGAACTAAAGTTATGTTTTGAATGCTGAAGTTTGTTGCAAATCATGGAAGCCTCTGAGTGTAACCTTATATCATAGGACTGCTGATGTTAACCTTAGCTCTTACAAAGACTCTGTGTATCCCTTGCAGACCAAGGAATTTTGGTGGATTAGGATCCTGGCTATGGTTCGAGAGAGAAATCTGTCAGATACTCGGTTTAAAAACACGTCACTGGACTATTGGCTATATCTTGCTCTCTGCATTATGGAAACTGTGGCATGCCATGCTTTCTTTTTCTATTAAAAAGTTTTATTGCACGTTACTTTCTTCAACACAAATGGAGCTTAGGCTATTGTGTTTTCCAAGGTTGCAGTACTTCAAGTGGTAAGGAAAAAATTAGCTCATCTGGACTAGCTACCTGCCAAAAGCCTTGGACTTTCACTTTTCCCATGAGAGACTGTTCTATACTGTCAGGAGATTTTCCTGCCTATTCAGCTTCAGTTTTCCTTTCTTCATTCATCCCACTATGTCTAGCCTTTGCTCCACCCTAAGTACTTTTCCCTTACAAGTACTGAATCTTCAAAACACTTGCAGACTAATTCATTTGACTGAAACTTAAAGAAAATAAACTCTAATAATGCGTAACACTGGTGTCCTAATTATAGCATTATGTTGGCCTTTTCTCCATATGGTATTTCTGAAGGTATGCACACCTTGAGGTCTTGATCCCCCACCAAGCTCCATAGGGAAGGGAAAATCACTCCCATACAAAAAGATGTAAATTGTGCAATTCTGTTATTTCTGCATACAGATTGGCACCTGAAACATTTCCTCTGCCTCTTAGTTGTCCTTGGCCTTCATTAACTTCTACAGTAACTTGCTCTGAAGGGTCACTACTTTCCCAAAGCAAGATTGCTACACAAGGGACCTTCTCCCTGGTATATCCTATGCTTTCTTGCTTCAAATTCTCTTTCAGAGAGCCCTTGGTGCCTATTCTTCATATTCAAATGCTGCAGTTACATCAGAAAGCTTACATTTCTAAGAGGATTGTTTTTCTATTGTATTTCTTGTTTTCTGTTGTATTGCTTTTTGCTTTAATAATGAATTATGAGGTACCAAAGATCATCATCTAGCTCTCTTCACTGGTACTGTTAGTGAACCTGCTGTGCTGAGGCTTCAGTGATTGATTTGAGGCGGCGGGGGGGGGGGACTTCCTTTAAAAATTAGCTTTTTGTCATGCATTGTTCTAGATATAAGAGGCTTTCCTGATTTTGTTTCCTTTTTAGAAGTAATGATAAAATTACAAGACTGTGTGGAGAAACCAAGTCATTTCCTGGCATTTTTCCCATGGATCAAAATGTCCCAAGGAGTGGTAATAAATAGGCTGGGGCGGGGAGGAGAGAGGAGTATGGCTTAATTCCAGATTCGGCTGGGCACTTCAAGATATTCACTTGGAGACGGTGCTGAATCTCAGGGTGTATTTTTGGCTTCATTGAGACGATTGCAAAACTGCTATTGATTTTAATTGGGACCAGGATTTTTCCTAATTGGCTGTTTTCTCCTTGGTAGAGTATGGTGTAAGTAAATGGATAAGACCAAATACAAATTAAYAGAACATTCTCAAATGCCTTTACCAGATTTACAGTTATCCCTCTTCTCTGAAAGCCAGCATTTCTTTTCCACTAACCTCAAAAGAGAGAGGACCCAGACTGTTCAGAGGTTGTCTGTTAGTGGGAGTGGAAGGAAAAATTTTCAGAAGCTTCTTTCAGGAGTCAAAAGTAAGCAAAGACTGGTACATGCTCAGCTAGTATCTCATGGTCTGCATGTGGCCACCAGAACAGTTCTGTTGGCTTATTGTTATTCCTTGCAACCCTCTTCCCCAGGATCTGTTCAGGAACATGTACAGGGCAGGCTGCAGGATGAATGCGTTGTTTTGGTAGCAACCAGCTTTTGCGGGGAGGGTCCCTTCTCCATTTATATGCATGTATGTATGTGATGGGGGAGTGAGGGGAGTGTCCCCAAAACAAAGGGCTGGAGCAGTTGCTGGAATGACTAATCCTGCTTGCAGCCAGCTACTTCTGCTCCTGGTTGCTGGCATAGAGCTGCTGGCAGCAGCCTTGGTCCTGGAGGCCACAGCAAAATGCACAGATGGTAGAATTGGTGCCTGAAGGAAGCAAAGGTCCTGAGAGGTGACAGAAAAGCTAAGTGACCTGACTGACTAGAAAGGCTGAGCAGCACTGCTGGAGTATTTCAGGCTATGTTGTGCATGACCAAATGAGGTTGATGATATTTCTAAACAGAGAGCATCTTTAGAGAATACTTACTGAGCAGCTTTTCCTAATCAATGCATACTGATGCAAAAATACTTGAAATTCCTTATGTGATCTGAAGACCCACCCTCTCTTTTGGGTGTACTTGTATTGTAAAGAAATGCTGGACTGCCCAAGTGGCTTTAGACAGGGCCAAAACTTGCACTTTTCCTGCCAAACTCTCAAAATTTTTGGGAATGTAGTCTGGGAGAGGAGCAAGGAGAGAATGTGGGATCAGAATGCCTGATCTTGCTGTAACTCAAATGCAATACTCTTTGAAGTGGAATGTGACTCCTGTCTGAAATCTGCTGCTCTATAAATATGCTTAAATGCATTTTAACTATATGCATTGAAGTGCAATACAACTATGAAGAAAAGATTTCTGTGTTTCTATAAGACCTTGCTATAGTTTTTCCAACCTTTTATTATAAAACTTTGCAGTAAGAAGCAGACATCTTAATATTAAAAGACTAGAAAGAAATATTAAGAAATAAAAACAGATTATACTGGCTAACCACATGTAGGGAGGAAAACTGTTTTGTCATCAATCAAATTATAAAAATGTCTAAATCAGATTATCAAAAAAAACTTGCATGAACATTATTAAGGCAAGGTAGACAACACTGATTCCAGAAGAATGCGATGTAAAGCTGATTACTAAAGAGTTTTTCTGTTTTAAGGCGCAATTTGGATCATCTAGGAAGTAGATAAAATATAGATAGGCACAAATAAATTTAATAAGGAGACAGTGTTAAGAAGCAATGCTGTTAGCTACCTGCTAGTAAATTAAAACTATTCTCCTCATTGAGGTAGCATGAATGGAACTTTTAATTGTCATTTTAGAGAGCCACTGTTTTAATCTTTGAAGATTACTGAAATGGATTTTCTGAGATAGTTTCAAAATTTTGATATGGTAACTAATGCATTGCTAAAGATGAAATACTTCAACAGTAGCAAAATGCAATTGGCATTTGTTAACAAACAAGAGCGAAGAAATGCTTAGCAATTGCATATTAGTCTGTGAAACAATCCAAATGGCAAAGTGAAACAGTTGCTAGCAGACAGTACTGTTAGTTTGCTACATGAGCGAACAGCAGCGACATGATTTTCCTTCTCTGTTACCTGTTAATGAGGGATCTTCAGTACCGTCTCCAGATACCTGGCTGTGAAGGCGAATGTGGTGTGTAGGTGAGCTTAAACGTTCCTCTTGTTCTCGTAGGGAGATGGAATTTTTGTGCGTTGCTGTGTTCAGGTTCCCACCCCACCTGCTCGCAGGGATTGTCTGTGGGACTTCTGTGGTTTTCTGCCTGTTCAGTGGCTGATAAACCTGACTATAGTGGCCTATGGGGTGATATGATGGTTTCTCAGATTTGCTGTCATCTTCATCATCATCACTGATCATGACTAGTTCTGCTCGGATAACCCCATCGTATCTTGACAGCTTTTGGTCTGCTTCTGTATCTTCATCAACACGCTGATAACCCATGAAAATCATTGTAACCGGTTCTGAATCATCCACGTAACATGGTACAGCTTGGACAATGCTGTACTGAATATCTTCCTGATCTTCTTGAGGTGCAGGGGATGCTTCATTAAGATGGCAGGAATTTAAAGACCTTGCCTCGTGATGTTTTTCTCTTGTATTCTGGTAAGGTTTTAATTCCTCATGGGCAGTGTTTCTTTTTTCATTATATATCATCCTGTTCTCAGGATTAGTGTGTACTTTCTTCTCTGATTGGAGAAGTACTGGAGAGGGAGACTTTGGCTGTGTTACCTTTGGGAGATCAAGACCATTTTCTTTATGTTGCTGCATAAAGGGTTCTACCTTACTGAAGAACTCTGTCTGTTGATTGCTAAGTCCATTCATATCTCTCTTTTGTTGGTCTTCCAGTTTTGGTCCAGGGACTAATTTATCTTTCTGAGGAGTAATTGGCCTGCAAAACTTGTTTGCAAACACAGGCTCATGATACTCTGTGGGAGACCTGGAATTTTTTTCAGTTGCCTGCCTTAGAAGGTCCTCCACCTCAACAGGAGCAAGTTCATCCACACCATTTTGTGTTGTGTTGCAATTTGAAGACACTGCATAGACTGACTTCCTGCCATCATCATAGACTTTGATTCCTGTCTCTTTAAACTCATTGGAGGGAAGAGGTATTGTTGATAATACTGTGTTTTCTCCTGTCTTCATGTCTTTTTCAACTTTAATTTCCATGGCAAACAATGCTGTTGGAAGAAACAGGTACTTAAAAACTGGTAATGCAGCAGATGCAAAAAATAATTTGAAAGAGTCCTGATAGTGAGAATGAATGTTAAAATGAATTATCAAATATGTTATACTGGGTTCTCAGTTTGAATACTCTATTCATCCTGTCAATTTCAGGAAGTGGGGGGAAAAAAGCCCAAATTTTGTTTAGAATCCACTTCTGCAAGAAAAATCAGCCATTGAGGAGCCAGTTCTCATTCTGTGATTCTGACTGAGAAGGCCAGGTTTAAACTTGACATCAGGAGATATATTGGGCAATAGCAGTTGAAAGAGCTCCACATGCTGCAAGATTAGAGTCTTGGGCACTCGGGGTAGGAGGCTTTGTAGTCATTAGGAAATAACCAGACTAGATATTGTTGCCCAGTAGGTATAACTGCTGACAGAAAATATGCGATATCTGATACAAAAGGAATAACTACTTAGAGTTATGCTATAGGTACAGGAA
Organism: Apteryx rowi; assembly: GCF_003343035.1. Classification (NCBI taxonomy): domain Eukaryota; kingdom Metazoa; phylum Chordata; class Aves; order Apterygiformes; family Apterygidae; genus Apteryx; species Apteryx rowi. The sequence continues at coordinate 122,973 of NW_020447641.1, forward strand.
TGAAGTGCTGGAAGGAAATGTCAATGTTGAAAACATTGTCAATGGTATGTTGCTTACACCAATGTCCTACCTTTCAATTTTGACAATATTAATGATAAAAATAGTTTAAGTGAGAACAACTTTGTCCCATATCTGTAATTAGTCCTAAAAGCATATTAGCTTCAGTTTTTAAGAAGCTTTTTGCAATTATTCATACCTTTGGAGTTAGCAACAAACAATACCTTTTCTCTTTTCTTCATCATCTGCTGCAGCGTGTCCTGCCCTTTTTAGTGCAGAGGGTCTGAAATACTTTGGAAGGTCAGGTATGTTGGCATATATGTAGTCTGCTGTCTCTGAATAAATAAGATTCACAGTGCCTTTAGTATACTCTTACTAACTTGTACAAGAAACTTATTAAGATTTTTGACTAAACATACCTTCTTCAACTTCTGTTTTTTCTGCTTTCACAGACTAGAAAAGAGAACCATATAACAATATAGATGATTAGTCAGTTTTAAGATAACTTCTAGATAGCGTTTTGCTTTACCTGATAGTTTTAACTTTTTGTGGACCTCACTTTATACTGAGGTATACCTAGAGTGGAGACTTCTCAGAACATTTGGAGCGTGGCAAGTGGGAAAGTGAAACTTTCTTGTCTATTTTGGCGGTATGTTCTGTCTTTCCCTTTGTGATTTAGAGTCATTAGAAATTGTTAATGAAACAGGCTCACACTGGCCCAAGGTGATTGATTTCAAAGACTTCCAAAGGCTCTATTTTGGCTCCCCAGTTTTGTTTATCCCTCTTTATTTTTAAAGTGCATGTTTTTACACACATGCACGCGCAGCTGGAGAACTGAAGCTAAGCTACTTCATGTTTTTAAAAGAGAGCTTAAGATGATTCTCAGATGTCAAAATGACATTTTGACAAAGGGTAATGACTAATAGTACTAAGGCATGTTTCCCTATAATCTCTCTCGGGGAGGCAGGAGAAAGCATGATGCAGTTTAGCTGGACAGAGCTTGAAGGAGTGCAAATAAGTCAGTCTCTGTACTCGTTACTTGTATCTATCTTCTGCTGAGACTCAAAGTTGCTGATTGGTGACAACGGCAGTGCTATTTTTCATGATGTACTATAGATGAGTAATGATATGAATCGCCCTCCCCCCTGCAAATGAGTATAGAGACATTTAGGTATTTGAACAGTATAATTTCTTGTCTCTTGTATTTGAACTACTGTCATTAGACAAAAGCTCATGAACACTCACAGGATCCAGCTAGTTCCTCCCTTACTGTGAGTGTTCATGAGCTTTTGTCTAATGACAGTAAGTGCTGAACACTAAGTATTCACTATTATGATGAATGAGTAAGGAATTTACTTCTGTAATGGTTTGGCACTAACCTTTATTATGTCTTCTGTTGTTTTCTCAACTGACTTAAGTTTCTTTAAAATAGCTTCTTCATTAGCTGAGATTTTCATTTCCTCTTTTTCCAGAGCCTCAATTTCCTTCTCCAATCTGCAATCACAATTCCCTTGATTTAATACCATGAACAATGCTGTAGATTCAATACATCTTGAGTATGGACATTAGCAGGAGTGATTTCAGTCACTCTGACAAATTTCATTCTAATACAGAATTAGCTTATGACTTCAAATACCTCAGGAACAATTGTGAAATTGGAATTATGCTCAGTTTTTTAAAAGATACCTGCTGTAGATTTCTTCTGAAATTACTTTGAAAACAGACTGAAGTTAACATTTTTTCAAGAGGAAATGGAGAAGGACCATAGGCCCTCACAGAATTTCCTCATCTTCAGATGGACTTTTTTCTCATGCATTGTCTCAAGAAACATGATTACTCCCATGTAATTATGATATAGGAAACTAATCCAGTCAGACACCAGGGTTATGACTTTATTCACTTGTCTTTTTATTCCGTATGTGCAATTGTACTATAGATCAGAAGCAGTGCATTCTTTGTCTGTAAGAACATCAGAAGAAGGTTCTTGTAACTGGTAATACGTAAAGGGTTAGAGTATATCACCTCATGCACTATGCTATATGTATCCAAACTGAATTCAGGTGGATCACACACAGAGGAAAGTTCTACTTCATCTGTGACTAGAAGCTGCAATTCCAGAGTAAGAGAAAACACAGACAAAGGTGTAGAGTGCTGATCTGTATCCATGGAATCAAATGGCAATTTCTGAGGAATAGAAATCATGTGTTGATGCATCAGGCTCTTGTTTGATGGAAGTACTTGCAAATAACTAAGAATTATTTTTTGTAGAACTGAAATAGATAAAATATCATTTTCTTTATTTTCATATTAAAAATTAGTTAATACAACTAGAAATCATAGTAGTGATATGTCTTGTAGACTCTTCTTAAGTGACAACTGTAGTTATTGTGTGGTTTTTGAAAACTAAGCAACCTGCATAGCAGAAGATGCTAGAGACATTAAAGTTAGAGGCTTTGTTTTCTGGTTTATTGTTTTGGACTGAGAACAAGGCTTTGTTTTCTGGTTTATTGTTTTGGACTGAGAACAAATACCTAAAATGGATGGGCTTTGTGATGGCATCTTTTCAGCTCTGTTATACCAAGGCAGTTCCCTAGATGGTTTTGCATCTGTGGATGTGGGTGCTGGGATTTCGAAATTCTTTGTTTTGGTAAAATGGATGTAACAGAGCCTGACTGCCAACTTGAGACTTGATCCTTGCAGGGGAGAGGAGGGGAAGTGATGAAAAGAGCAAGATATTGTTGAGATTGGTGTTTTTAGTGTAGCATGCCATGTCTCTGATAGAATAGCTAAGAGGCTATGTAGCTACAGATTTAAAAACTCTAGCTAGTTTTCAGGATTCCCCTTTGTGTGCTAGGGTTTTTAGATGTGTGCCTCCTTTCTGTGTGTCCTTCCCAGTTACTCATCAACACTTTGTATATTTGATTCTATGGAGGAAAAAAAAAAGCTGTAATCTTGTCTTTGAAAGTATTCACTTTCAGCAGAACAGCAGTGTTACAAGGCACACTGGTTCAATGCACCTAAGACAAGCAGCTGGGGAGGATTAACATTTGCAGTACTTGCTCAAGTAATATCCTCACAAATATTACCAGTAAACTTGCAAGAGAAACTGGGTAGTTCAGATAGTCAGGATAAATGTCACATCGGGTATTAATAACAACCACTTTCTAAACCTGCATTTGGGTGAGATTTCCTTCACCAAGAAGGAATATTTAAGGACTGATTTATCATGAAAAGAGACTTTGTACTTAAGTCTAACCAGTTATAACTTTGCTTTACAAAGACTAAAAATCTACATCCTATACATACTGCATACACTAAACTTGGATATTCTGTAAGACAGTAGGATATTGTCTTGTCCATGAAGACTTTTGGCTGGTGGGCTAACTATTTTCTCTAAAAACCTTTATTATACAAAAGATAGATGAAACCCAGCATTAAGAATTTCTTTTGGGCTGTTGACTTATGCTTGAGGTTTGTACATTATTTAAAAGGTGTCATAGCTCTCTTCCCCTTCCTGCCCTTTTTGTTATATGTTAAAACTATGAAGTTATATGTTTTATTGCGTGTTAAAGCAGAGCAAAATGCTTATGGCATCTTTTTCCTAATAAGTTTTATTTTCTTAAAACTAAAATGTCTGAAATGCTTCTTGTTGGAAAGGTTCAGGATAAAATATCTAATCTCTGTCTGTGAGAGAGGGAAAAAGTTGTGCCCAGTTAAAGCACACCTCCGGGGTGGATCCCGGTGAAATTCTTTTCTCAGATCTGAGTAAGGCAGTGACTTTAAATAGGTGTCCTATATCCTGTTTTTCCTCTTTCTAGTCAGTGCTGTTGCATTCTGCATAAGTAAGCACTCATTGGGTTTATAAGTAGAAATTTGTCCTGTAGCCTAGCAGTTAGCAGATCACTTCCTATGAAAGTCATCTAGAATCAAGTCTGGATTTAACTCTAAACTGAGACTTGAACTGAGGGTCTCATGCAGGAGGTGAGTGCCATAGCTTCGGATTCCTTGGTAATCTCTCTTCTTGTGAACACTTTTGAAAGAACTTTTTTTAACTTGAGAGAAAAAAATTTCAAAACCTTTCAAATTTGAAATGTTTTTGAGTCCATTTCTGAAGATGATTGCAGCCAACTGCAAGTGGTATCTGTAATTGCTTTGCTCAGAACAGTTATCAGTGAATGATCTGACCCAAAGTTACTAAAAAAAGTAATGATGGACTATACTTCTCATATGCTAGAAAAAGATGTTATGTTCTGACTTATTCTTCAGTATGTGGTAAGGTGCACGATACCACACTAAAGTCAACATCACTAATAGAAACCTGTCTTCTCTTTAAAGCAGTAGGCAGACCAGAATAGTTGAATGCAGGCTGGCAGGGGAGCATTATTTACTGCTGTCTGTGTGCTGCTTGAAGAGCTTAAATAACACTGTGGCTGTTGCCCTATTCAAGCTCATAAATGCATAAAGTTACAATAGTATCATACTGTGTGGATTTTTAGCTGTTGGTGAGAATTTCCTCTTTTTTGAAACACAGAATTTATCACAGTCCTCAGAACTGAGTTGTGAAGAAAAATGTATCCAGGATGAGAGTAAAGGCTTAAAAAAAAAAAAAAAAAAAAGCAAGCAAGCAGTTGACATTTTCGCCCTGCACTTTGCAAGATGCCCTTAAGACCCTATTCAAAGGTATTGATTATAGTGCTGAATTTAAGAGTTTATGATGAGGAGGATAAATATTCTTGGAGGGCTATAAAAGAAATCAGTGCAATGTCCATATGCCCTATTTCTGCACTTCTTAGAGAATAGTATTTGTATAAAAACCCAATATTTCAATATATTCCACAAGATTTGATTGCAATATTGTCATAATACAAAAATTAATCATTAAAAGCTCATACAAGCATAATGAGCTAAAGAATCATTAACTTTTACTATGGGTTTATTTCAGTCTGAACTCTAAACACACCTAGACATGTAGATGGAAGAAGAGGAGAAGGACTCTGAAAAGGTATATGAAATCCAAATAAAGAGAAGAATCCCATATGGTTATCTGGGAGATCAAGAAATGTATTATTTAAGCTTATGTATACTCACACACCCATACTGACACCTGCTTCATATGGTAATTAAGAGTGTGTAGTGTGGTTGGACAAAAATTCTCATACCATGCAATAAGAATTGCATCTAGACTTTAAAAGTATCTCTTTTGCACTTGTACTTGCACATACACATAAATAGATGTTATGGTTCATTTTCAGAGAATATTGTGAATGTGCTCCCCAGAACCTGTTGAAAGGAAACCTTTAGAAGATGCAATCTATTTAATTCAAAGAAATCGGGGTCCTTTCTGCTTTGCACACCTGAAGAGTTAGGCCAGAATATCACTTTCTGGTGTTTAAATTAAATCTTCAGAAATTTGTAAATACTCTGATATCATTATTATGAAGTGTTAGAGTCTGCCTTTGTTTAGGAAGGATCTAGCAGTTACACTAGCAATTACAATGAGAAGCTTCCTTTTGACAGTGGTGCCACGTTGCATGGAGGAATGGAAGCATGACACAAGTACTGTATTAAAACAATTCTCTGGGTATTTTCCTTCTGTTTTTGAGTAGCATTCATTGTTGAGAGGGGACCGTAAGAAGCATGGAGGTGCAGATTAAGGAACAAGCTTTAGAAGTTGAGATTCTAAATTGGAGGTTGCCCTGCTGCAGCAGTAACTGAATTAGGAAATTCATCAGTGCATTTCTGACTGCTGATGGCCACCAGCTGGTCTGCCGGGGTTGGCACCACTGCCACCCCCAGAAGAAAAATCAAGAACACTAAGGATGAAAAGCAGATCAAAGTCCCCTGGAGGACACCAGACTGAGAGGAAAAGGCAGCCTAGCAAGTCCTCACATGTTTTGAGGTGAGTCAAATGCTTTAGCAACTCTGGAGTCTGTCTAGCCTGAGCCTGCTTTCATGTATTACAGTACAAACTAGTTGAACAGTCCTTTAGTAACATGATGTTGTTTGTGCATTTTTAAGTATGTTGTTTAGCAACTAAATCCATCAAGAATGAGTGCTATTTGCTGTAAAACTAAATGATAAAATGATAGAATACCTTATTTTTCATTCAGCTTGTACCCTAACCAAGAACATGCTGACTTGGCATTCTGTAACTTCTAACATGTAAACAAGGTGAACATACTGTGAATGCTCTTCCTGTCTGTAACCACTGAGCTAGTTGTCTGCAAGGTGCTTCAGGTCACTGTTAACTTTTATTATTGATACAAAGAATGGAACTCTCTTTTTATCTTAAAACAACCCCACCCCCAAATCATAACTGAATAGCAGACCTATACAAGCTCTATTGGACACCCAAGGAAATGTTTCAAAACAGAGATCCCATTTAGGAGAGCCATGGAAAGGTCCATGCCACTATTTTAAATAATCTGCCTACAACTACAGGTAATTGTCCTCTAAGCAGAAAGAAAAGACTGTTCTAAGGGCACTGCAAAAACCTTTTAAATGCTTTAGATATATTTTTATTTACTTAAAATCAAAAATCTGTCCATTGGGGTGGACAGAATATATTTGATTATTCAACAGTAAGGTTTAATAATTGAATACATAGCAGAAAGAGTTCTACTAAGCTTCTAAACAATACCTTACTGCCACTGCATGGCAAGTGTATACATGATCAATATGTCTTTCCTTGTGAGGTAGGTCAAAGGTGTGACTGCACATACGTGTAGTTGAGCAAGCTTTTGCTAGCTTGGATGCTATCAATGGCACTGCAGCACTGCACAGTGTCTTCACAGTGCTTTTGATTTTGTACTTTTTGGTGGACTTTGTTCATGCTGAACTCTGCATTGCTTGGTTTCTGTATCTGTGCTGGCTGGTTTGAAATTGGGCTAGATATGTCTAAGCAAGACATCATACTTGGAGTGCAGCGTGGATGTGTCTTTGGAGGCATTTGTTAGACAATTGTTGAACAGTGGTAGAAAGTATAATTTATAGGAAAAGATGCTTGATGAGAATAAACCTTCTCAAATTCCTAGCTCAGTGACCAGTTCCCACATGACTCCAGGTATGTTCTTCTGCCTCCGCTCCCCACCTGTAAAATAAAATGTCCTTGCTGTGCTCCTCTGTGTATCATGAGGATAAAAACTGCTCAAGACTGTAAGTTGTGTAGATTGTGTAGTTATAAGAGTAAGTATCTTAATAATGAAAACATTTATATTGATAGCAAGGTTTATAAATCTCTAAACTGTCTCTAGAACTTCAGCAGTTAAGAAGTGAGTCCTCTCTACTGCAGGATGGAATGTAATCAGGAGCATCTCTGCACTGATCCTCATTTTCAGAGGGCAGGTTTCTGTTCTCATATTCTCTCTATTGTGGTTGATAGTAATTTGCATATGTCTGTAATACTGGTGGTGGGTATCACCACTGATTCTTTTCTGTACGCTCTCTTACAAAACGCATTCACGACAAAAGGAATCAATGCATGCTACGCAAGTACAGCTTCATCATAGCTGTAAGGTTGTTGCCATAAAAGTGAAGACAGCAAGTCATTTTGTGTTGCACTTTGTCAACTAACCTTGTCATTTTATAGTGACATCATTTGTCTGACTTGTTTCACTCCAACTAAACTTGGGGTGTTTTGGATGTGTATCAAGAAGTAGGAATCACTTTAAGGAGGAAGCAATCAAGTGGAGCTTGCCAGGGGAAGGTCACAGGCAAGAAAATTTAGTTGGGCAGCAAAGCTACCTGAGTAACACTGTTAACAACAAGCAGTTGTGGAAGTGCTAAGTTCACCATGAAAGAATCAGTTGCCATAAAAGAATAGTATGTAAAAATATAAAAGGAACCATTTGTAGGTTTTGTTGAGCAAGTGTAGTAAAATAAGTGGCCTTATGTTCTGGGAAAAGAATAATGTTCTTAAGAGGATAATGGTAGACATCTGCATCACACATTCCTGCAGTTCTTCCACTGCAGTGCTCATGGCTGCAAATAAAGTCATTTCACAATTTAAATTGCTGATTTATGGTCAGAATCTTAGTCATCTATATACACAAATAACGTTATTTTTGCTTTTAGGTAATTGAAGCTGGAACTGTATAGGAAAAGAATTTGTACCTAATGCCTAATTTCTCTTAAATGCAGGCATATAAATAGAAACTAGTTTAAAACCAAAACAAAACTGTTACCCCTGCATCAGATGTACATGGGAAAAGAATTTCAAAATGAATTTCTAGTGAAGACTGAATGTTAATCAAGTCTGGCAAAAATTCTAGTAGGAATGTAACAGACACTTATTTCTGTAGCTAAGCTGGTTCAGGCTCGGGGTGCATTAAATGTAGAGCTCAGGAACCTCAGCCCTGTCTGGTGTAATGTGTGTGTCCTCAGTCATGTGATGCAGTACTAGGCGTGCAACCTTCTGTGTCATAGGGTATCTGTGTCTAGTGCTTCCGCTTATTACAAAATGGAGATAGGCTGAGACATTACTCCAGGATCCATGTTGTGATTTATGTAAGCAAGGAGATATAAGTGATGGTTTGGCACTTTTCATTCCTTCTTCCTTAAAGCACAAATGCGTTTAGAGAGCTTCCTTTAAATGCCTCTCAACTCTTGGATTCAGTCTGGAATTAAAGTGGAAGGAATGTTCCCTTGTGATGCTGATTTGCCTCCTCAGAATTAAAGGAAGCTTTTAGGTTTGAAGCTCCAGTTGGATTACTCTGTTTTACTACTTGTAATAATGATAAACTCTAGTCACACTAAAGAAAAGTTTATATGGCTGTATTCCAAGAACTAAAATTTTCTGTGTGTGTGTTCAATTTTGGTGTCTCAGGAAATAGAAATTAAAGGCTACTGAACTGAGGAAAAAGGCAGGACAATAATTACAAGAACAATATCAAAAGACCCTACAACCGCTGTTACAAGCCTAGGATTCTGTGGCATGTGGGAATGGCATTACATATGTGACTTACCAACCCTATTAGAAACATCAGGAGGTCACTATTAAGAATGCGGAGTCATTTCCAAAGAGAACATCCAAACTATAATTTTAAAGATTTGCTGTAATCTCTGAACTAGTATTGTAGGAAGGTTTTTAAGTCATCCATTCCAAATCTTCCCAGTGATAGGACAGAAGGGACTTGCTGCCAGCTTTGCTGTGAGACAGCTCAATTACTCAGGCACAGAGAGCCCTTAAGGTACATTATCGAGTGACAGACTGGTTTTAGATGCTGGAGATACAGAACCTTTTCCGCTAAGGTATTTCAGTGTTTCCAAGGCAGTTAATCTGTCAGGAGTTTAATAGCGCTTCTTTTAGTGGCACAAACATTTGCAAACCTGCACTATGAGAGCATTGCCTGTTCTTTACTAGGGAATTGCTGAATGTCCAAAACAGTGTTGATGTTAGTTATGTCAGGAAAATGATACTATCCCTCCCCCAACACAACCACACAGCAAATCCAGTACTTGACTTGGTTCTGAGGTTTAAAAATTCTTTTTTTTTTAAGGTCTCCCATCACTGAATTTCATAGGGCATAAAGGGAATTTTAGCTAAACCTCTAGCTCTTATCCGAAGTCCATGGGTCTTTGAAAATCTAGTCTATCCTTCAGCTCAGAGAAGAGCTGGAATCCCTGTGGGCTAGTGGGGAACTACCTACTCTGTACAACTTCAGGCTTGCTCCTGAACCAGTCCTTCTCCACTTGGCTCCTTTCCCTGGTGAGCACACTGTCACAGGGATCCCTCTGGTATGTCTTCATAATCACAACCTGTTGGGATGTTTTTAGAGCACACTGTCTACCTCCTACCACTGCAACAAAGAAATCCACAGAGGTGCTTGAAAAGCTGTTCTGAGAAAAGTGCTTTCAAGCAAGAAGTTAGCATAATTATAGGACAAACTAGCACTAGGCTGCTGCCTGTCAGCCGAGAGAATTCTCATTTGTGTTGGAGAGATGGAGTAAGGAGGTAAGTGGGAGGGAAATAACTGGAGGAGATAATCTTGGTGGAAACTTTGCCAAAAGAGTGTGTGTAGGAGGACAGTGGAGGAAGAGGGGACTGTGGAGGAAGTCACTATTGAATATAAATAGAGGAAAAAGCCTCAGGATGATGAAACTTTTGTGAACCTGAAGAAATGGGAGCATTTCAGCTTTGCTGTGGATGTTAATGCAAAGTACCAGTATGCCTGGACACAGAGAAGGAGCTGATTGTGTACAGAACCCTAGAGTATTGAGGAAAGGCTAGCTGTGCTAATAAGCACCTACAAGTATGTCTGTAGTTTAAAAAAAGACGCATGTAGGCTGCCTATGCAGTTCAAAATTAGCCCTGTGTGGTGGAGAGGCACTAGCCAATGATATTTGAAGAAATACCTTTTTAACAAAAAGGTGCAAGAAGGCCTTTGTATGAGAGGGTGCTAGGAAGAAATTTAGGACACAACAGCATGGAAGATGAGTAAGAAAGAGGCAAGTACTACTACTGGGACTAGACTGCTTGTAATGCTCAGAAGCACTGTATTATAGTAAAAGTCAGGTTTTAAAGGCTGTGCAGAATCTAGTGAAATTGAAGAACCTTTAAAACAGTGCACTGTTACTCCAGAATTCTGATTCAACAATTGCTATCCTGGAACAAAACCCATACATTGCTGCTTACATGTATTGAGTATAGTATGAAAGGTGTATCTGGATTCAGAAAGACAAGTACTCCTCAAAATACTCTACAGTTTTACAAAACTCACAACATTGAAACTTTCATAGTGTATTCTCTGGTTCTAGCTGTCCAGAAATACAATGAAGATTGCTTTACTCTGTGTATCAACTTGCATCTGTTTAGCCCTCATTGACATTTTGATCTTTTACAAAGTTGKGTGAGAATTTTAAGAAAGTACCATTCTAACCCAGACAGAGGGAAGAGGTATACTACCCTACCTGAGAATGTCTTGTTCCAGCTCATGAGTCCGTTGTTGGTCCTCCTGATTCTGCTTTTGCATTTCTTCTTGCTCTTTTGGAGTGAGAGAACTAAGGCCATCCAAGAGCCATTTTTCTCGCAAGGCCTTTTTCTGATGGAAAGATACAGACAAGTGTACTTTAAAATTTAGGCTAGTCAGTAATTTTCTGTCTTTAGATGCTGTAGGTGTGATGCATGTTTTTGTGCTGTACCTAGCACATGGAGACTTGACAGGGGCCAGTGCCCTGAAAGAGAAGTATTAAAAAAACTTGTGTTTTGGGACTGACTTAAGAACAAAGTCATTAAGAACAGTATCCTGTTTTATCAGTCCACCTAACAGATAGGTGGAGGACATATCAGTTGCTACCTGTAGTTGATTTAATATTTCAAGGAGGAGCCAGCATTGTGATTGCCCTGAGTAAAGCAGAAAAGCTGTGTCAAAGCATGCATATACTTTAGAGTTGTGTAAAAGGCTCCAGTCAGAGTGCTGTGGTCTTATTTCAACAGCCCCACCCCAGTTTCTTGGGTCATGGGTTTACATTAATGCTGAGAGGGAAGGATAAAAGGTGAAAAGTTTCTTTCCAATATTCATTGTAAATAAGGTCTTGGACTGGGGGAGGGATCTCTAGAGAGTTAGTCATACAATTCTACATCATGAATTTGTGCGGAACTTGAAATGCAAACTCTGTAGTAATCCCTCATCTGGTAAGGGAGTTGGGCAAGAGTGGGACTGCAAATGTGGAGCTAGGGATGCTGTTGTCTGGTTGATTTTTCAGCAGACCTGCTGCATGTTTTGAACTGCTGCTGTAGGAGTAATCCAGGTGTTGCATATTTAGGTCCTGACCAGTCTAGTACCTGAGGAATTCCTTGTGTGCAGTATCAGTATATAAATGGGTGTCTCGCATGTGTACAGGTAGATGGATCTCTAAGCTGTGTTCTCAGATTTTGAAAAATTTGGCCCTGCACCCTGATTGCTTCCTACAGCTGCTCTAGAAGGTGAACAGCAACATCTGAAAGTCAGAGTTCTCTAAAACACTCATGAAAGAGAAATTCATATTCGCAGTTTGGAGGTGGTAAGCCATGCGAACCTTCTTGCCTCTTTTACCTCTCCTCAGTCCAGCTGAGCAATATACATCCAGTACTTGCTTAGGGAAGAAAGGGGAGTCTTGGCACCTTAGTAGAAACTTTATTAAGGGCAAGGGGGAAGCATGAACCTAAGGATGTTAGTTAACCATAAAATTTCCATTTGTAATGTAGATTCCGTGAGCTGACTGACTTCCATGTAAGGTTTGTTTGTTTGTTTGTTTTTTCCTGTGTAGTTTTGATAATTGTATGATGTGGATGAACATTAAGTTGGATTTTCACTACTACTACTTTGAGGCAGAGTTGTGCCCAGCAGAGGTGAGAAGGGGCTGCACTGACTTCATTGCTGCTTGGAGCAGCTGTCCTTGCCTGCATCTTGTTCATAGTCTTTCAAAATGTTTCTTACTACTGCTTTCTGGTTGCCCTATACTTCATGTGAGGTTGTTACTGTGGGACAACTGATGGCAAGAATATATCTGGGATCTGATTGCAGTTAAATATATATTACCAGCTTTTGTTATGTGGTATACTTTAATGATCCACACCTGACTGACCTAAGATAGAAACTGTGGGTAAAGCAGGCTTGTTAGGGATTCTCTGCCACTTTCCTGGTAGTATTTTTCTGCAGAACACAGGAGCAATGTTTACAGTCTCCTTAGCCCTGCAGGATGGTATTCTCTCACAAAACTGTGGATCCTAGGAAATCTGCAGGAAATAAGGACTGCCCAAGCCCTGAGCCTTGACCCTGGCTTTGTATCATTTGGCAGCCCCTTCCAACTTCATGGCAGTTGTGTTTTAGAAAGTCTTTAATGAAATACATGCAGATGTTTAAATAGGATGGTTTCACCTGATCCGTTATATGCGTGTAGTTTGGTGTTGGCGCAACTGTTACTGACCACAAAATACAGTTTTCCCTAGTCAGAGGGCACATGGTTGTTAATTCCCTCTGAAACAAGTGTTTAAAACTTAAATTTTAGGCAGGACTTTAGAAAAGTGAGATTTTAATCCTGCTTGGCACTGAATTAGTCTAGCCTTGCTGTTTCCAGAAATAAACCTATAATTCCTTATATGACAGTTACAGAAGGGCTGTCACTGTAGGCTTGGATACTGGTAACACCCATTGGAGTCAACAGAAGCTTTGTGCATGTGTAGGGTTAGACCCAAGAAAAACTCCCTAAACGTAGGCATAACACAATAGGGCTATTCTTGCCTCTTCCTAGAATAGTTTGCTGGTGCTCACAACTAAATGCCATGTAACCTCATTAATTTTTTTAGCCACTTCTGAAAAAAATGACACATAGCACAATTTGGAAATGATGTTTGAACAATGGATGATTTCTAGCTGTTTCTCAGAGAAGACTGCTTCACGGAGGCATTGGCACAGGCCAGTGCAGAGCAGCTGCTTTGGGGCTGTCAGATTGTTTCTGCAATCTAGTATTGGGCCAGAGACACTTTATGATGGAAGGTAATGCTAAGTTGTGTGTGTTGTACCCTGTGTAGTAGCTCTGGTATGAAAACACTTTCACATTAGCCTTGGTACATTGTGTAGGAAAAGGGATCCATGTGCACTGTGATGTGATAAGACCCTTGGAATGGCCTGAATGTTGGAAAGTGATCTCTTTCCCTTGTGGTTTGTAGACACACCATTAGTACTGGGACAATACTCTGCAATTCTGTGAGTAACCTCCTACAGATGCTTTAGGAATGTACAACTCCACTGTAATCCTTAACGAGGCTGGACTAACACAGATTCAGCTCCCTCTGGAAGGCACAGGAGTTTGAGTTTGCAGATTTTGCTTTCCCCAGAGGTATGATAGTTCACCTTACAGCATGTTGGGAGAGGCATAAATTGTTTTCACGGAAGACCAGGATGCAGCTCAATACTGTTAACTCCTGGAATAAGGCAGCATGTGACCAGCATCTGCAAGATAGCCCTAATGGAGTTCAGGCATGTTAAAAGCCCCAAGCCTAGCAAGCTAGGCTAAAAAAGCTATTGGAAAGTTCATTCACCACAGTGCTGACTGCTGTTTCAAGTATCTCTATCTGGTCCTTTCCATTCCTTTCTCAATGAGAAGGATTCCAGGTGGGAGGTAAATTAGTTGCTGGTACATCTAGAATTACTCTAAGATGAAATTTCCCATGTATGCTCAACTAGCAGCTGCCATTAGGCCTTGAAGGTTCATGAAGCCCCAGTTTCACAGATATGCTATATCTGCTTGTGTTTCCCTTTACTACACAAGGTAGAGGGGAACATGTAGAGATAAATATTCCTTCATTATGGTTCTACTGAATAACTAAATTTTGTTATGACACCTCATCTGTCTCTTTCTGGTAAGAAGTTAGCTGGGGAAACAGCGAAGTCTTTGGGAAGCCAGAGACCAATTTACAAAAAGGAAATTTAAAAAAGCCTGCCTTTTATAAAGCTGTTACTAAGTGTTGTAAATAGGAATGATAAGACAAAACTAGGAAAGTGATACTGATATCCAGCTAACAGGAACATCTTTATGACAGTGAGACTTACTAACCTTCTGTAGTTTCCCAAGGGTTGGGCAAGAGTTGCACCAAGTAGGTCATTGAGCTGTAGATTTCATCATGCTCAACTGATAGTAGAAAAACAAAGTCCAAATAAATGACCAAAATCAGCCTGACTTGCTAGGGAGATGAGCCCACAGTAAAACTTAAAGGTGCCTAAAGATTGTAGAGGTCTAAATCTGTTTTAGAGCAATTTTTTTGCACTAAATTCTTGTGGTGTTTGACTCCATTGAAATACCCAAGTTAGTCTGAAGCATAAATGAAGAACTTGACTTATAGAAGATGCAGCAGAGGATGTTCATACAGTAAATGTGTTAGGTGCCTATTTTAATGCTTGGTTGGTAGAGGTAGGTCTCTACTTTTGCTGCTCCAAATTGCTAATGATACATATGACTGATTTTTTTTTTAACTTTTCTGAATGATTTCTCACAGAACATACATAGAAGAAAATGTATGAATATGTATATACATCGAACAGTCGAACACATTCATCCTCTTCAAAAGGAAGTGTATATGTGAGATGCTACACTTTTTTTTTTTCTTAAAAAAAAAAAAAAAAATCCTTGACCACAAAAACTTATGATAGGCTTTTGTTGCCACAGGATGAGACAGCAGGTACCTGTCCTCTGTGACTCTGGATTGCACTATGTACCTTTACAGTGTGGTCTATGCATTTAGTACATGGTTTCATGTAACCTGTTATTTTGGAAAAAATGACCTACAGTTAACTGTAAAACATAGTAGTTTGTGTCTGTGCATGCATGTGTGTATGAGGGGAGAGGATTACTCCTTGCTAAGCTTGGTATTTCAATAATGTTTCTCCAGGAGTGCTTTAGCCTCTCAAATTCTATAAAACATCAATTTCTGCCAGAATAGGTGGTGCGTGGGTGTTTTTTTTTGGGGGGGGGAGGGTAGGGTGATTTTAGGTGTGTGTGTTGTTTGTTTGTTTTTTAACTTAAAGTAAATATCTGTTTGATGTTTAACTCCATGGTACCTATTAATGTTAGTGAAAAGCATGTACTAAACCTGCAAGGAAACAGCTGTACTGCTCTGTCTATACACAACAGTAGTGAGGATTAGCTAGCATGTCTAGAACAGATCAGTTTGTCCTTCTTAAAAGAAGGACAAGAGAGTCATTCCAAATTAATTGACAGGAAAACTTGAAACAAATTGCAGTACTCCTTGTATGCATATACTAAGATGGGAGAGGAATGTCGCTTGCTTGCTGTTCATTAGCTACAGGACTTGGAAAAGACACTCATGTCCTTTCTAAGCAAGACACTGCACAATTGGTCAAGCATATCCTTGTGGTCATCACCTTGCAACAAAACCCTAAGCAAAGGGTGACTTTGGCATTGGGCTTGACTCTCCCAGAGTGCTAGTGTATTAACTTTGGCCTGACACAGAACAGAGGGTGCATGAAACCCAGGAACAGAAGAGGAGTTGTTTTTAAATATACCTCTCCCGTATTTGCTCAAGGAGACAAGCCATATTCCTGGTATTGCATTCCACATCCCTTTCTTGAAAAACCTTTGTTGACTCACATAGGAGTATGCAAAATGCCAAATTTTGCAGATTCTAGAAGGAAGGATTTTTTCATCTGTTTGAATGACATGTAATGCCAAATTGACAGAGGCAAATGGGAAGAAAGGTGCTGGGGAGAAATCTTTGCAGTTTTTCAATCCAGTGATTACAGAGATGGTAAACTCACGATTACAAAATCCAAATTACTGGGGAACCAAGTGACCCAAGTTTCATTTCAGGGGAATATTTGCAGTACTCTTGTCTTTATTTTTTATTTTATTTTTAAATATATGAGGAAACAACCCTGTTTCACCAGAGAGCTATTATATAAGCTGATAAGATGCTTCAGCCAAATAAGAAAAGGCTGCTGTTAGGATTTTTTTTTTTTTCACAAGAAGGTGCAATTGTACCTCATGTTTGTGCTACATGCTGTAGCAAGTGAAGTTGCTGTAGTATAATTACAGAGTGAACACAGCCAGTCTGAAATGGGAGCCTTAATTTTCAGTTGTGAGTTATTCCTGGTTATGATCTCATTTTATGCCATGAAACTAAAAAAATTGACACTCAGGAGCTAATGTAATTTGATCAAAGTATGATGCTTATTAAAGTCAAATGGAGTCCTGGTAAGACTCCAAAAAGCTGTGAATTTCACAGTAATAGCATGGCTTAAACCCAGGAAAATTTGCCAGTTTTACTATTTCCACTTAACATTCATAAACTTGAAAAAAATCTAACCAACTACTGTTAGTTGGATGTTGCTGCTGTTTAAGAAAAAAATCCAAACCTTTTACTCATGTTGAACAACTTGAGGCTATTTTTAGTTATATAAATCCGATACTCTTCACTTACTTTTAAATGCTGGTGTTTCAGTTTTTCCTCCTCTACTTTCAGACGTTTCTGTGTAATTTCTTCTTGCAGTTTTCTTTTGTCCTACAAATTAAGAGAACAACAAAACTTGGTTTAAAGAAATTACTTGGTGCTAAGAAAACTGTCTGCATGTAGTTTAGCAGGGCAAAGTCAATCCATGCAAATAAAGCTGTATTTTAAAGTTTAGATGGCACTCGGGTGGTGCCTAATTCTCAGCAGCCACAGCTCATGAGTCTTGTTCAGGTATAGTTTCCAGTGCTCTTTTTCCAAAGTCTGCTTAAATGTCTTAATTACCACAAAGCAGGGACTCCAAATTAAAAGGAATTTACTGTTGGTGGGGCAGGAGGGAAAGAAGATGGGAAGAAATAATATTTCAGCACAATCATACCTGCAAAATAAGGTTCTGAAATGGTCCCTGACCTAAAATTCTATGGCAGCCAACACATTACGTAGGAGAGGAAAGATTCTGATCTACATTTTGGAGCTGTGATACATCAACAAGTGAAACAGGCTGTTGGTGAATCCTGCAATGAGCTTCTGTCCTGTGGCTAGTAGCTGAATTAAATAGGAATAAAAGTGGGCTTAGAAATTTCTCCTCACTTCAGCAGTGACAAAAAAGTGGTGAAGATGAACACAGACAAGTGTAATATGGTTCATATGTTATGTAAGTTACCTTTCAATTAAAAAAAAAAAAAATCTGTCTGTGCAAAGGCTGTTGTCATGGTTGCTGACCTTTAGAAAGAGAAACATCAAATACTGCTGATCTGTCATAGTGCTGCCACCTCCATCCTTTTTACTACTACTTATAGAAAAAAAATATGGGTGAACAGTCTCTGAATCTTGGGAACGCTCAAGCTGTTTGTGTCTTTGGATAGCCTTGGTAATGTAGAGCATCCTTGTGGCTCCTTTATATGAGACTAAACACTGATTTAGTGCTTTGTCTTCAACAGTCAGTGGGAGATAAATCACACCAAAGGCAACTAACTTACAGGATGTGTTTATTAATAGACTATTCTCTTGGTCAGCCTTAGTGCTATAAAGTTGTATTATTGGAGATGGCAACTTTTGCACTTGTTTCTTGATACATTTTTAGGGAAGTAAATCATGTCATCTGTCATGTGCAGAAACGTTTGCCGACTGGAGACTAATCCCCCTTTTCTTTCTCTAGAAGAACAGATTACAAATAGGGTTTTCTAGCAGGGTGTGTGGTGTTTTTTTGTTTTTGTTTTTTTTGGTCAAGCATGGCTTAGGAAAGAGTTAAATTCCTTCACAAATGAAGGGAGAGGCTTGCCCTTTCAGGCCACCTGAGGAACCAGCTGAGCTTACAGAGCATGGAAAGTCAATAAAAAGGAAGTGCTAGGCATGGGGCTGGGAGTTATCTCCTGTTTTCCTAGAATCTGCAATTCAGAAACAGGAAGAGCTGTAGCATGCTTGGGGTTGAGTCTCTTCACTTGATTCTAAAAATCAGAAGTTAGCAGTGGGGCCACAGGCTTGTAGGGACACTTTAGGGGCAGGAAGTAGAAGAAATGACGCAGCCATGTGGAGATCTAGGGCAGGACAACAGGCTGGCCAAACACAATTGGTCTCATGCTGGGGGTTAGTAAGTGAATAGGTGTCAGTGATCTCTTCTCTCTTTCTATCTGTAAAGTTCAGAAGAATTCCAGTATCAGTCTTTAAAGACCATCTGTATTTTACAACTTTTTCTTCGTGGTGTTAGTCTGCCTCTTTAATACACTAGACTTAGCATGTAGGGATCGTTCCTCAAGATACTTGCTACCTTCATCTCAGTAGTGATATTGAGGTTTGTCTATGTTCTTTAATACATCTGCTGATTTAAGAACACTACAACATACAATTCTTCTGCAATGCCTCTTTTTAGAGAATGTTTATCTAAGAACTGCTATACTGGATTTTACTCAGCCAGTCCTGATTTTGGGGACAGAGCATCTCTGGTCCCTGACCTTCACAGCTTTCTTTACCAGGAAATATTCCTAATCTCACTGTATGAATGGCCTTTAACCCATCATTAGATGAGCAAATGTGACAAGAGCTTGTGTTTAGAGGGTTAGAGTTCTTAAGGAAATCATCTTTTCCCTGTAATGAAGTTCTGGATAAAATGCTTAGCTGGAGAATGAACTCACTTGATTTATATTATTAAAGAATATTCTGAGGTAATTTGAATATTCTATTTTTGCCATTGGAGACTTGTACCAGGAGTCTGTGCGGTCTGAAATGAAAAGTGCATAAAAGTACTGCACAGAAAGAAATCATGAAGGTACAAATAACTGCAATTTAATTGAGCTATGTATAATAAAAAAATCTCTTTGGTAAATGAAACTTTCCTTTTCCTCTTGTTAAAGGTCTGTTTGTCTTGCATTCCTATATTTTCTTAAAATTTTCTACTCATATCCTTTAGCGTTCTAACTATCTTTCAATTTCACTAGTTGATAATAAGCATTCACTATGTGTTTATCCAGATAAAGTAGATTGAAATAGGCTATCGTGTGTATGCACATCTAGTCTAAGAAAGCTGAAAGCTGAACACCAGAAGTTGAATTCAAGGGAAATGAAGAGCATAAGAGGGACTAAAGCAAGTCCTAAAACAAGTTAGGACACCCTTGCAGTGCACTCTATACTATGCTTTGTTTGCAAGTAATGTTTTGCTGTACAAAGCTTTGACTATGCATATGTTGGAATAAATGTTTATTACTAGAAGATATCCAAGGGATCCATGCTTCTACTGAACTTCATACCATGCCCCTGCAGATAATCAGGTTGCAGACGGAAGTCTTCTCTTAGCACACTCTTTTGTTAACGTGGCCAGGATTTGCTCTTTCTGAAAGAGCACCCTAATCTCTTCCTTTTTATCATATGTCAGTGCAAGGGGAGACTTGAGTTTGCCTTAATGCTCACTCCTACTGAAATCCGTAGGAGTCTTTCCTGGCTCTGAGTATAGAGAAGATGTTCCAAAGTGGGCCTATCTGAAAGGAAGGGAAACATGTCTACAGAGGGGTCTCTTGCTAGATAACCTGTGTGCCAGGTCAGTGAATTTGTGTCAGTAGTCCACTGTGGTGCCAATGTGTGTGGTTGTTTGTTTTGTTTTTTTTGTTTTTTTTGTCTACTTGGTCCCATGGCAGATGCCATGTACTGTCAAGGCCATCAGAGCAACTAATGTGTTAATTAGCTAATGTATTATTTTCATACAGTTTTCCAGAGATGCTTCTTAGTCATGCAGAGGTCCTTGGCTGGAGGTACAGACACCTCAGTCTGATGGGACAAGACTGCAGAAATGCCATAATTCAAATACTTAAGGATTTCTGTAATTTTTGCTTTCTTATAGAACAGATGATTTGATGGAAAAAAAATCAAGTCCTGCATTCTTCTTTGACTGTTTTGTCTCCATGTATTTGCCGCAGCAAACATTACAGCCTCTCTGTTTTAAGATCTCACAGTCTCTAGCAAAACAAATGCATTAGATATTTTTAACTTGTTACCTCTTATGTACACCAGCAGCAGGGGGAAGCCACATAAGAGAGAGAGTTTCTTTTCAGAGCCATGGGACCATCAAAAATTTAGAAAAAATAATTGCTTTTCCTTTTTTGCTTTGCTACTTGAAGATACAAAAAGAACTCGAAAAACTCTAGTGGCTCTGCAGGAATCAGGTGCAGTAAAGGAGCTGGGCATTTAACAAGAGAAACCAATTAGTTTAGAAGTCCAGTTCTCTACTGCTCTGAGTACCTGACTGCCCAATGTTACCTCTATTAGATCCCTTCACAACACAATGTCTTTAGGGTAGCACTTACTGTTCCCAGGCATGTTGCCTGCTTGGGACAAACCTTCCCAGAGCTGCTGAGTACCTTGAGATTGAATTGTGTTGTTTTCTTAGACAACTGCTATTGCAGCTTCTTAAACCTGAGGGTAATTGCATTTTCTTTAGACTTCTTCCTTTCTGCGGTGCACTGCAATGAATACATTGAGTGTTTCAACGAAATGCTCTGAATTGATAAGTAAGCAACTACCAAAGTAAAGAGCAAAGGGTTACTTTATGCAGCAAGTGTAATAAATGAAGTCCTGGCCAGAGCTCAAATATGATTTCCCATTTCCTGTAATGCAAGACACTGGAAGCTGTCACAGATTTTTAAAAAATGCTTCTCCAGTGTTCCTCTGAAGGCAAAGGTGCAGCCAGAGATCACTAACTCCAGTGCCACGCAGAGGAGCCTGCGTTAGCAAGTCTGAGGCCTCATTCCTTCTGCCAGATACTGGGAAGTATAAAACATTGCAAGGCGGGGATTTCTTTCTTCCCTGGAGCTCCAAAGCATTTCCTATCTTTTGAGCCCAGACACTAGAGAAAGTTACATCTCTACAGTTACAAACAAACAACCCCTCCTCCAACCCCAAGACATTTCCAATTGCCTTATTGTGGATTTGAATCAAGTCTCAAGTGAATATAAGTGGGCCTGCTGGCCTTTATTGAGTGTCACATATTTAAAAACAGCCTAAAATCCTGTTTGACTCATTTAGATTTTCATTTATCGGTTCTCACATTTTCCTAATATGTTCAGTTCCAGTAAGGTATGTTTTAACTCTGTTCACCATTTATTCTGATAGTAGTATTTGTTTCACAACTAACTTCATTATCATGCTAAGAGTGTGAAAAATATGTTTCCATTATATGTTCATAAATATTGCCTGTGACAATAAGCAAGTGCTCCTTCTACAATTTTCCTTTAATCCTGAAAGGCCAAATTCTTTCTGTTTAATCTTTCTGTGACCCAATAGCTTTCAGGGGAAATAAAATCAGAGGTGTACTCAGCCACTTTTGTTGCATCAACTTTATATATTCCTTTAAAAAATGACTCCAGTAATTCCTTAAAAAAAGGGGGGGGGGCAACAAAACCCCCATACCTCCAAGCCCCCCCGAACACCCCCCCCCCCAAAAAAAAAAAACCCAAAATTTTTAAAGCAGAATTCCCTTTAGAAAAGGAACTGAACATGTTTTCTAAAGTCTTCAGCATAAACTTCACTCACTGTATCTCTCTGCCCCCCCCACCCTCCCGGAAAACTGACAGGTAGGAATTTGATTATTCTAAGCTCTTCCTTCTTACTTTTTCAAACAGCATTATTGAAGATAGATTATCAATAATCCAGCAATTTTATTTAACTCTACAATGCAAAAAGGAAAATCTTTCATCTATCACTTTTGTTGTGAAATGGGAAAATTGATTTGTTCTGGAGTTCTCTAGCTGCCTTTTGACCTGCTGTCCTTCAAGCAAGCATTCAGTTATGATGATAGTAATACATATTTTAGCCTATCTAGTAGTGATTTGCACATGTACTTTCACTACTTTGTATTATATTTTTACATTAAATTCAACCCATAATAAAATCAGTAAAGGCAACTTTGCTGTCCTGAAGTAATAGCTTATAAACCAGAATTAAAAAGTAGCCATTTCAAACAGATATAAGTGCTTTTTCTTTTTCCTTCATGGGATAAATGATTCTTCAGCAAACACACAGCAGCTCATTAATATGTTACTTCAAAGCTTTTTTCCTTTTTTTTTTTTTTTCTTTTTAAATAGCAAGTTGTAACTATAAGCACTTACTGTTATGGCCTGGAATCTTTCCTTCAGCAATTCAGCTTCCTCCATTCTAGAAGTCAAAAACAGACAAGTAGTGAAGGAAAACAGAATGAAACCATAAGCAAAGAGCCTCCTGGTGGGGCTACAAAAAAAGCTGAGGTGATTTGATCCAATTCCAGAGCAGATAGAAGGCAGAATTTTTGACTTATCAAAAGAGTCCCTGAGCAGATCAGTGCAGACAGATGCATGTAATGAGGGTGTGTAGAGGAGGCAGACGTGGAGAGCCCTGGCATGAGTTGACTGACAAGTTGGAACAGTGGAGCACAAGCCCTTTTCCTTCAGAAGCTGCCAACTCTTTGTTTCAGTGTGCTCAGTTAGCATGCCCTAGCCTCTTTAACTGTTAAATGCCCAAACCAGAATCTTCCAGGACCATGGTAGAGGTATACTTTAATTATGTTCCTGTTCCTCTTTCTTCCCCTCATCTATATTTGTGGTGAAAAATAAATAATTTAAATTTATTAAATATTCCTCTTTCTTAGAAGTATGTTTCACATGTATGTTTCAACTTGTTGCGATGTTAGAGCTGTAGATGTATGGGGTTTGTTGAGATGGCACTTTTAATATAGTTTCCTAGATGAATTTTCTATATTCATAGCTGGAAGAATGTTTTAGACCTGCTAACATAAAGTAGAAATAAAAATGAAGCAATCTGCTCTGTCATTAAGTGCAAGTGTTAATCTGTGCATATTACTGGTCAACTACCCAGGACTCAGTGGAAGCTTTGTCTGAGTAAAGGATTTCAGGATCACCATTTCAGTGTTACCAAGATGAGTCTAAAATGCTAGTGCTGTGTTAGATGAATCTAAAATGCAGTGGCTCTTGCACTGGATTTCTGTTCAGCTGACTTGAAGGGTTTTTTGCTGCGGACTTTTGCTGAAAACAGCATTATGCTCTGTAAGGGATGGCGTGCGTTTTGACCTTTCCAGTTACATGAGTGGGAGCCAGCCTTCCAAAATCAATCTAGGAAGCTTGCAAAACAAGTGGAACTGCCTCTAGTAAAATCCAGTCATGAAAGAAATCCTGGTATATAAGCAAGATAAAGCTGAATTCAAACAGCATTGAAGTGTAATGTGAATCTAGAGTCCCTTTGTTCCCTCAGTATCATGTAACTTCAGTCTCTGTAAGGACACTAACATGAGAGTCAGCATGTTTTTTTTCTCTGAGATGACTAAACTCAGCAGGATTTGCTGAGGGGTTTTACTTTACATGTCAATAGAGTGACCTGAATCTGGGTGGCAAATCAGGCTGATTACTAGGAAATTCTAAGTTGCTACAGAATTCAACACTTGATGGTGAGTTTACATCCTCAGAATCTAATGTGAATCATTATTTAATTTCAATTTCCACCGTTCTACTGTGTCGTCACTAGCCCATGTACCCAAGCAGGATGTTTCCATCCATACTAAGATTAAGGATGCATTTGTTTGTTTTGTTTATGCTGAGACTCACCCTGAGGTTTTGTTCAAACTTGCAAAGACCCCGTGTTGATTCGCCAGCTAAGAGTTGTTCTCTTTTTTTAAATATTAACATGTGCTTCATTTGGTCAGCACCCAAAATTAAAACATTACCACAAGAARGACAAATGTGAAGTTCAAAGGCAAATAGACCAAAGTATATCAAGAGCCAGATTACATGGGAATTTAAATGTGTTCAGTTTATGGATCTGAGAATAAGTTTAAACAACTCACTGAATTAAATGCATACATTCTTTCTACAGAAGCCAATAGAGAAACTGTCCTTCTCTTTGATCTTTCATAAGTTAGTATAGCTTTCCTTTAAAGCTATACTAACTTATACTATACTTATTACATTTTGAAAAAAACCCCTTATGTTTCATCTTTCTGTTCTGTAGAGTTCATCTTAAGATTTAAGGGCTTATCTGAATCYCAGCATGTTTAGAAATTTACTTACCATTAAAAACAGCAAATAATAACATCATAAATAAGTATGTTTTGGGTCAGAATCTGTCCTCTGATATGAATGGGATTCCATTCTCAGTGGATGGAGGAGTGAGACCAGTATTTCAAGTTCAAATTAGAATCAATGGGATTGATTTTCCCTTCCTTTGAATTTTAACGATCAATGAATATTTTCCAAATATTATACTCCAAAATCATTTCAACATTTTTAAAAGCATTGTTTATGGACAATTACCCATTTACAGACCAGAAGAGAATTTAACATGTCTTTCCCTAATCTAACCCCCCAGATTTTGAAAGAAACTGAAGACGATCCTTAGAATGTTACATCCCTTTTTAAATGACCATTATTATGGAAGTATTTAAAGTATACTCTAAATGTTTTGAGTTATTTAAATCCTCTTGCTAGGTAGAATTTGTTGTTCAGTCAGTAGATTGTTTTCCAGTTATCTTAATCCTATTCTAAATGCGATTTACATGTAAGAGAAGAAATGGGCCAGCTGTCATTTTGTCTGCCCTTAAGCCTGCTTCACCAGTACGAGTGCAGTATCCAACGTGTTATATGTTGTCAGATCAGTAAATCCAAACAGCTGTGCTTTCAGTCTGCAGGATTCTTGGAATAAGATTTTCAGAACTTGCTTGCCAGAAATATATCCAGAGGAAACTATTTACCTACTCTGCAAATTTAAGCAACAAAAAGTATTTTGGAAGAAAAATGTGTTAATTTGTATTTTCTATAATTGGCAACTGTATATTTTCCTTTAGTGAAACTGATATTCTGAGTTACGCAGAAAATGTTTGTTGTATCACACGGTCTGTCGTGCAGATCCTATTCTTTTGGCTTCACCTCTTCATTTGTTCACTTCCATTTTGTGCTGGATTCCTAGCGTAGGAGTCAGATTGCCTAATGAGAATCCAGAGCAAATGGCGAAAGAATTGCATAATGAAGTCATACAACGAAGTGGGTGGGAATTTATGAGAATGGAACATCCCGAATAAAAATTTAGAAGTAGGCCCAGAGAAGAACGTTTACAGCTGAAAGCGCAGATTCTCTTGTCCATTTTAGAGCATAGTCTGAATACTGGTATGGAGATATCCTGCCATGTCAGAACTGCAGCAGCTGTCCCTGGCATAGTCTGCAACTCAAACCATC
This sequence comes from Apteryx rowi, assembly GCF_003343035.1. NCBI lineage: Eukaryota > Metazoa > Chordata > Aves > Apterygiformes > Apterygidae > Apteryx > Apteryx rowi. The sequence continues at coordinate 148,614 of NW_020447641.1, forward strand.
CTCAATTCTACACTTATTCATCAGAATGTGACTTCCTTCTAAACAAATCAGTAACTTAAGCTACTACATGTATAATGAATTATAGGTTGTTATAGTAGTAAACAGCTGCTTCTCAGAACAAATATTTGATTAAAGGTAAAAGGCCAGAAGCTCTCACATTTTAAAAACTATGTTTGAAAAAGTGAGTTTGAAGTGAATGGAGGTGATCAGATTGTTACCAGCTGAAAATATAGCCTATATTTTCTGGTAAGAATGGTTAGGGAGTTTGTGACTCACCATTTTGTACATCATAATGAATCTGATTATTTTGCTTGTTGATGAGCTGCCTTCTGTAGCTGCGTTTGGAACAGAAAAGGGGTTCTTATACTTGGTATTAAAGTGGATTTTATATTCTTATAGTGAGAAAATATACTGCCACTATGCATTTGTCTGCATGTGGCCTTGAGTCTCTGACAGCAAAGAAATGGAGGGGAGAGAAAGTTTATTGAAGGTCCCTTAATGTAAATGTCTACCACAGCCACCTATCAATTAAACCAAAGGCCTGGGATCTGGGATGCCTCAGCTGATTGGGAAGTGGTGTCTTCAACAGCCAGAACCAAGATTTTGCATTTTAAAAGTGAAAAATAAGCTAACAAGAAATTAAAATTGAAAATCTAAAAAATGTAGTTTATTCTAGATGAAAGGCATATGAATAGACATCTAAAATCTTTGGGTACTTGCTCACAAAAGTGACTTTTTGGAGAGATTTACTCATTGACTGTATGTTATTTCACAGCATTCCCAAAAGAAATGAGGTTCAGTTGTCTCACTCAGAGGCTAGTTTAATGTCTTCAAAGCTGAAGGCCATTTTCACCATTAGTCTACAAAGTATTTCAGCTGGTTCAGTCAACTGTGCTTTAAAGTTGCACAATAAGCAGCAGAAAGCTTTCATCTAGGATATGTCCAGCTGAAGAACTCTTCTGGGGTTCAGCATGGTGCCACTTTTGTTGGCTAATAAGCGTAAGACAGACAAGATTTCTCTTAGTGATGGAAAACTCAGCCCTCAGTAAATGAAAAGCCTTAAGTTGAGGGAACAGATGATAATCAGAAGCAGCACCTATCACATTAAATATGATTTTATGTATCCATCAGGTCACAAATTCTGAGCTAACCTGGAAGGTGTTTCATGAAAAATATCTGTGTCAATAATGATCTAAAATATACAGAGAAAAAGAGCTTTAAAGGAGTGAGGAAAACCTAGAGACAAAAGAAATTAAAAACCATCTGTGGAATGTAAATAATTATTGGCAATTAGTAAATATATTAGGTTATCTTAATGAACACCTATACAGATTTAAATATTGCATCTGTGGATGTGCATATTTGATGCATATTACATTTTCTAACCACTTCAAAATTATTTTCAGGCTGGAAGATTGAAGGTGTCCCATCTCTGTAACTGTGGCTAGCAGACTAGTTGTGTGTAGCGTGTTTTGTGGGAGACTTTGTCATTCATCCCCTTGCTCGTGTTCTTTCTGTGGCTCCTTCATCTAAAGCTTTCTAGCCTTAGTTTCTGCTGGTCACTAAATCTTTAATCTAACAGCCATTTAAGGATACGAGATTGCCTGGCCCTTTTCATGTGACCAAAACTGAAGTTCTTTCTCTTAGGTTTTACTCGGAGTCTGGAATTTATTAGCCTGTATGCTTAAAGGTACATAATACATTGAAAAAAAATTATGCTACATGTTCCTCCATCAAATTATACAATATTATGAATTATAAAAGATTGTATACATTTTTTAGGATCTTAGAGGAAGTTCATGACAAATCCTCCACTAGCTCTTAGGAGGGATTAAAATTTTGCCCTGAAGGCAAATTTTGGAGAAGTAAGACTTGAAAAATTTTGTTCTCTATCAGGAGGGTCTTTTAACACAATGAATTTCTTGGGTCTTCTCTCTAAAGCAAAAAAAAAATCTGAGTGTCTTCATTTGTACAGTTTTATGAAGCCAAATTCTACCTTCTTTACTTGCTTGAGTATACACATGCACTGAATCTCTGGGAGGAAAAGCTTTGAACTATTATATTCCTGTTGGTGCAACTCCCTTCCTGTTTCTATTCGTAATGCTGAATATTTTACATCTTTAAAATCAAACTAAAGAAAGAGCTGTTGGCCATTGCCTTCAGTTGTTTTTAAAACATTATCTTCTTCATATTTTATACTAAATCCCGTCAGATATCTCTCAATATTATAGAAAAGTTCTTGGAATATTTTTGTAACACAGCACAGGCTCTACTGGGTCTTGCATGTCAGGTTATGTGCACAATATATGTTATTACTGCAGTCAGTCTACAAGCTGTTGTGCTAAATATGAATCATCTTGCCCCTATTTTCTAAAATTACATGGTGGACTATGTCAAAGTCTATTGATTATTTTTTAATCAGTTAAACATGTTATTGTAGCCTATTGTATGTTGCCAGACACTTGTCAATTCTTGGCCTTACATGTTTTGGAAACGTTTTGTGGAACTCTGAATGTGGGAAGTTTTCTAAAGCAAATTTAACATACTGTGTTCCGTCACTCATTTAAGTCATTCAGTGAATTTTATAACTCAGTGAGTTATCAAATTAATTGCTCTGGTGATATCAATTGTGAGATTCTTAACAAAATATGTTCAGGTGTGTAGGTGAGATAGGGTGGTTATTTTTTAGTGTAAACTGCAATAAGTAAAACCACAGTTTGCAATACTCAGGATCACAGCCTTAAACATGTTGGGGAATGTGTTGATTGCAGCCTAGCATTTCCCAACTGCTGCAGATACACACTTCTAAGAATAGTGTGGAGTTTTAAATCCTACCCCGCCAACTGTGTGGGGAATTTTTAGCAGGGCTCTGAGAAGCAGGCTTTAGTTGTTGTGTGGTTTAATTATGTTTCATTAACTGAAACTAAACACCCTATAACCAGGGCCAAATCCTGGGGAATAAAACAGAACCTACACAGGTACTGTGCTCTCCACAGTAATAATGTAAACTGGAGGACATGCTCATCTGATTCTCATTTTCAGATGCTCTCAGAGAACACAAGGAGAACAATAAATGGTGGTGTTTGGGTCTTGCAGGCAGGTAGGATAGCAGAGGAAAAGTAAGGCCTTGGAGAACTATTTTTGTGAATGCTTAGGGTCAGGTGTAGTTTCTCTGAGAATGACTGCTGCTGCTGGAAGCCTTGAACATATAGATAATTGGAGCTGGAAGGCAGATCTGAAATAGGTGTTCTTTAGGAGACCACCTTTCTACTTCTGCAGCTGGGGTGTGCAGAAGAGGAAGGGACAAGATTTGCAATGGTGCTTCAGGGAAGACACTGCTTGTTGAAGCCATTCAGCAAGTTCCCCTAATTACTGAGCTCTTGTTAGCAGGCTGAAGAATGGAAGCTGTGCAGGTGCCATCAGCTGATTCCCCCTCCTGAGGCATGGGCAGGACATTCACGACCAGCCCGTGCCTGTAGCCGATTCTATCCTGAACACCGTAGGAGCTCAGGTGTTCTGCAAGGCGTGATGAACCTTACCTGAGAGCTCACAGCAGAGCAAAGAAGAATTACTGCTTTCTCCACACACACTTCCAGCTGCATTTTCTAGCCACTTTCCTTCCTGTAACTACTATGTGAACTAATTTAATTTGCTAATCTGTCAGGGAAGTAATCCAAAAAATCCCCCCAAACCCAACTCTGTGAATGTCTTTTGCTATGTCAGTGAGCTGAATAGGCTCACTGAGGGGCAAGAGCAACATGAGCATTGGCGTAGAGGCAATAGGGTTCTGCCTGGGAGGTGTGCAGGGAAAAGAGAAGGAAGGGGAAAATTTGACTCTTTTGGCAGTAGTGCATTGTTAGATGAACTCAGCTGTCTTGCAGGCCTCAGGCTTACCTTACCTAAGCCTTCCAGGGACTGTGAGAGACCTTACACTGACATATGTAAGCATGTACGCTTAGCTATTTATCTGAAACTTGAAACTGCTATGAAAACATGATGACTTCAGATGCTGGCAATCCTTCCTGTGCTTTCAGATATTCAGTATCCTGCCCTGTGGGTGGGCAAAAAATATCCCACATACAATTTGTTTTGCGTAAGCCTTTCCAAGTATTAATAGAAAAAATACATGATAAGATTATGCAAAACTTTATTGTCAGCAGAGCTGATAAGATTATTTATGGCAGATAACACTAGTTGCAAATTTGGGCCTATTTTCTTCAGTGAAGTCATTTTTTCCTGAGGTGTTTGTTATTTGGAAGTAGTGGTTAAATAGGTTGATAAAAACTCTCAACTTGTCAGTCATTCATGCTGTTAACTTCAGCTGTTCCCTGTTTGTTTGTAGTGTTGGATAGGTCATCTGAATAACACAGAGATTCTGACTGAATGGCTGAAGCTTACCAGAAGGGATACTGAATACTGCACCACTAAGAGCTGAAGTCATCTAGATACTTGTGAGAATATGTCATCATCTTAGAATTTGCAATAGATTCACTTATTTCACTTCTGTTTCTCCTGGCACTATATATTTACTTAACCTATTTTCTCAAAGAAGTAATGATTTAATAGGAGCAAGGAATACTTGGTCTAATATGGTTTCCCTTAATTTCCTTGTAAGATTTATTTCAATTGTCAGGATTTTGGACCTGTTTCACAGCTACATTTTCTTACCAGAAAGGTCATATTTTCCTCTTATCTGAAGTGAATGATACTATATTGCATGCTTGATAGTCATTTACAGTGAAATTACATGGGAAATTTGAACTGATATAATGACTGTGTGCTGCTGCAAAGAGGCATCCTGCTTCTCTCTCTCGCTCAGTCCTGCACATGCATTCCCACAGCTTATTTAGCTGTCAGCTCACTGAATCAACTCCCTAAATGGCAGATAAATAATCAAGAAAAAAGTGGATATTGCTAAACTAGTGATTCAAATCATTGTCAAGAAAAGTCTGATGAGTGGTGAGGTGTGGTAAGGAAGAGGGTGGAGGCTGGGACTGTCTGGCTGCTGGAAAATGCAAAGGAGGAGGAAAGAACAGGGGAAGGGGAGGAAGGAGTAGGGAGAAAAGGAAGTGGTGATAAGCTGTTAGATAAGCTTAGCTGTTATATGTAAATTCACCTTTAAAGAAAGAGACTCTATTTAACACAGTGTGGGAAACCTTTGTTTTCTGAAGGCTGAATAGGCTTTTCAAACACTTTTGGCAGACCAAAGGTTAATATTTTATTGTAATCCATGAATAATGCAAAGAGTAATCTGGCTGCAGGTTGTATGAAAGGATATTTTGGGGAATATTAGAGCTATTTGCTTGTCATATCTTCTCAGCTGTGAACAAGTTCTTTACTCAGTGACCTCAGGAGAGAGAAGGTAGTCTGCAGCTCATGGCACTGCTTAATTAGATGTGATTTCTGAAGAGTGTCTTTGCAAATTTCTTTTCAGCCTAGCAAGCAGGATATGAGAACTTTGGTTGGGTAGGAGATTCCTTATGGTCTTTGTATAGATTTCTCACTGTCCAAATGCACCTGGAGGGCACACAGCTTGCAAAGCCTGGAGTTGGATACCATTTTAATGATCTATTGGTTTTAGCAAAGCATTTTTAATTCTGATAATATCACTATTACATTTAGCCTGTAGGTGAAATATCTTTTTAAGGTGGGTTTTGGTGTGTGAATCTGGAAAAGGGGCTTGTCACGTACTTTCTCCTTTCACAGAATGTTATAATAGCTTGCTATAAAGATGATTAGATATATTGTCAGACATTATAGTCAGTGTCAATGCAGTTAGAGATTTCATGAAGTTCTTGGGGTTTGGATTCGAAAATTAATCCTCATTTCTTGCTTGTGATCATGACTGGATTGGACACAATTAGCTTTTGTGTTCAAGGGAAAAGTCAGAAGCACTCCAAAAGTTCTAGTTAACTGCTATAATCCTTTAATTTAGCTGGGTCATTCTCTTATGTGTTTTGGCCAATGCAGCTCAAGATTGTAATCAAAAGTTGTCATTATGTAGTAGCTGCTCAGTGCTTAGATAACAAGTTTTATATTCTCAAGTGGACTGGCAGCAATGGGACCCAGACTTTGGGTAATCTTTGGAGAAAAAACAAGGAATGAGCAGCACACAGACAAATCTGTATTTTCACTGAAAGCACACCACATGCTAGTGTTAGTATCAACATCTTTTCCCATAGTCTACATTTCAAGCATCAGTAGAGAGTTAATAATGCATTTATTTATATATCTGTATTTTTGTGCTGAGATTCAAGAAAGTCCTTCATGCAAATACACTTTCTCCTATTATATGAAATATATATTCATGTAGGTTCATATTAATGCTTGATTCTCTTAGGAGACAGCTACTTATATTGGTATTGCTTGGAATTTATACCATAAATCTCAATAACTGTTACATTGATATATTGTTGAGTTGTTTAATGCGGTAGCTCAGAAATTGAAGAGCTGAAGGTAGATATATCAAGCAAGTTTAACAACATCAATTTAGACCTCCAGCTAGCAGAGGAACGCACTTTTGGGGACCTAGTGATCAACCTGAAGGAAATGATGGCTTAAACACAGCGGAGGGACCTTAGCTCTTATTAGTCCCAAGAAGTGTCCTACATCAAGGTCATATTGTTATAGACTGATTTCTTTTTACCAGTGAGAGTGTATGGAATTTATTTCATGGTTGATGCAGTTTCATTTCGTATATGTTGGTCACATCTAGAGACCTTTATGCCTATTAATCATATAGATCATCTCACATTTTCCACACAGTTCCACACACATTTTATAATTCTTTAAATATCTCAAAGTATCGATAAGCCATGGTTTCAGGTTCCTATTCTGAATATCGGTTGTAGCAAAGTAGACTGAACAGAATAAAAATGAATTTGCATTTTTTAAGAATTCCCCCCACGCAAGTGGAACAACTTCTGCAGTTAAAGGATATCTCAAGGGATATGGGGCTCTTGACAGAGGCAGTAAATGTCTTCATAATCATCAAGATTCAGAGAGAACTGCAGAAACCAGTTCCCTTTTTATTGGGAGAGCTGATCACTGACTATCTGAAGTTAGGTTAAAACACCTTTTTAAGATGCGTGCTTGAATTCTTAAGTGCAATATAGATCAAATGAGAAGCAATTTCTACACATTTTTGCCAAAACTCTTAGAAGTTTAGCTGCATTCAGATAGTGGTGTGGGGAGCTGTCCGGAAAATCAAGTAAAAGCGTATGGCGGGGGATTTTCAAAGCTGGATGAGGTGCCCTAACCTGTGTGAACATCCCATGCTTGCACTAACTGGGATCACCTGGACTGAGCTAACACTGCCAGTTGTGTGCTAGCATACGCAAATCAGCAATTGGAATTGGCAATGCCTGCATTGGAATGGGCCTCTTCACTGGCTCCTACTAGGGGCTTAGAAACAGGTTGTCTTCCAAGCCCTAATTCTGCTGACTACAGCCTTTTGTCTTAGTTGCCTTATTACTCTGACTGCTCCAGCAAAACTGGCAGCAGCACCCTAGCTGCTGGCTGGTACTTTCTCCCAACTGGCACATCTGTTTTCTGAAAAACCTTCTGTGAGTCTCAGCCTCTTTCACTTCCTCCTCCCACTTCTAGACATTAGCCTAATCCTGAGTCTTTCTCCTATCCTTTTTTAATCCTATAAACCCTGAGCAAATCTGTCTACCTCTGTCTGTGTTTGGTGAGGAAGGTCCTGTTCTCCAGGGTGACAGCTCTCAGTGTGCACAGTCTGCATGGACAGGCTGCTGTCAAAACTGACCACAACTTGAACCCCCTGGTTTAATTATCCCTGACCTAAGTAATTATGAAGCCCTCAGAGCAGCTTTAAGCACCTGTAGGATATTTAAAAGTCTTCCATAAGTATCTTTCCCTTAGATTGTGTTCTCAGTAATGGCTGTGTACTGCCTGTGCTGTAGAGTTCTCTTTGAGTGGGTGAAATTAAACACCAGTTTTGAAAATAACATGAATAATAAGAGAATAAGAGTATGAATGAAGCTATTGGGATGTTATTCTTGTTATGCAGAGCTTTCAAAAAGAAATGCAACTCAACAAAGCTTCTTGGCTCTTGCTCTTCTAGCAAGTTTCTTTAAATTCTCTAGTTAACCTTTCCGTTAAGTACGATTCACTTGTGATTTTCTAATTCTTGTAGGTAAAAACTATCAGTAGTATCGCTTGTCAAAAACATTTGGTATGGAAGACATCTATCGGAGACTTTTTCTGCCACAAATTCTTCAATGCAAATCAACACTTTCAGATCCACTTTCTGTTTTTTTTTTTTTTTTAAACACATATTTCTGTTTATTTACTGTTAACTCTAATCCCTAGATACCCTCAGCTTCAGGCATGAAAGTGGGATAAGAATTATTTTAATTCTTTGGTTTGTACAGCTTTGATTATTCAATTATTTTATCATTTAAGCATCCTGAATAATTGGATCCTTTGAGTAATGAAAAGATTTATAACAATTCTTAAAAAAGGTGCCATCTCTTTCCATGTGTGTGAGGGGTGATGAATAAACAGTTTGAGATCTGTCATGCATTCTCTTTTATCTGTGGACTACATTAGTAGTCTGCCTGGGTTAATCTCATCATTTTAGAAGTTTACAGAGAATCTCTGATGGCATCTGCCTCCAATCTGCTTAATTACAAAACAATTAGATTTGTCTAATCAGGCTTTTGGGTTTTTTTGCTTTCAAATTCTGGTTTGCAAGATCCATTGACAATAATGCATTGCGTAGGAACAGCTGAAGATCTCTGTTCTCCTTTGGACTCCTATGTATAGAAGATTCTTAGTCAAAGTAGTATTTTGTATTTTTCCTCTGACAATAATGACTACATGGGGGCACGTATATTTTTGCAGTGGCTCTATGTACAATTCAAAAATAACAAACTGCTGCACATGTATTCTTCAGTTCTAAGAAAGTGAATTTTAATGTTTTTCTTAAGTCTCATAGTACAAAAGGAATAATGCAAATGGCTACTAGCTTAGGATTATTATAATTCAAAACTAGTTTTGCTTAGAGCTAAAGCAATGTTACAGTATTAACAGTCGTTGAGATTTTTCTATGCCATTATGCAGTAGGAAGACTATGCAACTTAAATTATAAGAAGAGGTCTTTTGTACTCTGTAGTTTGTTAATCCATGGCACATGTTTTTAAAAATAGGAACTGACTGAACGCAACTGAATCTAAAAATGACTGATTCAATTGGCAATGGCTTCCTGTTAGGTAACTCAATCAGACTGTCTTTTGCTTTAGGATTAATATATTGGCAGGGAAAATAATCATCACTGCAAATTCTTCTTGGGTTGCGTTAAATAAGAATAAAAAATGCTAGCAACTTACAATTTATCTTCATTGTCATAGAAGAACCCTTTGCAAGAGAAACTTGTGAAATAGAAGCAGGGAATAAATTGACAGCATTTTGTAAAAGACTTGAGTGAAAAGTGAAATTAGTTTTTTTTTTTTTTTTCTTTCCTGACACCGTAAGGGTTTAGAATAAGTATTCAGAGTTCTACAGTAAGTGAAAAATGGTTAGTGCTCCACAGTCAGGAAGCAGCTCATACATCTACTACTACATATTAGAGTTTGACAGACTTTCTAATGACTTCTGACTTGTTACTTTCCAACTGAACTCCTGTGGTATTCAAAGACAGTAATAGCCTCTTTCACAAAACCTAAAGCCCTGGATGTGGTTTCCATCCTTTGCAGGTGTCATTTTCTCTTGAATGGAGAGGAATCATTTTCTCTTAGCCATTCTTTAGTACAGTAGGTAGAATTGCAGTCTTGAACAAAAGTGATTTAATCTGTAGCATATACTATAGTTTAAAATTCTGGAGAGAAATGTGCACTGGTGTTAAAAGAGGTAGATAGGATGACCCAGATAATTTTTGGCTTGTCAATGTAACATCATCAGTTCCATGGCTAGGCTGATATAGGACCTAATCATGCATTAAAGGAAAGTGATATAATGCGCACCAATAAAAGGAAGATAAATTTTATCACTCTAATTTGATGTTTCTTTGGGGGAAGGTAATAGAGTTAATATATTCATTGATATTTTCATTAAGAACCAAAATTACAAATAGCCAATACAAGAACACAGACTGTGAGAGGTAAGAAATAAAGACAGTTCCCTGACATGAGGTGATCTGCATCACTAGCCGACTGGGTGCTGATAAACAGCATTCATTTCAGTACTACTACATGCAGGGTTATATGTTCAGGAACAAAGAAACTCGTAAGATGTAAGAACACTAAGATGTTTTCCACTGTCTTGAAAATTCTGGTGCTGAGGAGATCTTGAGAGTCATGCTGGACAATCAGCTGAATATTAACTTTGAGAGCAAATCTGTAGCTAGAGTGGCTAATGTGATCTTAGGAAATATCAATAGGATTCCTGAGTAGGTCTAAACAGATTTAAACTTCCTCTGTATTTTGGAATGAATGCAACTCTTGTGGGAAATAGTTTGTCCAGTTTTGCTGGCTATGTTTGAAAAAGGATGCTAGAATCTGAGCTGAATGTTATGAGAAGAATGATAGAAAGACTTAATGTTTAGAAACCATATTCTACAGAAGGAGCTCAATTTATTTAACTACTTAGTTAACTTTTAAGTGATTCCTTGGGGGTGGTTCATAAGTAACAGAAATTTGACAATAAAGGGCTTCTTAATTCAGCTAAGTGATAATGAAAGTCAGTGACTGGAAGCTGAAAGTTGGAATTACTTCACACTGGAATAGAGGCAGATTTTTAACGGGGATGTTACGTAGCTAATGCAACAAGGTCTGAGTGCAGTCTCCATTGCTGCAGACTTACAAAAGCAGACTTCTTTGGCTTTATAATCAATGGACAATAATTTCTGAGGAGTGGCTAAGGCAAAATGGTGAAAGTCATGGCAAAACCTTACAAATTTCTTAGCGCGCTCAGGAAAATGGCAAATAAGATGTTACAAAAATAGTTCAGTCAAGGATCCATCAAACTTGTCAGTATTATTTGGGCATTTCTTACTGAAATAAGGGTATTGCAAATCCCTGACATGGAGCTGGCATTACTCATCTCCAGCCATTTTGCCACCTCACCTGCCAGAAACGTTCTTTGCTGTCCCACAGTTTCTCTAGAGCAATTTTTAAGTTGTGACAACACCTCAGCTTCCCCTAGATTCTCAGAAGGTACTTTTTGGTTTTAATGAAACATTTCCCTGTTTTTTTGTGAAGATACAGTTGTCTAGTGACTGACAGACACAAGTAAGAGTGCAGGTAGGAGTAGGACTCTTCCCTTAAACTAAGTTTACTTAAGACTTACACCCAAACAATATACTTACATTCAACTCTACATCTACCTCTTTACATGTAATTAGCATTGGATGAATGAAAACAGGTGAAATTATTCACATTTTTGTTAGAAATAAGATAACTGTATGTTTTGTGGCAATAGTAAAAACATTGACAAAAGCAAGAAACCAAACCAAACAGTTTTCACCTCCAAAATGAATCAATACATCCAATACACAGTTCCTAGTAATTTATTTAAAGTCTTTTATATTTATATAAAATTATATATATAATATATACAATAATACTTATATATATAATAGGACATATATATTTCACTGTGTAATTGAAACCACTGTTTCCAGAATTTTTTTAAATTCCCTACCAATATTTTTTCAAATTTCTTCTGACTTGTTGCACTACCAGAAGAAATTTGAAAAATGTAACACATCAGAATTTGCTATTTGTCACAGGTAGGTGGTATTCTTAGCAGTTATCTGTCAGTATTATAGTAGCAGCTACAGCCCTATTATATTGACTGCAGAACATATTTATAGAACATATATATTATGACAGTTGCTGAATCCACTTGCTTGCAACCTTCATTTTTGAACTTTGTACTTTTTAAGCAGTCTTTTATAAAACAACCAGCAATTTTCAAATGGGGACTGGATCTGCCAGTTGTTTGGTCGTCTTAATTATGAAAATACAAGGGTAAGGACTGAGTGTCTTCTCATTCTCTTACTATGAGCCTAGACCAAGAGTGAATGAGTTTCTGTCAATGGAGCTACACCGGCGTAAAACAGAAGAGAATCAGACCCACTCCACTATGGATTTCCTGTTTCCTGTCTGGCAGATAGGGAAGATAGTGCTTTCCTAGCTCAGAGGGAGGGAGTGCCATTAATGTGGAATAACTCCCTGCACAGCAGTTTGGATGAGATCTGAATCCACGATCTAGCTAAGTGACAGTCATTTGGTAAAATAAGCATCGGAAAAAAATCACTTGAAGCAACCTTTTTGGCTCACAGATATTCATGAAAAATAACAATTGCAACCAACCAGAGCAATAATGGCATACTACCAAAACTGTGCTACGAAAGCATAGGACATCCTAGCCCCGAAGAGCACTGAAACCACTGCTTGTCTCCTGTTGAACCCTGGAAGTTTTAAGCAAGTGCTTACCATAAGGTATGAGCTGTTTGTGTTTGAAAGGGTCTCTCTATTCTGTATTATTTCTGTTGCAATGGGCTGCTGTGCCCTACTGGTCACCATAACTTATTTTTGATGAATTATTCTGGATGGCACAGACCCAGTAAGAGGCTAATATACTGTAGTCATCTTTAGCAAATGTGATCTGCCCTTGAAGAGTCTCCTATGTTAATCTTTTTATGATATCACTGTTCTTTTTCAGGAGTAGGTGCATTTGCTAAGTGCAACCTGCCCCTGTCAGTTTGCCAAGGGAAGGTCCTGTCATGTGATCTAGTGTTGCTCAAAAAAATGTCTCAGTGTTGCCTGGCTGGTTTCTCAATTCTTTGCATGCTGAGGCTATTTGAATATAGCAGGCTGGCTGTCTTCAGTCGGGACTATAGTTCAGATCTCATCTCGGTACCCTTCAGAGACCAGATGTTATGCATTAGCAGATGACAGCATTGGGTTTGGTGATGAGGAGTGGCGTTTTTCAACCTGTGAGGCTGGAGGCTGAGCCAGGGGCTGCCGTAGTGCTTCTCCTGAGTCACAGCTTGTGCAAGACTCCCTGCCTGTTTTGATACAGAAGGGAAAATGCAAACAATAGGCAGGGCTTCTGGTAAATCTTATGTCTCCTTGGGTTCAGGGTTTCCTTAGGGGTCAGCTTGATGGCATGGAGATGAATTAGCAGGGGAATAATAGCACTTCTCTCACTTGGCAGAAGCACCTGCTCTGTTGCGTTACAGCAGTATCACTGCCTCAGCTTAATCTTTGTGAAAAGGATGCTTGCTGCAGCAGGCAAAACTGCTCTTTACAAATGCAAAGATTTTGCATGACGGGCTCAGCACATGTGACGGGGTCAGACTTTCAAGAGGACTCAATCAGCTCTTGTTGTGATGCTTAAGGGCAGAGTTTTCTGAAGACCCAGGGCAATGCGCTCTGAACAGAGAAGAGCTCTAGCAGCTCTGCCTCTGTCAGCGGTGCTGAGAGTCTGTTGCTGTGTGCAAGGAGCAAGCCCAAGTCCTCTTGTTTTCGGAGGGGCTGTTTGTTGGCTCTTGAAAGGAAAAATGTGACTGAAAAATGTCAGTTTCTGAGCTTCCAATCTGCTATTTAAATCCTTGTACTTTGGTGAGTGGTAGTCAGTGGTGATAATCGTTGTATGGTGCATATACAGCACAAGCCACCTAATACTGAGGAGAAGGGATAACAACAGCTCTTTCTAGTTGCTTGTGTATATCAGCAAAGTATGTGACTATGAATGTAAGATCCACAAATCCAGATAGTCCTCTTATGCAGGTACCTTGATAAATACACCCCTTTCTTTCAAAGAACTGTTCGCTGACAGAACACAGGCTGTGCAGAGGCTTCTATGGCTGCTGAAGCATATTGTGTTCCAGATATACTAGTTGTTTCACAAACACTTGGGCAGGTGATGGTCTCTCCTGTGAGCTTATAAACTCAGAAAATAAAAGGGGCCTTCATAAAAGGCTTGGCTTTGAATCTGCAATGCTTTGTATGTGCTACCCTTTTTGATAATGTTAGAGACTATAGCTATACTGGGCAAAGTGCACTGTGTTAGAAAACACGTATTTAATGTACCTTAAATAATATAACATGATTCAGTGTAAGCTTAGTGTGACCAAAGATCATCAAGAGTTAGCTAGACCTAGTTAGCATTCCACTCCTTTAACTTTAACTAGATAACTCATATTTAAACTCAGCTGTCCCTGTTTATTCTAGATAGTGGCATGTTTTATGGTGCTTGTAGTGTTTTTTACAAGGAGTACCTTCCCCAGATTGGAAAAGGACAGAGAACACTGCCTGAAAGGATACAAAATTTAATAGAAAAGGTAGGGCATGGTGAGTCATGGTCCTGAACACTCACAACATGAGAGTAAACTGAATTTTTTCATTAGCAATCACAGGGATTGGCAGAAATACATACCTCACTGTGGGAGATTTAGTTTGTCTGTAGTACTGGCAGTGGTCTGCTGTATGAGGAGATGGGGGAAAAATTAACCCCAGAAAGGGAAATGCAGACCAGAAAAAAAAATTAAAAAATATACAGGAAGCCTGCTATTTCCTGTTGATTGGTTTGATTTCATTTTATTTTTGGCACTGTTTCATGTCAATGACTAGTTTATAAATGTGGCTTCATTCCTCTGAAAACATTCAAACAGAGCAAGCTTGAACTTCTGGATGAGATCTTATTGCAAAGGTAACCCCAAGAAAACATAACAGGGAAGAGATGAAGAGAATCAGAGATCATGGTGAACACTAGGAAAAAGTTGGCTGATAAGTGAGAAAGTAGGTTGCTGAAGAAGCAGCATGATTTATAATTTGGTCTTTTGGTTGGCCAATGGCAGGTATATAATAACAAAGCTAGAAAGCTCTTTCATGAGCTGTTCAGTTCCCATGCTGGGAATGAGGCAGGGCTTGCTCAGCTGATACCTCATTCTGACAGATAAATTGTGTTACAAGAAGAACTTTGAGCAGAAGTCAGTGTGGCATCAGTAAGAATAATAACTGAGTAAATCCATACCAATCACTATTTGTAAGAGAAGTGAGAGCATGGAAAGGTTAACTGACAGCACATCTAGTATTACTGGTTCAGCTGGAGTAAAGGAAGCACTTTCAAAACAGGAAATGCAGAAACTGGCCTTGCTCCAGGAACGAACCTGCTAGGTCTTGTAGATGTCAGCTGTCTGAAGTGGATGGGTGGAGTCTACACACATTTCATCAGATCCTGGCAGGGTCTATACTGCCTTTGAAGAGAGCTGGATTGTGTTCTGGCAGGTAAAGATGGGATGGCACACTATCTTAGCGTGGAAACAACACAATGACACAATCATCAGGCTGCATGAAACTCAGTGAGAGCAGAGGGACAATGTCTGAGCTGGGATTTTAATGTAAGAGATAGTTCTCCCTCCTCTGGAGTCCTGGTGTAATGATGGTTTTCTGTGACAGCTGCTAGCAATTCCGTTTGCATGTTTTTCTGCTGGATGAAACTAATGTTGCCAAGGAAGTGTTCATAGGTGCTTGAGTACCATGGCTCTGASAGCCACGTGAGTACCAGCACATAGTTCACAGTTACTGATTCTGATCCTTCCAGCCTGCAGCATAGTAAAAGTGGTATTAACAAATCAATGTGGCTAGGACTTAATTATAGCTGAATCTCATTACATAGAGCCTGATTCTCTACATCTGTTCAACAGTACAGATCTAGCCTAACACCCCCCAAATCTGATGTGTAACCTTGACAGAGTTACTTCAGGTTTATGTGAGCATAAATAACGCAGAGAATCAGGCCTGCTATTCATGAGCAGCTCTGAGCACTGTCGACTCCACTGTTGATCAGCATTAAGTTCCTAAGAGCTTTAGTCCACTGAGTTACAGTACCGAGTTTGCTCTTGGTGGGGGAAAAAGGTAGCTTTAATTATTTGGAGAGATCAAATTTGTTAAGGAGGTTCTGACTATGCAGTCTAATTTCTCTTCTTTGTAGCATGTCCTGAGATGTTCCAAGCTTGGACTGGAGAAAGGGCCGGCTAAACAGCTTATCTCGTCCGTGCTGAGGGAGCCAGCCAGAAGAACATTACCCTTTTAATGCTCGGAGTTGACTGGAAAGCTAGAAGTAATTTTCAGTAGGACAGATAAAAGAAGATTTTAGCTCATTCATAGGCTCCTGGGGGTAGTCTTCTAAAATAGCTTTTCTTCTGGTTATCTTTCTAAAGCTACACAAACAGTCTTTACACCCCTAGCATGGAGTTTGTAAGGAAGATTGAGTATCATTGTCTGTTGCTTTGATAGATGTAGAATTATACTAGGAATAAACAACTTAGATCTATCCTCTACCTGGGAGCCTTTGAAAAGCTGCTCGTTGATGGGAAGTATCACTTCTTACGCACTTAGTTCCCACCTCAAAGAAGGTAATTTCTACGTATTCCGTGAACCTCTTGGAAAGAACCTATTTATTTTGAAAGAAAACTTTTTGAACATCAACAAAAAATATCACTTGGAGAATGGACTGTGACCGTCTTTATGCTCATAGCCTTGCACAGATCATAGTCCATGTTCCAAAATAGCAGTCATCCTTTATTACTTTAAGCATCTCAAAGATCTAATTCCTAAGTAAAATTTTTTGGTAAATCTGGTGATAGATTTAGTTTATTTTTCATTTCACTATGTGAAAAGAACACCTTGCAATATAAGGAGTAATTAGAAAAAATTCTCATCTTTCAGTCCCATCATAAGGAATTTCTCTTATTGAATTTGCTGACTTTTTTGGACTCCAGTGAGTAACCTCAGGGCATGCTGATCTCTGTTATGCAGGGGCAGAGAAAGCAAAGAGCACCAGAAAAGGAAATATTTGTAGTTGAGAACATGTAGTTGCAAGCTGTGCCCGGGCAGATCCAAGGTCAAGGTGTCTGCCTTGAGACACAGAATCTTTATGGGAAATGGCAGCTAGGGATTAAGTCTATAGCAGAATATATTTGTCCCTGCTCAAATACAAGACAAACTGCATTCATATGCTTCACTATGCTGAGTTACTCTGCAGCAGTAGGGAGTATCTGCCAAGCAGTTTTTTGAAGAGGATAAATCTTTGGTCTCTAACAGCAGCATGTGAACAAATGACAGTCAAGACACATCAGCCTGGTTATTCTGCAGTCAACTGGGAGATCTGTACTCATTGCATTAAGGGAGGGGGAAATATGATTACCTTGGTGTCTCCTGAGTCTTTTAGCTTTCATTTTTGGCTAGTCAGCCATAACCAAAACAAACAAGGCCAAATTCATCCTTGGGTATCTTTGAAGTTAGCAGAGTTATAGTTGTATTAAGTCCCGATTTTGTTAGTATAATGATTGTGCTAAGTCTTGCAGGAGAATCCCCTTTTAAGAACTTTTCTCTAATGGAATGCAATCTTTAGCATGGCTTTTCATTATTCATCATGAGTCACCTTCCTGCTTGTTCAAAAGTTGCATTTGCAAAGAAGTGGTCTTGTCTTTTCTCAGTTTTCAGTGAGATACCAGAAAAAGCATATGAAAACAATTGAGAATCATGGTTAAGCCCATCAGTACACTGTAGTTTAATGAGGAGATGGGCCATTTAGGATACAGGTCATTTCACTGACAATATTTTATTTCCATTACTGCATTTAAAGGGCTCCTAATGCCCAAAAGACTTCATGAGGTTCCTTCTGCTATTACAGAATAGATAGAATACTTCAAATACGGGCAGTGCTGGCTCAATATGGGAAAAGCAGGGGTCCTCTCTTTACCTCATCCACTCTGTGGGGTATCAAAAGTGAAGATAGGCCTGACGTCTTTGCTGTCTTAGGCCTAGGTTACAACCAGTATCGCTAGCAAGGAAAAATGTCTGTTCTTCTTTCTCACCCTTAATGCAAGGACTGATTTTTATCCAACTCTTGGGCTGACGCACAAAGTAGTAGAAGTTGTTTGTAGAAATGTCCACATGATACCCTAGGACAATCCAGATTCAGACTTTTTCTACGGGCTGCTACATATTCCTTGGGACTGCTGCTTCTTTGAAGAACGAGATTAGCTTTTCTACACCTGACAATCCCCGTGCTAGATTTTGATACCATGACTTTAGCATCACAATATAATGATTTCAGTAGGACTGACACACATCACTTACAAGCTAGAGCAAGTTACAAATACTTGGCATTCCGGTGTATATAGCAGACAAATAGTTACCTTCAGGTACTTGATTTTGGGAGGCCATCACACCTAAACTCTAACTGATGGCAAACCCAAACTGGTAGGCAAACGTTTTGTTAGTTTTCCCTATTTGTTCTCTTCCATATAACAGCTGCTGTATTTTCCAGCTCACTGTTTCCTCAACTAGCATTGCTAACAATAGCTGTTTCCAGACTAATGGAAACTTTCTTCTGAATGAAGCAAGTTGTACTGCCATCTATTTGAAAATGGAAAACATTTGTACTCTTTATATACAAAGAAATAAGATCTTACCATAAATATAGAAGCAAAGCACTGTTTGTGCCCAGATCTCAAATATGTCTTTGGAATAGCTGTGAGCTGGAAAAATGTTTGGCAATATGAAGGAGGATGAGTACTCTAAACAACTCATCATGAAATGGAGAAGATTATTCTCTTATTTTGCTTCTTGAGCTCTTATTCCCACAGGAGATGGCCTTTTGAAAAAGGAAATGTGGCAAACAGGAAAAGCAGGCATTTAAGGAAGAAGCAAGACTGTAGCCTGAATTGTTGGCTTGGCCTTATCACATTCTAGTTAGAGGAATGGAATATGAATGGATTCACACCCAAATTCCACTGCAGTCATCAGCAGAAACTTTAGCACTGGGCATGGGGGCCACGTGTCCACTGCCATGTGGAGCTGTTAAAGTGCAAGGAACTCTTATCCTGTGTCCTGACATAACTTTAGTTGGTTGATCCAGTTCTGCAAATGGGAAATGGTCAGGCGTTATGGGGGCAATGACAGTGCCTGGAGATGCCTGTAACATACTTTAAAGAGGGGCCTTGTGTGGTTTTGGGGATAGAGATTCATGATGCTACAAATCTGGCCCTTCTTTATTCTCTCTTCAATATTTTTAGGGCTCCCAAAACAGCATGGCTGCTGTCTTCCTTCTTTTTCTGCAGTCTGCAGCCAGAGGGTGGCATGGCATTGCATTAAGGATATTAAATGCTGAGCTCTTCAGCAATTTCTCACATGTATGCAGTGTATACAATAACTTATAGTTAAGGCAGTTTTTTGGATGCAGGATGCCTCAGTTAGAAAACAGACCCACAAAAATGAAACTACAAGTAAGCAGACATGTAAAAATGTTCCAATTTTCTGTGATGAGCTATAGACCAGATACAGTTTGAAATAAATATTAATATCTTGTGATCTCCCTGTTCTTAAAACAAGAATAGTAAATGGAGATGGAACATCAGCTGAATGCATTGTTTGTCATTCTGGTTATGGTTATACATCACAAGGGAAGAAGTAAAGAAACCAGCATAAAGGTTTATTTAACTTTACTTGCATGTTTAAATAGGCTGTTTAAATACTAGAAATGGTTGCTTTTAGGAACAGGGGATGCCAAGAGTCACCCATCACTTGATGTCTGGTCACCCAGCAGACGTTTTGAGAAGTTCAGGAACTCTGCAGTGGCTCCTGTGTATTATTTTTCATAAGAAGGTGAACAAGAGGCCTGTCAAGTGCTTGCTGTGTCAATGATCCCTCCAAAGCCTTTTCCTGCAGTTGTCAATTGCCTGGAAATTGCTATGGTATGCTTATTTCATGGATTTTATTACAGGCCAAAGGTAAGTATAGTGTTATAAAGTAAACCAGGAAAAAATTTACCTCTTGTCCCATTATTTAATTTGTCCAGAGGTCTACACTGACTTTTTATTCAATGCTTGAGTTGTCTGAAGTGGAAAATGATATATGAATTTAAGAATTAGACTATTAGCACAGCACAACTGAATTTCAGTTCATTTATGCCACAGTAAATCTATAATCAAATACTTCTGATCCTGTTTGCACTGTTCCATGCTCTTTCAATTTTGGACTAATGTTATTACCATCTGTTAAGCATGAGACCTTTCTGTGCTGGGAGCATTGCTTATCAGATCTGGTAATCTTCCTGTTGAAATCTCTCTCAGTCAACAGATGAAGTGGCATGATTATTGAATCTTCCTAGCTACTCGCTAATAGGTAAGTGCTGCTCATTAGAGCTCTTCCTTTCATACTCACTGCTTGCTATCTAGTATTTGGGAAACTTGTTTCTTGTAATCTATTTAGTAATCTGTATGACCAAATGTACTTTAAGGTGTGCAGAAACAGGGATTAAATAGAACAGGAGAAAGATGTTGTCTGTAGTGGAAGCAAAGGAAACTTTTCCAAAAGGATAAGTAAAGCATCAGTGTGAAAAGCTATAGATACAAACATCTATAACTACATCTTTACAGTGTTTGCTAGGAATCACACTGTCCACAGCCCTGTATGGAAATGTACAGTGGAGAAAAATCTGAATCTGTATTTCTACACTGGATCGTGAGCTGTGTCTTTCTGAACAATCTCTCTGGAATTCCAAAGCTTGAAACAAATACAAGAAGCTCGCATGAGTCTTAAGTCATGAGCATGTTCTGTAAGTGCCAGCTTACTCTGATTGAAATGTAAAGTTGATTTGTACTTTTACAGAAAATACCATGTGGAAACAGCTGGGCAGGCGCTGAACTGTGATTACTGCTATTGAGTCCCGCTATGTAGCGCTGCTGCAAATTGTGTACACTGATATCCCATAGTCAAACAGGCTGTTATTACTGTCACTCTGCGTCAGTACAGGACTTCCCCTCAACGCTCCAGCCTTCCTACCCTCTTCTGAACCCTTCTACCTTCACAGACTTTAATGACGTGACCTATTATGCCTTTTCTTTGCTGCTTGCAAATACTTATATTAGTGAAATCATACAGGCTCCTGCTGCTCTGTGTGCAGATAAACTTTGCTATCAGTTGTGTAGCTAGTTGTGACTGATTTATACAAGTCCCATCCTGAACCCTGAGGGTGATACAGACAGTGCCAGGCAATCACAGCTCTGCTATTTGCTATCTGACTTTTGCTCTATATAGCCACGTTCTGTGCATTTCTGATGCGGTTCCACCAGGAATCCTGATGCAGTAAATGTTTGTCTGTTTGGGTGTGACAGCAGCAGATGAACTCTTTGGGAGCTCCAAAGTGAAATCAAATCCTCCAGAAGTGTCCTGCTAAAGTCTTCATGGCTACGGATATTTCTAATGTGCTGCTGGAAGTTGGATTGTGGCATATCTTCCCTCTGTGATCTGAACCTACTATGACTTGATTTGCTATGTCATAATTCATGCTGGGGTTTATCTGAGGATCCGTTCACTGTGGTGGGCCAGTCTGAGACATGTCTTCATGGCGGTCGCAGCTGGCCAGTGGCTATCGCTACCCAGGGGAGATAATAGCAGGTGATCTTTAAAAAGTATTTTTCTGGTACAAAGTAGAAGAGGAATAGCACTATTGCACAGCTGAAAAACTGGAAAGCCTTATGTTCATCTAGACCCTAGATTTCTGAGAGGAGTTTACGATGCCGCTTCAGCCAACAGGAGCATGCAGACACTTGGACAACTTCAGGCATCCTTTCCTGAGGAAGAAAGCTACTGAAATCAGTGGTAATTTGTTGGACTAAAGCTGCTAGAATTTGACTTCAGTCTTCCCTGTGCCTGGGGCTGAATTTATTTTCATTTTTTAAGTGAGTGGTATTTCTAAAATCATAGTCGGTGAAAATCTTCACTGTGTATCAACTGGCATCTGCTTAATTTCTCTCGCAGGAAGTTAGCAAAGTCTAACTTTGAGATAGGCATCTTGAGAATAAACTACTCCCGTCCCAGTACTGATTAGGAGATTATGGGAGAGTATCCTTCTACTAATTCCATGTACAAATTCGCTACAAATTTAAGATAGAGGCTGGGTTTCCTCTGCAGTCATTGGAGTTGGGCAAATCCAGAGGGCGCTTCCGCCATTCATAAAATAGATGAGCTGCTCTCTAAAAGCGCGTCTCCCTCTGCTGACTACAGAGCCTCTTTCTGCTGTACTTGTTTTCCTGTTGACAAAACAATGTTCTTGATTCCTTGTAAAAATTCCAGTTTAGGATATTTCTAATATGTGGGAAATGAAAGTCCACAGACTTTGCAAATATATTAAATCACATTTTAACATGAGCAGAAGCAGCTGTATTACATTTTCACATTACTGTACGTTCTTTATTCCCCTAATGTGAGCATTCAGTTGTCTCAACTGTGTTGGACTGCTGAATGCTGTCAAACTGAGGAATACAAAAGTGCCATCTTGGCACAGAACCACGACCTAGCTACGTCTGTTGTCCCGTCACCAACGCTGCACAGCCCAGCGCAGATACTGCTGCCCGCGGCTGCCAGCCCCACAGCAGGCGGGGAGGGAATACTCCACCCTTCCGCCTTCTCTGCTGGCCCGCTCCCTGATCTGCACCAATGAATGACTGCCTTGAATTCTGAAACATTAAATATTTTTTCTATGTAGCTGATACCTGAATTGTACTTGAATGTTCTGGAAATAACTGCTTAGTCCTTTTCTTAATATTTAATCCTAGGCTTCAATGGTCTCATGTGACAGCAGGTTCTGCAGTTTGTTTACACAGTGAGTGTGAAAGTATTGCATTGTATAAGTTTGATTTTCCACCTTTCACTATTATGGAACGCCTCCTTGCTTTTGAACAGAGACGCACACAGATTAGGAGTTTCTAATGTTCCTGATTTTCTGTCTACTCTTTTCTGCATCATTTTTAAAACAGAGTGATCCTAATAGTATCTGTTTTCCAGGGAAGAATGTCTTTTCTGTCCTTCCCCAAGTCTGTTCTGGTTCTCCAAAATCCTTTCCATAGATGCAGCAAACAGAGTGCGTGTAATATTCTAGACAAATTTGTGCCAATGATTTCTCATTCTAACATCATCTTTGCATTTTTGACTACAGTTGTGCACAGAAATACTTTGTCACTGATCTGCCTGAAATAATGCTGATATCCTTTTCCTGAGTAAATACTGCCATGTAAACATACCTACTAATTCAGCTAATTTGGAGTTCAGCAAGTGTACTAGTAATTCACACTTTTTCCTCCAATGAAGCTTGCATTTATCAACTTTGATCTTCCTTTCTTATTATTATGTCCATTCACCTAGTGTGATTGGATCCTTTTGTGCAATAATTTCATTTTTTCTTCTGCTGTGCATAGTGCATGTTTATTGATAATTGGACTGAGATTCTACATTCCTAGGTAGATATAATAATCCATTGTAATCTGTGTAGGAACATTTTTAATTAAATTTGTAACTAAGCATATGAGGGGAAAAAATGCAATATATTATGCTGTATTTATTATTTAAATAAAATAATGAACACTAACATCCATAGTTAAATGAGTGCGAAAGAGAAAAGCGTGGGTAATTTTTAAATCAGTTTCTAATAAATTTGTTTATTTCTGTGAAGCTGGCAAATGTCTGTACCAAAACAAATCCAAAAGCGTAGATGTCCAGGATTATAATTTACCACAACATAGGCACAAATGGCTATAGTTAATTTACTTCTCTGAGAGTTCATTTTGAAATGAAAATTCAGAGCATCAGTATTAAAGTAGGATGTGAGCAAAAGGAAAACAGCTAATGGAGACTCACTGTCTTGCAAAAGAACATGCATTTAAAAGAAGCCCTGTATGTGCAAGAAAATTTGATAGACAAAGTGAGGGGTTGGGGGGGGGCATCTAAAAACACAATAGAGAAAATTTGAAGGGAGATGGAAATAAAAAAGTGGTTT
The DNA here is from genome assembly GCF_003343035.1 of Apteryx rowi. Lineage (NCBI taxonomy): Eukaryota > Metazoa > Chordata > Aves > Apterygiformes > Apterygidae > Apteryx > Apteryx rowi. The sequence continues at coordinate 172,431 of NW_020447641.1, forward strand.
GAGGGTTTAATTTAGAGAGATCAGAGAGAGAAGATTGAAAGACTGAAACTATCTGTGTTCAGCAACTTAGAGAAGACTGAGGTGCCAGAGTGTCTGAGAGGTAAAATAACTGATGTTGAGAGTGAGCAAGGCTGGGCAGAAGTTATAACTCATAAAGGCTAGGGACTGAGCAGTTTGGTCAAACACGAGCTTTGTGAGAATGCAACTTCTGATAGTGGAATTGAGACATAAAACATGTGACAGAAAACCCTGCATGTGGGACTTTGAAGGGACACCATTGCTGGATATAACTCTGATGCCCTAAGTAGGTACCCAAAGAAAGGCAAAAGTCTACTTCGTTTTTACTTTTTCACTTTCCCAGTGATGGCCCTCCTCACCATGCTTTTTGCTGCCTTTCCTGAATATATAGACTGATTAAACTAGAACTGGCTAATTAGACTGCTGTGTTAAAATAAATAGTTGTGGTTCTGAGAGTGAAAAGTTGTGGTTCAAATTAAAGCCAAAGCACACAATTTCTGTATCTCTGTAAGATGTGCATGCTGCTCTGTTGATGGTCAAGTCCTTCCTGTGACCACAATGATTTTTCTTTAAACCAGTACTAGAGACTGATTTTCAAAAATGTCAGACAGAAGCAAGTTTAGAACAGTCGGATTGAATTTAACTACATTTCAATACCCCTTTATCCTCTCTTCTTCACCTGTCTTTCCATCTTCTCTCCCTGCTCTCCTCTTGTCTCCTAAGAACAGTTACAGTCACACAGATATTTTAGAATTTGTATAGTTCTGACTTTGAAACCGATACTCTTCTATTGTGAACTGGCACAATTGCATTGAAGGTATGCTGGATTAATCCAAATAGTGCTCTGTCCTTTTCTTCCACATCTGGAAGTGCAAGAATTCTTAATCCAAATCCACACCATAATTGTTGATACATAAACTAGGCAAATTTTCCTTAAAATAAGTAATAGAAAAGCAGAATGAAGTGCAGACTCAAAATACTACAGAAAGACACAAATTTTGATAGCCACATTTTTTAAGAGTAGTATGCAGCCTAAACAGACTTTAAGAAGCTGGGATCTTACCTTTTTTGTCTTTGATGTGCAGAAACAAAAGCATCAGACTGCATTTGGTGTCACATTTATCACTACCACGTTGCAAATGACAACAGGGTAGAGATTGAAAGGAGAAGTACAGCTGGAGATGATAAATCCCTCTGATACTGTATTATTGTTCCTTATTCATGCACACATCCCTTTGAAGTTTGACCTTCTTTCATGGAGTTAAGAAAAGTAGATGGAGAAAGATATTTTAGAAATGCCCACGGTAGGGCTAAAAAATACTTGCTAAAGATATTTCCTCTAATAAATCAGTTATCATCTAAGGGATCTACTTGTGTTGCTTGCCAGTTATAGTCTAGTAAATATTTAACTTACTAAATGTGACAGTTGAGGCTGTGTGATTTATAAGTGGGTGTAGGCTTTACTTTGGCATTTACTGTGGCCTTTTGTTCTGGACAAAGCCCAACTAAAATAGCAGTTGAGGTAAAGATCACTGTGATTTACTGTAATTTCTGGACTGATAAAAATGCTAGGTAGGTTGTAAAGGTCATTTTTAATAAAAATGAAAATCTTTCCCATCTCAAGAACTATTATAATTTAAATAAATATATTAACAGTCTTCAGGAAAAATCATAGCAAATGCATTTTAAAATTGAACTTCTGTGATCAGGAATGCATCTCAATTTTCTTAGGGATATGATGAGAAGGCTATATAGGATATGGAAACAATGTATGTTTTGGTTCATGGAAAAATGCTTTGTAAGCAATAATTTCATGGCAACTGTTCAATTTTCCCATGTCATCTTTCATGACACCTTGATTTATAGATCCTGTGGTGGGTGAAGAATGAAAGGAAGCATGGCTCCATATTTGACAGGATGCCATTCATGGCTCTCTGAGCCGCATCTCAGATTGTGCAAGATCCAGCATACATTTCCTTTACAGACAATGTCTGCATTGAATTGGCAAAGGATTTGGCCAAAAGAATGTGCACTCTCAAATGTTCATGTTGTATATTAGACAGCTTGAAAATCTGTAAAAGCTTCTTCTCTAAGCAGGCCCCTCGGGAGCAAAGACTTTGGGATGCAGGCAGCTTGGGGAATAGGTCAGAAATGTGAATGGCATATGCTGACTGCGGTAGAGGTTTAAACTCAGGGGTTAGGGAATCTGAAATGGCTGTCTTTAAATTATCATAAAGAGACAAGTTTATTTTAGTTCTTTCCAGACTGACAATTTGGAATCTCTGAGATGCTGAAATATTCAGTGGACAGGTGGGATACTGTTCTGTATTTTTTAATATAAGATAGGTTAGCACAGGAATTATTTATTCACACAACACCAGCTGTATGGCAGTCTGGGTCCAAGTCTATGATACTTGTCCTGGGTGATACAAGCCTTACTCTTCAAGCAACGTTCCCCATTTCCCAGGGTGACTCTTGCAGCACACGATTGCCAGCTGTAAGTAAGGCTGCCACAGCCTGCTCTTTGCTGATGGGGAGATCTGCTGATGTATGAGACTCACTAGTGCCGGGGTTTTGGTCTCCTACCAGCAGAGCTGAAGGCTAGTGAACTGTCGTAGCACCACCTCCTAGCCTTCCTTCTTAATTCATGCTCCAATATTTGGGGTAGGTAAACTTAAGGAACTGAAAACATGACTTTGTAGGTGTCCTTTCTACAGCTTGTGGAGGTAAAACTCCTAAAATCCCATGCCGGTTGTGTGTGTATATAAAACCACAGCTATTTGTCTTCAGGAGAAAGATAGGAAAAATATGTTAAATACTGACATGGAAATAATTAAAAAAAATTTTTTTTTTTTTTTTAGTATCTTCTGCTAGAATGAGTGGGATGTCAACTGCTTTATGCAAGATTTGCATCTTTAGATTGCACAGGTGCCCAGATGCTGTTATTTTCAGAATATTTCCTATCAAAAATGATACATTACGTTTAAATCTTGTCAGAGTATCTGTAGTGTATCTGGCGATAGTGTGGATTGTATCTTGACAAAATAATTTCTAAAGGTTGTATTTAAGTACCTCACCTACAAGGTGTCGTGCGATGAAGTCTCCCTCTTACGGGATCTCTCTGGTATTACAGGGACTTGCGCCGAGTCCCCGCAGTGCTCGCGCGGGGCTGCGGGAAGGGGCCCTGCGGGCGCGGGGGGCAGGTGGGCCGCGGCGCTGGGCCGCGACAGCCCCGAGCGCCCCGCTGAGCTGCAGCAGAGCTGTGGGAGCCGCGTGTCTGCGAGACGTGCTGTTGTTGGATAGCTGCTGAATGACTTGCGGGAAATCGGCAAGGAAAAATGATTAGCGATGTTTCACTATCAGATAAGAAACAGAAATAGAGGCTATCCCAAATGCTTATTTTCTTGGCACCTCAGAATGGCAACTAGCAGAAGGAAAGGAACAGTGAATCTCAAGCTTAATTGTTAAATACTTAATGCCTCAAGAGAATTATTTTTAGAGCAACTTAAGAGTCCTAATTCATTTAAAAAGTGCATACGTATTACTTCAACAGAAACAATATAGCTTATTTTTGGATATTTCTCTTTTATATCCTTTTTGAATATCTATGAAAACATACATACTGGATTATTTTTTGCTGTAGGCCTGTCAGCCTTTACAAAGTGAGTCGGAAGTGTAATTATGAGATTATAATAATAAGATTTTATATGCACCCCTGTAATATGTTAGACTTACTTTGTGGCATATTAAAGCATTACTAGCAAAGGTTTATTTTTGGTCCATTGTGAATGCTTCAATTAAACTGGAATAGACTACTCCCTGAATAAACATTGGTGTTTTACTAACATATATATGCAGTAACTGACAGCAGTATTTGGATCTTAGTTTGGATCTCTTCTGAATGCATGCATCTCTGATTACACATACACTGGAAATACCTGTATCTGGAATCTTGGAAATTGGAGGCCTATTGCAACATAAAGTAGAAGCATGTAGAGGGCACAGTGAAATGCCCTCAACTCTGTCCTGGCCAGATTGCTGTCACAAGATTTCCAGGGCAGCTCTGTATGGACAGAGTAGCAGCAATCAATAAGAAGCATAGTAAAGCCAAAGGTCATCAGGAAGATGATTTTGATGCACAGAAAAAAAAAGATTACTGTCAAAAGCACATGGGAATGTAACAAATATACACAAATATTCAGAAAAGACTGGACAAAACAGAGCAGTACCCACCAGACTGTGAATGGTATGAAAACCTCCCTTCCCTTATATTATAAACATTTTCTTATTTATTCATGGAAACATGTCCTGGGTCTGTATGATGCAAAAACAGGAACATGCTGTTTATGCTCTACAGCTTTCATTTGGGGCAGACATGCAAAAATATTCATAGATATACATTAAGACCACAAATCACATTGACTTGACTTTATATTGAGACTCTTGTCTTTATAAGGTAGTGTTGGTAGCTTGAAAGCATCTTAATATTATTTCTTAGCTTATCTGAGAATTTTGTTTCCAGAACTGCTATACAGTATCATAGATGTGATAATACAGTCTTCATGACTTTCTTTTGAGTCTTGCTGCTATTGAATCTTAAACCAAAACAGCTTTAAAGCAAAAGAACATCTTTTTTTTTCCTTAGTTTCCTCTGTTTTTCTCTGTTAACAGATCATCCAGAAGGGGTAGCATGGTGGGTTGGCATGTGAACAACTCAGAGAAGTTGATGTATTTTTACTTCATTATTTTTTGTCCAGCTGATCAGATATCAGAGGCAATAGCAAAATATGTAAAGCCTCCATTTTCCAGTATATTTCTCATAAATGCCACCTAATTCAGTGAGGATCTCTAGATACTTCTTTAAAATGGGGATGCTGAAATGCAGATTTACAGCTTGACTTGAAGTATACACAGATTTGAAAGTTTCATCTGTGATAATCAAGAATTGATCCACTTTGATAAGAATTGTGTTTCATTTGGTGCCAGATCACCTCTCACATTAGTATTCTTGAAATCAATTTCTATGTTACATTTGATAATATATTGTTTGATTTTGTATTATGTGAAGGTGATCCAACCTTAAAGTGTCATTTCCTATGTGTCATTTTACTAGAGGAAGAACTGCCAAACTTTCATCTGAAACACTGGAGTTCCCCTCTGAATTTGATTTTGATTCTCAGTGTTAGGATTCTGGGCTAAATTAGTTGCCTGCTTTTGAAGTGCGTTGTAAACATTTTCAAACAAATGAATACAGTAGTTAATGTCTTCCAGCCTCTTCTAGAGTGCTGTAAAGAATGTACTTTGAAGTTTTGTAACTATATTTCATTTCTATCTCAGTAAAACAAGAATTTTATTTCTAGCTAGGCATATCAAAATACATTCAATTATTTTTTTGTGACAAAACCTAGATACAGACAAACAAGCATGTTAAAGGTCTTCAGCCCCCAAAAATCCTATCCCTATTTTTCTCAGCTGAATGTCACTGGAGAAGGAGCCAAGACAGTGGAGTAGAAAGGGAGTGCTAGTTTACTAAACAGCCTATCTAGGCCAGCATACCTTTTGGTGCCCAGCTTTGTGGCTTCATGCTGAATAGCTGTTCTCATTCAATTAAAATATAAAAACAGATTTCCCTCTTAGAGGGAGTAAAATTACTTTAGATTATCTTATTGCATTATCTCTAATTTGAAAAATTGCATGTCAATCTGTTTGTCTTTCACATAGCTTCACCTCACTTGGGAAGACACATCTTGATCCCGCTTTGAGGTGTGTGTCTGGGCATCATGCAGAGCATATTCTGTTTCTCTGTGTGTTCTGCTATGAGTTCCTCGCACTGAAATACTTCCACTGTGTCTAAATCAGTGGTTTAGTTCAGATCAGGAGTGTGCTTCTGAAGCCAATCTGATTGTCCTGCTAACCATGCTTTGATTCACATCACGGAGCAGTCTTGGGGTGCATTTACTGGATCTCTTTCAGGTGCAACTGAAGAGGAAATGCGTTCCAGGAGTCCGTCTAATGCTCCCCAGCTGCACTCAGTCCGTAATGGCACCTGAGCAGTTCTTGTCTGCGGTAACCCTCCCTCAGCCACTCCTGGTGTGAATGTCAGGTCCTCAGCACCAACTGTTTAATTCAACAGATCCATTTCCAGTGGACCCCCCACTATTTGCTAGCGTAGACATGGCCTCCATCTTATTAGTGTTGTTCCTTTTAGCAGAGGCAGTGTCTTTCTCTTTGGGTTTGGGAGGCCAAGGGGAAATGTCGCTTAACAATTATCTTTCTGTGAGACCACACATCCAGTTGCACCTTCTCTACTACAGGAGGGAAGGAGGAAGGAAATCAGTTCTCTGCCAAAGAAGCAGAGCCCAGTCTGAGTGTTTACTGAATATGTGRCTGGTAGTTCAGTGCTAGGATTCTGCTTTGCCTAAACTAGAGAAGCTGGGATCAACTGTGTTTGGGTTTGAATATCCTCAGAAACTTGGTCTAGAGCTTAACTTCAGGCATGTCTCTCCTAGAAAAGTAGGGGAGTAGAGAAAAACACAAAAAGAGATTTGTCAGCAGCAGGGAAGTGATGCAGGGAAGCAGCATGGAGCAGTCTCCTATAAATAACTCTCTGGAGTCTTCTGGGACACATTTTCATTTTCATTTTCACTTTCTTTCTTCCCTTCCCAGGAACCTTCTCCCAAAAAGGAAGTGATAGAGACTGACCTTCTGATGTCACCTTTATTCAGGTAGTATCTTTTTTGAGAGAGCTTGACTCTAGCGAGACTAAATGAAAAAAAAATTTCAGTAATGATGAATTAATGCTGCCCTAATGGAATGTTCCTAGATGGACTGGAATTTAATGCTGTGGCTGTGTAACAAATTTCTTTATTTTAATGAGGTAAACAAAGTAACTGCCCTTTACATCATACTATTAACAGGCTGAATTTGATTAAATTAGAACGGAAGCAATTTGCAGACTGAGGCAAATATATTGTGGAAACACCGAGTTCAAGATCAGTGGCATAGCAAAGATTTCTAGGTATAAATCATAGCCACAGGAGCCTAAATAAAATTAAATTTGAAAAGCTGCCCACATTAGCAGATTGTGTTGTTGATGCTTCTCCAAGGTTTTTTCTTTTTTTCTTTTCCCCTCTGTAAAAGCTTGGTTTGAGTTCTTTATAGATTGCAGTGAACTCAGACACAGAATTTGCAGAAATGTAACAATCCGATACCTCAGCCAAACAAGAATACTTAGTGTTTATGGGACAGTCCAGGGCAGTTGTAAGGTGGTCCTTGTTTGCTGATATTACCATGATTTGGTACTTGCAATTCTATACTATGGCTGAAGCTAGCATTCATTGATATATCTGAGGTGGATGTGTGTCTAGAATCTAAGAAAAGAAAGTGATCTTCTGTAAGATTTTGGACAATTATTTAGTGGAATTTAGGTAAAGTGTCTATGGTAAAAGTATCCTCCAGCTAGAAGTTCAGTTCAAGCTAGCAGCTTGTGCTGAACTCACAAAATACTTGATGTGCTGTTCAGGTATGAAACAAGGTAATTCTGCCTGGGTTTTGCATTGAGCTTCACTGGTATTTTTGTAGCTTGAAACTCAAAGGCCCACCATATCTGCGCTTCTAAAGCTCCAGGCTTTAATGGAGACAGGACAGACTCAGTGCTTAACTCATAAGATTTTTTTTTCAAAAATGACTGTTTATTTTAGCTCCCTTAATCTGGGGGGCTGTAGAAGGGCTCAGACTGAGGCACAGCAAAAGCACCTGGTTTTTGAGAGCTGCCTCTCAATTCCTTTGAGATTCAGGGTCCTTCAAAGTATGCCATGTCAGATGTTCAAAGGCAGGAGTCACTGCAGGGAGGGAGTGCTCAGTAAGAAGGCTGCAGGTCTTCCTCTGAAACTCTATCAATCTACAGATAGGATGTCCTCTAACAGCCATCAGGCTCCCGCTGCTCTGCGAACAAATGATCTGGTGGGTGCCAGTCTCTTCTGATTTCTGATTCTGGATGTTGAATAGTCCTTTTGATCCATCACTGGAACTCAGAGGCAGGAAATAAACTTCAAAGAGATGTCAATGTAGCAATGTGTTACTAATTCCTCTTTGCACTTGCTTGAAGGCTTGAAGAATTTGGGATAAAACTGAGCAATCTTAATGAAACTGCATTTTTTATAATTGTATTATGTACCAAGCTAATAGGTGCTTCAAAATTTTGCTTTTGCTTTAACTGGGAAGCATTAAAAGCTCAAAACCACTGTGAAGGATGTGTTAATTAAATTTATTAATGAAATGTGCTGAGCTCCAGATATATGTTCCCATGCACAAAAATATGGGGCTCCATAATTAAGACCTGTTAAGTATTGTGGCTGTATTGGCTGAGTTAGCAGCCTCAGGTGCTGGCTGGCATTCAATATGGCCATTTTTTTGCTCCATTAGTTCCATAAATGGGGGGGAAAAAAAGAGAGCCCTAGCAGCAATCCAATTTTTGCTAATGGGAAGGTGCTTAAGATGCAAATGAAAAGCTCTCCTGTCCCCTCTTTCAATACAAATAGTAAGTATCTTCAGTTTGTCCCCACTTTTCTCCTGATAAAAGCAATTAATTTTCTGAGAATAAGCTGTGCAGATTTGCATGCTGCTCAGCAGTTGTGCTACCATACAAAGATCATAGATCTCATTCTCATGTAAGGACACCTCTTTCCTTCTGTAACAGAAACTCATTAATTTTAATACACACCAGTGAAGCAGCTGAGTGGGCTTTGAGGTCTCCTCCATAGCAGTGTGTTGTGTTGCTTCTGCACCACTGAGGACATGATTCTTTTGTTAAGAAAGCAAGGAGGAATACAGTGTGTACAGTCCTAACGCTATCTTGCACAGATATCACAGGGCATCAGCACTCTCCAGAAGCACAGAGACCCTGCTTGAAAAATGAAATGAAGCATTCTTTGTTTTTTTTTTAAGCCAATAAGTGAGGAACATGTGGCGCACTGATTTCTACACCATATGTTTCTTCTCCAAGTTCTCCTTACTCCAGAGTTACACAGGTCAAGACTAGGAAAACTGACTAGGAAAACTACTTATGACCAATAAATGGTTTTCCTACATTTCCTCTGCAAATACCTGTATTTTAGGTGTTTCCTTAAGCCTTCAATATTTAGCTGTGCTGAGACGAGTATAGTTACAGAGCTGTGCATTTGCTTTCTGTGCTGCTTCTTTAGACTGAAACTTGGGAGGCCAGTTCCATTTCTACCAATTCCTAAATGGACCTGAAAATCTCAGCCCAGTTCTGCCAGGATGAACAAGAGAGGCATTCATCTTGTATTCAGGTCAGTGAAGCTTTTTAGAGGAGGCACACAGTGGTGCTCAGGACCTGAGTTTATTGATTCAGGTCCAATTCAGGTTTGAATTTGGAATGAAGCTTTGATTCAGCTGTTGTATCCTCCAGCCTATTTCTCCCACCTCTGAGCTGTCAGTACAAAAATAAATAACAAATGGAGAAACTGAAAATGTCAGCCCACTGTGACTGAAGTTAGTACCCAGGCAGAATGCGTGGTGATTTCTGCATATCCAGTATTAATCGTTTTCTTATTTTGTTCATTAAAGAAATTTCTGTTATTTAATTCAGTTTAGGTTCTGCAGAATTCCTCAGGACTCAGCTGTGGGGATTAAATCCAAGCAGCAGTTCTTAATGTTTTTAAGATCAAGTCTTCCTTTTCTTTTTTCAGGTTTGTCTTTTCTGGTTTTCCTCAAGTTCATATGCAATTTTCTCTGGTTTGCCCCAAGACTGTTCATTCTAATTTTACAGGCCAAACTGTCTCCTTTGTATACAGAAATTCCCCACACTCCAAAAAAGGTGTGTCCCAAGCTCCAGCAGAGCCTCATCCAACCTAACTCTCCTGAGCAATGTTTCAGGAAAAGGAAGGAAGGAAAGCATATTGGAAAGTCTCCCAGTAACCCCATGCTGTTGTCTCCCTGTGGTGGTCGATTAGTGACTTGTCAAGAACTGCACTCATTAATCCAGTGGATGTGCTGCGTGGCAGAGGTGTCTGCTGTGTGTGCTTGTTTGCAGTTCGTGTACGACACAAGTGCACCGTGCGGTGCCTTTCTGTTCCGCTCTGTCAGCAGGGGGGCGCTTGGGCAGCACAGAGGCAGGCAGGCAACCTTCCTTCCTCGCCCTGCTTGCCTCCACGACAGTTGGGGTGAATCCTTTGGCACAAAGATGAAGCAGCACCTTTTCTGGGAGCACCTGAGTGTGTTCTGCAGAGCAGGCTTTCTGGAGCGCAGGATGGGCCAGAAAGAGCAGGCAGGGAGCCTGTGGCATGGGCAGAGACTAAAGGGAGTAGACACAAAGACAGGCCTTGGAAGCGCTGGAAGAAAAAAGGTTTTCCTGGGGACCCAGGGTGGTTTGTTGCAATCTGGACATGTAGCAAAGGTTACTGTATGTATTGCCCTCCCCCATGTTTGCTTTAGTGTAAATGCTTTCATGGCTCCCTGAGTTTTATCAGCTAACAGAAAACTAATTTCTAGCCAGATCAATGTTTCAGAATCTGTACACCGGACTCTGGTTGCCAGTCAAATGGGAAGGAGGTGAAGGTTGTGATCTCTTGGAAGCTGTGTGGCCTCAGATCAGCGTAACCTGACTGGAAAAATTCTCTCACCTTTGGTCCTTGCCCTGTCAGGCAGAAAATAATTTACCTCAGAGTAAATAAACTACTTGTTTATATTTAAGTGAATCACTGGAAGAGTTGGTAACACCCATTTACTGTCTTGAGGAAAGGCACTGTCCACAGCGAGATGTCTGCATTCCCCGAGTTGGGGCATGCAGTCAGGACCCTGGTGGCTGGCATGCTAAAACTGCCTGGCTTGCTATCAAGAAATCCTTGGTGGATGACTGAGGGAACTTGGAATCAGAATAGTAGGTCTGAGGATGGAAAGACCTATAAATCAACATCCTCCCTCTACCTTGAGTGCTAAGCTAGGCAAAAGGAGCTGGATGCCTGGCCAAGAGTCTGGGTAAATATTCGGGGAGTGTGGTGGCTAGAGAGAGAGGCTTGCTGCTTGGACAAAGGGAAATCCTTACTGTGAAAAATCTTTACAAAAAGCATTGAAGTTTCCTACCCAGGGAAAAACTCAGGCCTGGAGATGACAGAGATTTACCAAATGTTGCATTTTATAAAAAGAGCCAGACGATGGCAGCATAGAATGCAACAGAAGACAGAAAATTCCTGGGTTAAGTAGCAAGAGGCTTGTCCTTGAAAATGGGGTTAGAGTTCAACTTTTCCATCTCATCCTCCACTTCAACAGTGACTTTTGAAACATAGGTTTATGGCTTTGGGAAGAAGAAAAGAAAACGATGAATTTGTTCTGTGTACCTGTGCTGATCTTTCATAAGCTGTGCAATACATCAGCTCAGAAATCTTTTCTGTGTGTCATCAGTGATAAACAGTTCTGCTTTATCCTTTCAGCAGCTGCTTCAGATCTAGAAAAGTCTTTTTCCCTTAGCTGTATAGGTTCTTGTAGCAAATCCAACCCTCTACAAATCCCACCCTGCTAAATCTTGTCATCAAAACCTAATTTGTAACCACTGCAGCCTCTGAAACAGACTTCAGAACACAACTGAATATAATGGGAAATACAAACCACACCCAAATGTTAGCTGTTCAAGAGAAAAGCTTAACAAGTAATGTCTGATTCAAAGATGATTGACTTGAGCACCTAAGAAACTAGTATTTGCTTTGGTCATGTGATAGAGAATTGCTGTGTCTGTGGCAAAATTCCCAAGACCTAAGACCTGTGTCTTAGTGGAGCACTGCCTACTGGTACTGGCAAAAGACAGGATGATCACAGTGCGAGGGCTGTTTTTTCTAGATCCGCTGGTTTGTATTGGCCACCACAGCAGGGACTTAGGGTTTTGCACAACCCTTCAGAAGTCCTTCTGCAGAGGCAGCCACACAGTCCCAGGGGAACCAAGCATGTGGTGAAGCTCTTTCAGGACATGCACTGTTATGAGATAGGGGAGACGGTGGAGCAACACAAGGTCAAAGCACATTCACAGCCACTGGGGACTCTGGACATGCCTCACCTCTGTGTTGGTAGCATTTGGAAGTGAGATTCCACCTCTGCTTGCTAGTAGTTCTCAACTGTGGGAGAAGTGCTACAAGCTCAGGCTGCTCCAATGGTTTTATTTTAATGTCTATTGGCACTGTTCCCCTCACAAACTCATAGAAGTAAGTTTCCTGGGTAAGCAAAAGATAAATGTCTGTAATACACTTGAACATTAAATGCTCTTCTGCCAATAGAGATGACTAAATTAATGCTCCTTACATCTGCAGACTCCTCAACTTCCTTGATTTAATTTGAAATTTCAAAAACATGGGTAGTTTACATTACTGAAGCCCTTCAAATGAAGAGATGCTGTGTAATTGAAGAGGAACTGTGACTGTACTGACTTCCTAGTTTCTGGGTGCAATGGGCGTATAGGACATTTAAGTGCAAGTGTTTTCTGGAATAGCAGATTCTCTCATTGCTGCTGTGACATGCCCTGGCTTTACAAATTGCAGTTATTGTCCAGTTGGCCCTGGTGCGTGGAGCAGAATTAAGTCTCTCTGCCTACACTTCCTGCTACCTGCAAAGGAAATGGCCTCCCCTACACACAGAAATTGTCAAGCCCTGCCTCATTGGACTACACTGAAAAAAAACCAAAGAGAATAATTTCTCTTCTTGCATTTGTGTAAGCACCATCCTTGGGACTGTGTTCATCATGGGTTTCCACCCTAACGCTGGATTCTGGAAGCAGGATTCTGACTTATTCTGGTTCCATTAGTTATGGTGGTAACTAAGGGCTTTGGAGCTAGAAAAATAAGGGCTTTGAAGCTCTGGGATATTCCCTTGTGAAACTATACCTAGGACAGTTCAGTGTTATGGCAATAGAGCAGGCTTCAGAAGAAATCTTTTCCTTTGTGTTCATAAGAGATCTTACAGATGGTAGGTGTCAGGTGGGTTCCTCTGGCTGGTGAAAGCAAATTCAAACCGTGCAGTGGCACCAGTGAGTGATGTCTGGAATTCCCATTGACAGGGAGGCTGAGCCCTCATCTGGCATATGTGCAGAAAATGGGAAGGGGAAAATACCTTAATGGAAGAAAGAAATGAGATGCCTGCTGTTACTTATTGTCCAACACAAACTAAAATCAAACCTTGCCAATACAGACAAATTACTTAATATCCATACAGTGCTTGGAAGATCTAAAATACTGTAAGTGCTATTATTATTATTTTTACTACAGAAGCTAAGATTGCTCTTCTAAATAGATAGATTGGAGTTTTCTCTTCAAAACATTTTATTAAAAATGGCCTATGTGAAATTTTTCTGAAAAAGAACAAATGATATGGTACATTTATCAACACAGTAATGAAAGCATTCACAATTAGACCCTGCACTTTATATAGGTTTGGAGGAAAGGAATTTTTGAGTCAGCATGTGGTACCATTAAACATATTTAAAGGTAGTTTAATAATAGTCTTTTCACGTCCTTTTAGTGCATGTGATTCTTACTTTAAGAATAAAAAAAGCAGATCACTCCTGGGGGTTGAGTGCACTGCATTCATGCTAGTCTGCAACTCTGATTGTAAGTACTACAATCAGGAGGGTGAACAAAACATGACCATGAAAATGGGCATCATAATTGTGGAGTGATAGTGCTAGTGCCCATTTTCCAAGAATGCTAATTAGGCGCGTGACAGGTAGCAAGAGGCACCCAGAACCTCAGCACACCGCTTCCCCTCAGAGATGTGAATTTCATGGTATTCTGGGCATCTCTTCTAACCCATAATTTTCACGACAGCAAAGTATTGGTGTTCATAGTGTACAGTCTCAGCTGTTATTCCTTTGGAGTGAACCGGAATATCCTAAGACTGTATCTTGTCACAGTCAATTTTAAGCACTTGAACATCTCCAAGAAAACACTTTGTTCCTAATTAGCAACTAATTTAATATGGAAAAGTTTTGCAGCTGTCACATGGCCACGCTGAAAATGCTGCACTGTGGGCTACAGAAGATTACTCATGCTGGAAGCTGATGCCCTTGGTACTTCCCTTGAGTAAGGACAAGCCTTTTGGTCATTTAATAAAGGATCAGTAACATTGTCAATACATCTTGATCCTTTCTGGGAGGAGAAAGGCCACTGTGGTTAGGTTTAGATAATGAGGGTAAGCATGATACTAAGAGTGCTGTGATTCTGTGTGACCAGGCTTGGCTTACTGCAGGCAGAGGACAGCAATTCTTAGAAAGAGAAGCTCAAAAGATAGGATCTGGCAGCTGAACTTCCTGGGTGCTTTGAAAACCTCATCTCAAAATCCTGTTAAATGAAACTAAATTTCCTGTTTCCTATTAAGTACAGTGAATGATTCTGTGGGAAGTTGTTCTGGGAGCCCTATAAATATACAGCATAAATTAAATTATGTTTTGTGTCTGCTTAATATTCATTTAATTTGTTGAGCAGGATTTAGAATTGACTTCTAACAGCACATAAAAATAATGTGAATACATCTAGAGGAGATAGTTTAAGACAAATAATCTAGTGTGAAACAAAACATCAGTGGTAGAATGGTAAGCAAAGAAGGTGACATTTTCAGGAAATGGGACTCATTAAAGCAACTTTATGTTGAGTCTCATTTGAAAATTAAATAGTGACTGTTTTCTTTGCTGACTCTAATGGATATTAGACTCTGTCATGTGCTCTTTCTCCTGTTGTTCACTTTTGCTGGGGTAGATAGAAAGAAAAATTTATAGCATTTGAAACAATTGCTTTTTCTTGATTATTCTAACTTATGTAGTGACATGCATGACAGTATCAAAAATTGTCAGTGTCTCCCACATTACCTCATAATGATCAATATTAAAAATAGTGTAACTTTTCCTGACCATATTAGCTTCTGGGACATTCAGATTAAGATAATGTATACACATTTACAGTGTCTATGTACAGTAACTCTGCAAAACTAGTATGAAGTTACACGCTTAGTTTTGTGTCTTATTTTGAATGTCTATTTGCATATCACTTTAATAGAGTTGCATGTGTCAAAAGGAAGAAAATAGTTTTAATGAATTGTTGTTTCACACAGAGAGTCAAATTGTGCAGACTAAAACTGCACAATTTGTTCCTATAGTTTGTCAACCTACATTCCCTGTATGGTTTCAGTTTGCTATGACTTTATTCTTCACAACTAGTTCCAAGCTGTTTCACAGTGTTACTGTGTGCTATTATGTATCTGCCAAGTTTTACCCCAAAGGTATTTGCATTTCAGTACTGAGTGAAATTCCTCCTGTACAGTAGATGATTTGCAAGGTGCTTTGTGATATTTGGTGATAAAAGGTGCTATGTAAATTATCTTTACTACCATATGGCCTGTTCCTTTTCCCAATTTAAATCCACTGGGAGAAATCTCTCAGCAACATCAACAGAAGTGCATCTGGTCCACACACAGGCTATGAAAGAGTATTCTTTTGGTTTGATTAGTCCTTCTATGAAAGTTCAAATGTATTAGACATCAGAAGAAGAAACAAAGCCTCTCAAAAATGAAAAACACTATACAGTGTGTTTGAGGTATGCCAAAAGCTGCTCTCAGTACACGCAAGCCTAACAAATTTTAAATTGGCTTGGCCTGAGTGAAAATTGCTTGTAAGGGGTACTGCTTACAAACCATCTGGGCTTTCAGGTCAGTCGTTTGCTGCAGAAACACTCCCGACCCTGCATATTCAAGCACAACATGTTGCTAAGTTGTCCTTTTCCCTGTTGCTGACCTCCAGTGGGCAGATACCAAAGTGGGTGATGACTATTGCTGCAGCCATGTTCTGTGCTGCTTTCTGAGGAGGAAAACAAGTTGTCTTACCAGTGGGCTGTGCTGCTTGTCATGGCTGCAATGCAGGCAATTTCCTTCTACTGCTTGCTGAAAAGCATGCCAGGTTTGTGTCAGTGATTCTTTCCATTGCAGCCTCTTGTAATCTGAAAACATTTTCAAAATAAAAATGACAATACCAGTGAGAATGAACTTTGACAGCAGTAAAATGAAATGTGTGGGAGGGAGCACTCAATCTGCAGAAATTGAAAGAAAATCTAATTCCACCTCTAGTCCTGCAAGATATGGTGTTGGACCAAGGACTCATAGTACAAGTAGCAACAGTGTAATTCATGTGTTGTGAGAAGAATCCCTTCTGGTGCATGCAATATTGATACTCCAGGGTTTTCTCCATCTGTTGTCATGTATGCTGAAAATGTAACATGTTTGAGCCAGGAAGGCACTTTGTTATATCATGTGTTTACTGTGCCTAGCACAGTCAGACCCCTGTCAGGGGGTATATAATCACTACTGCAGTAAAGTAACAATTTTTTTCCCTTGGAGACGTCTCAGGAATGAAGGAATAGTGATGTCACTCCTAGGTTTATTAGCAGCTTCTTAAAAATAGCTGTATTTTTTAATATCTGAATGCTGGTATAAAAGTTACCTCATTATTATAGTGAAGGTCCAGATTTTCAGGTAATATAGTTTGTAGAAATCTAATGACAAATGGAAGCACAAATGTACCAAACAGCAGCATGAGAAGAGACTGTCTGTACTGGTAGAAACATAAAAACAATAATTGTAGTACCTGAGGCGAAGGTAGGAAAGGGAAACTGGGCTCCCTGATGGCTCTTAGCTCTGAGGGAACAGGCCGTCAGCGTATTTCTAAAGCGTGATGTCTCAAAACTGTTACCTCTGCCCAGGCAGAAGCAGCCACTTCTTTACCCCCAAGCAATGAGAAGCTGGACTGCAGACCTACAGCCACATTAGCAGCAGTGCTCCTACTTGTAATCCTTGTCCAGGAAAGAGGGTGACTCCCATGAGTATATCTGTGTGGTTCTATAGTGTTGCAGGCAAAATTTTTGTAAGTCAGTGGGATTAATGACTGGAGTGAACTATCAAAGGAGGTGATGGACTATCCATTGCTTGACTCTTTCAAATCAAGACTGGGTGGTTGTTGGTTATGAAGAAATTCTATAAGCTTTTAGAGGTAAAGTTAGAAGATTTAATGACCCTTTGTGCTACAAAGGTCCCTTTGTGGATGGTAAGTGTTAACCATATTAAAAGTTTATCATGGATCAAGAAGTAGGTGCATAAAAGTAAGATTCTGTCTCTATGTGGCGGCTTCTAGGCCTTTTTTTTGGTCAGTTGGGAATAGGAATTTTTCTCCAGGAAAACATTCAAATGATTTTTTTTTTAAGTTTTTTTTTCATCCTGAATTAAGACAAAACCCTAGCAGTTCACGTTCCCTCTCAGGGTGAAAATTATGGTTTAGGAGAACCGGGTTGGAATTTGCAGTCCACAGTCAGGTCCTCCTATCCTGCAATAAATTCAGCAGAGCTCTTGAAGTCTTCTGGGCTCCAGGACTGTCTTCTGGGTTTAGAAAATATCAGGGGAAAACAGATATTAAATAATCTGGCACCAAAACCAGCTAGAGCAAAAGGCATTTTCTCCGCAAAAAAGCATAATGTAAATGGGATGAGAGCTCTCTAAAACAAGCCAGCAGGTTCTTTTGCACCTCTCCTATGAAATGATACAAATGTCTTTCTAGCATCCAGTAGTAATAAGCCATGATAAAAAAAATCCCTCAGGTAGCAGGGAGCATATGTCTTTCTGAAGAAATAATAATGCATATTTTTGCTTTAATATTTTAATGTGTGTGTTTATATTTTAGGTCTTCAGAAACAAGAAAGATGACAAATGCGGTTGCTTAGGAGATGGAAGATACACAATTATGAATATTTCATTCCCTAACTGGGTCATTCAATTTTTGGTCATAATGCTTGAAGCACTTGACTGAAGTCCAAAGACATGGAAAACCCAACCACCCCCACCAAGCATTGCCACAAGATCTCTTCAGTGAGTCTTTTCAGATGCTGAATTGCTGCAGAGAGCAAGATCCCTGCCACAGACCTCAGTCCACAGTGAAAAAACAAATCAGTGCCATGTGCAAGAAGTGAGGTAGGTTCCTTAGTTACCGTTTCTGGTCACTGAGCCAAGTTCAGATAGCCCTCTTAGCCTCCTCTCTCTGTTTTCTTTCTCAAAGGCAGTGTGATATTTAATTGGATATGGTTTGTTTCTTTTTATGTTGAATACAAATATTTGTGATATGCTTTGTCAATGTGACATGTTTTGTCTGATGCAGTCTTACAGAATGTGAGCTCAAATAGATTTTTTAAATTTGCACAATTGGAAGTTGTTTTATTTTTTCCTTTGTCCAGACAACTGGTAGTCACACACACACACACACGCACGCACGCACATGGATGGTTTGTGCTGTACTTGATGCTGCAGGAAAATGCATAATCATTTTTTGGATTTGAAACATGTACTTTGCTTCTTTCCTTTAAGCAGCTTAAATGTCCTGTCTGGGAGTTAGCTAACTTCTGCATCCTGGGCAGATAGAGCAAGTCCTCTAATGGTATCACAGTGGGGTGACTGGAATGCCAAGCAGCTCCTCTTTTTGTAGAATTCATTCAGCCATTTAATGGTTATATAGAAGCCATTTAATGGTTATATAGACGTAATCTTTTCTATGGAATTCTTCACACATTCTACAAGATGACTGAAACACCTTCCTCCTTTAGGCCCGCTCCCCCCCTCCTCCCCATTATGGGCTGAGTGAAAGAATTTGTGAAGTTATGGGGACTGTCCTGTGTGATGTTAGTGAGAAGGGACAGATACAAGTGTCACAATGAATTTGCTGCACACTGCTTAGATGAGGGCAACTGACCAGTGTTCAGCAGCAGGAACAGGCCAGACCAAAGACACTGGTAATGACCAGCCCTATCCACTAAAGGAAGTATCTGTTTTCTAATGCCAAAGCTTTTCTATTTTTTCAGATGACTTTAAGTGCTTGGTAAAGGTGCAAGATTGACATGCAGAGGTGATACCTTGTATCAGACAGACCAGGTGATTGGAAAAAAGACAAACTTCGGGGCACAGAAAGTCTGTTAAGGACCATGTGTTTTGAAAACTTGTTTCTTTCTCCAGCTATATCTGTTGGTCTGATAAAAGAAGTCAGCTCACCTGGTCAGCAACACCACAGATGTGAAGCAGCCTAACAGGGAGCTGTGCCCAAAGGCTTTGCTGCCTTCTACCATGGCTCCAGCTCTGTGTTTGGGGATGAAAGCATCACAGCATTCAGCTCCTCTACACCAGGTAAAGGTGAGGTGTGATGCAAAGAGGCCTTGGAAGTCCCAGAGCTCACTAGGAAGAATTTCTTCCATTCTAGGTCCAGCAGAAAGTAACCCTGGGGGTGCTCTCGGAGGGATCCTTTCTGTGGCCCAGAGGTGGGGCATAGATGTGTTACCTGCTTCAGGAAGATTGCCCTTGCTTTGCTGGGCTTCTCTCTCTCTGATTCATAGACAGTCTGTGAGTAGGCAGGGCTTGTCTATCTGCCTCTTCCCCAAATGTGCCAAGAAAGAGGCTTATGGGCCAAATGGCCCAACCAAACAACTTTAAACATGGCAGTGTTTTATAATCTATAGTATCACAGAAAATAAGAGACTTTCTCCCTTTGCGATGCTCTCTCTTCATTTATTTACCTATTTATTTCCACTGTTTAGTTAGAATATTAACATAGATGCTGTTATTCACCTGAGTATACCCTGTTTGAAACAAACAGGGGTTGCAGAATCAGGTCCTTATTTGAATTATTTAGAGCATAAATTTATATAAATCAGAGGCTAAATCAATTACAGTCAGTGGAGATGCACCAGAATCCTTCTGTGTTACAATGAAAACAGAGAGAGCGCCTTTTTTTAATTAGCCTCTATAGCACCTACTCGTACCCTGGGCAATTTAACTGAACTTAACTAAACTGAGATCTCATCAGGTTTTTATTATGTGGTTAGAGCATTATTAAAATAAGCTGTCAAATGGCACTGAAAACACAATCCTTTGTATCCCAGTGCATGCAGTTCATAAAAGCATGTAATCCCTAAATGTCTGAGCACAAATTAGTCTGCCTTGGGTTGATATGTAGAGAAAAGGTTGTACTGTGGTAATTCAGAGCCATAAGAAATTGTTCTCTAAACATTCTTGTTTTAGTCTGCAGCTGGCAGATCATCTTCATCTGCAACCTACCCCTTCTTATGACATTTTTGATTAGTTAGAGACATTATGGAACTTTGTGTCATGTAGCCTAGGGCATTTTCACATGCACACAGGTATGTTTCTGCAGGATAGACCGTTCTAATTGTAACTTGTAAATTGACAACATAGCAAATTGTTATGTAACTGCAGTAAGATGTCTAATCTCCTTTTGCCCAAAGCTGTCACACATGGCTAGATTCTCGCTGAGTGTAAAGCAGTTAAGTTGAAGGCAGTGGAAATCACGCTGATCTATACCAGCTGAGAATCCAGGCCACAGTGCATATAGAAATCATATATCCTTTCATTTCTGCTCTTTTCTAGTATTCCAGTATTTTGTACTTACATATGTCCATAGTTACTCCTGGTTTATATATCTAGATGAGATCAGAATTGAGCTCTTCTGTCAAATTGCATATATATTTGTAAAAAAGTGACTCCTGCTATTTGCAGCAGGAAACCAAGGAAGGGTGTAAGCATTCATTTGCTTTTTGGACAGATGACAACAGCAGATGCACCTGAAGGAAAGGAGGGTGAAGAGAGCTCTGGCTGCTGCTGAGACTGTTCTAGTTTATCAAGTGGCCTAGTCGTTATTGGAGTGTGGGGAGGTGAGTGTGCTCCATTTAACATGCTGACCTTGCCATTATTACTGCGACCAGAGGTGCCTTGAGACCAGCTGGAGGCTGGACTTCCTGCAGAATATGTTAGCAGCTTGCTAAATAAGGGTTTGTACCGAGAAAGTGCTACAGTAGCGCTCAGGGAAACTGTACTGTGAATCTCCTGGAGAAACTGTGAAGAGCACTGGTTTGGGACTTGACCCAGGATCTCTGACATCCCCTTGCAGCCATCTGCCAGGGCTGCGGTGGCCCAAGAACAGGCTCAGCAGCCTGCGCAACACTGCTCCCCCAGTAGCTGTAGATCCCACTCTTTCTCCTGGCTCCCACCCTGCCTCATTTAATGTCCTTTTTAGGTGATTTGGCTATCTCTGTCACACCTGAGAATACCAGGGGAATTGTTTTTGTTGACTCGCCTAGGGTGATGCAAGCATTGCTGCCTCAAAGGCTCTGCTGTGTTAGAGACTGCAGTGCTGGTGTTTTCACTGACCCAAGTGGAGCTGGATGATTTTCCCCACCCCCAGAGCAAACCTAGTGTAGACAAGAGCAGAGTGAGCTGTACATGGGGTTTAGGGTCTGCAGCAGCTGAAGTTCAGGGCAAGAGAAATGCTGGTGTGTGAGGTGGCTGAGCTGGGGAGCTCCTGAGTATATGGAAGTGTCCAGCTGAAATGGGATGAAGGAATTGAGTTTGCACTACAGGTATGTCAAAGAAAGTCTAAGCATGGCTGAATGTGTTGAAGAGATGAAAATTAGGATTTGAGTGTGTTGGTGGTGTCTTATTTTGTAACTCTTAGAGGAGTCATTCAGTGAGAGCAAAGTAGTAGCAATTAAATGAATGGTAAATGCTAGCATTTTGAAGGCCTCTGAGTTTGCTTTTGTCCTTGCTACCTTTTCAGCTAAAGCACCCTTTCCACTACCAAGCTGTAGCCCACAGCAGATCTGTGATCTTTGATCATTTTAGATGTAAAATAGAAGAATTTATCTCATCTGTAAATAAACAAATAAACTTTCTGTCCCCCTGTAGATAATGCTATATCCTGAGCCTTTACTAAAACACCAGCAAATAATGAACATTTTATGTTTATTTATGTAAGTTATATATATTTACTAGCCAGTCTCATTTAATTATGAGTATTAAATATCTATCTGGAATAAAAAGTATATTTCTTGCAAGTAACATTGTTGCTTCTTAGGTAACAGATTCAAAGTGAGAGCATGTGAAAGTAATGCAGGTGTTTTGTTAATTTTTGGCAGGCTCAACACATAGCCTTTTGTTGTATGATACTAACGTACTCTTTCTGTTATTACTTCATTATATCCTCCCTGGAGCAAGTTAGATACATGTTATTTCTTACAAATAGCTATATATGACATTTAGTTTGTTTTGGGGTGGAATTTTACCGAATTTTACCAATTTGCCTTTCTGAAATCAGCAAACCTGTGGCATGCACTCCCACTAGGGGGCAGGATGAGATAAAAATTAAAGAGTCATTAAGGGGGGAAAAACACCCAACAGCCCTGCTTTTATTTTTTTTTTCCTTCAGCTTCTACAAAACTACAATCTCTGCAGCAGTATGTCTGATTGAAAGTGAGTTTTCTGGCTTGCTTTTTTTTTTTTTTTTTGTCTGTCTGTAAACAATGATTGGCTTCTGCTTCACTGAATATATGTATTACATATGGATGTATGTCTGTGATACTGTGTGTCCCCACACACAAGCCATATGTTTTATTTGAAGAAGTATTTTATCATTATACAAATCTACATAATAAATGTGTATGTTTCCCATCCTGTAAAAAGCAGTGGTGTTTTACATCCCCTCTGCAGCATGTTAGCTATTATTTTTCTTGAGCATCCTTTGAAAATAAAAGGGAAGTTCAATCCTAGATACTATAATTCAAAACTGCAGCATTACATCGTCCTTTGTAAAAACACAGTAGTAGGAGCCTAAGGCTTATGCCATACCCAATTACAGAAGGACTATGACATCGTAAGTGTTTCTCATGTCTTGGAATAATGCAGAAAGAAGCCTACTTTCTAAGATACGGCAATGACCCCCTTGTACAATGACAAAAGGAGACCCTTAACTGAAGACTGTTTAGCCCAATTATCAGGCAAATAGCTGTGAGGTGGAAAAACTATTGCAGAAACTAGTTCATGTAAAAAAAAAAAAAAAAAAACTGTTCATTATTAATTACAGCCTAGTCCCAGGTGATCTGAGTACTCATTTCTGGGCAAGCAGATCGTGAAAGACTATTTGGTAATTATACTATAGAACTTAATATCTGTAAAAGGAGATGAATCATCTGAGATAGAAATGTATCAACTAGTTCCTGTGCCACTCCAAATCGACAGCTGAGGTGTGAAACCAGTGGCCGTTACCCACAGGTAACAGCAGAAACCAGTGGCTGTAACCTGCTGGTATCTGGGTATTATTGTTTGCAGCCATGATTTTACATGTATGCTACCAAAGATGTAAAAATTACCAGGCACCAGTAAGCATGGTGAGGGCAGCTGAGTTTTCATTCACCATAGCATCAGAAATTGTCCTGCTTTTTTGCTTTGGCAGTGAAAACGGAACTGGAAGTTGACAGTACAGCACTTCCCAAACTTAGGGGATGAGTTTCTGCAACTACCAGCAAAGAAAGGCCCCTCATAGAAAGAGGGTCAGTTAAGACCTTAAAGACTGCACTAACTTGAGTATCTCTGGAGTTTTTGTTTTCATTTAGACTTTATGCTTCAGTACTGCATTTGGCTGAAGAGATAAGATATCCAGATAGGTCAGTTATGTCAAACGGTAGTTAGAATGGATGTAAACAGATAGGGAAGATGTGAATGCTCAGAGGTGTAAACAGTTGCACGGAGGCCTGGCATATACTGTGTTACCCACTGCTTCTGAATTGAAGCTGTGAATCTTGGGATGGTCCGCCACACTGGCAAAGCCTAGACCACTGCTTTCGTGTGGCGGTGGGTGGTACTGGAGAACTTGTATGCAGGAAGCGGCCATAGCTCAGAAGTCAAGTAGCTGCTCCGAGTCATGGCGACATGATTGTGATCATCTGCCCATTCCTTCCAAAGCTGACAGAGTTTTCTAACATGTTTCTCCTGTATCCTTGGAGTTCCTTCTCATAAAAAAAGAGAAATATAGGAAAAAATCCAGACTCTGGGATGCTTCAGAATCTGTATGTGTGAGAAATTATACTTACAGCTTTTGCACACCCATAGACTCCGTCACACAGGTTGGAAGGGATCCCAGGATCCAGTCCCACCCCCTTCTCAGAGCAGGATCCACACTAAGTTCAAACCAGGTTTCTCAGAGTTTTGAAAAACTCCAAGGATGGAGACTCCTTAGCCTCCCTGGGCAACCTGTTCCAGTGCTTCACTGTCCTCGTGGTGAAAATCATTTTCCTAATGTCAAGTCAGAACCTTCCATTTTAGTTTGTGCCTTTTGTCTCTCATCCTCCTGCCATGCATCTCTGTGAAGAGCTTTATCTTCCCAACAGCCCTGTACTGGAAGGCTGCTGTTAAGTCACCCTAAGCCTTCTGTATTAGTGCTGTAGAGGAGAATATTTGTGTTCCCATTTTTTTTTTCACCTAGACTGTGATGCTTTTATAACTGTGATAACATCTTTAGTTATTATCTATGTATTTTGATGGAATCTAAGCTAGTCTTGAAGGTTATGGTTCAGATTACGGTCACTTCCCCTTAAGGATTTGGCTAACTTTTTTTTGTCACAATTTGCTTCTATAAAACAGAATTAAAATAGAGTTTTCTAAAAATGATTTCATCTCTCTTTTGTCATTAAAAATGGAGATATAAATAGATTTTATTTCTAACATGTCAAGAGCTTTAAGCAATTTTTATACTACCATGTTAAAACTTCATCAGAAATCATTTGCATTTAAGTGCAAAAAAGTAGTCACTTGTATGAAAAATCTCTAGTGTGATAGGAAGAGGGAAGAAAACTAACTCTTAGATTTAATGAATTGAAAATATTCTGGTCTTATAAATAGACTGAGAATGAAATATTTGATTATTATTACTGGCTGCATTCATTCAACATCACGAGTCAGCCCCCCCAAATGAGAGTAAAAACATTGATTAAGATTCTTCTTATTTCCCCTCATTTTTGCTTACAGTTGCATTTATTTCATGTTTTAAACTTTCCTCAGTAGCTACTAAAGTCAAAACCTTATTAAAAGAAATGAAATCTAAGATTTGTCACAGAAATACTTGTCAGCATCCTTAACTGGGGTTTCCAGAACTGGGGCTTTTCCAGAATTTTGTGCTGCTTCAGCAACTTCAAGGGTCCATAATGAATGAAGGGTGTGGGGGGAATCGCTGTCTGAGTCCCTTACTTCAAAGGGAATGAGTTAGCAAGGAGTAGATGAAGGTCTGGGGTAAGCTAAACAGTGAAAAAAGCAATAAAGGGGAAAATTTCCTAGGTATATTAGAATGGGAGTAACTTGCACAGGTATAAGTAGCTACGAAATACTTTTACTAATTTTTGCCTCTGTAGAACAATTCAGAAAGCGTCTTTGTGGGAGCTTCCTGGTTGGCTGAAACTGAAATTCAGAAAGTTTTCAGCTAAAAACATTTGGCTGAAAACTAAAAAAAGGAGCTTATAAAGCAGCTGCAGTGCCAGTTCTGTGTTTTCAATGGCTTATGTCGCATTCTCTTTCGTCGGGCTGCGCTGGGCCAGCCTGCGCAGCGCTGCAGCCGCGGGAGCGTGGGGCCCCGTGGGGCCGCCCAGGACCCCCGGGGAAACGGAGGGAGCAAAGTGAGGAGTTGGGAGCACGGCTCCCGTGGGGAGCTTCTCACTGCAAGAACGTTCCTGAAGCTGATCTTCTCAGGTTTTGTTCCCAAAAGTGTAAAGGTTTTGAGTTTTGGGGTGTTCAGATATTTCTTTTTTAAGTAAAAAAAATTCCCATGGAAAGATTCAACTAAAAGTTTCATTAGAGAGAAATTTTGAAAAAAAAAGAGGGGCTGTGACAGCTAGTTGGTAAGTGGGAATTTATACTGGTTAATGGGAAATTTCATAGCCAGGCCTAGGTGTAAAATGAGAGTCAGTGTCAGGCATGATACGTGAACGTTAAGGCCACGGTTGGCTCACATGAACGACGGGTTTGGGGGAGGTGCGTTGCAAGAGCAGCCTGCGTGGCAAACACGAAGCGTGGAGCAGCGTTAGGCCCCGGAAGAGGATCAGCTAGTGATATCCTCAGTGACTGGGGTTTGCGGCAGGACTCCTCTCTTGATTTCCTTACTGAGGACTAAAGAATTAATCTCATAGTGGTCAACTGTGTATTATAATAAATTGAGTAGCTATTTCAGTGATAAGTTACTGATTTTAGATTAATTAAACCACTTTAAGTTTTGGTCTGTAGAGCTACTCTTTGCCTTCTAAGGTCATTTGCATTTGTGCAAATTTAAGAGTATAATTGAAAAATTTGTAAGAATAAAATCATTGCCATTCAGCTTTAGTAGCATTTATCTCAAATTTGTTTCATTAGAAATGATGTGTGAGATGCTGGGCAACAGAGACTCAACATGTTTTCAAATAGGTCAGGATTTTCTGAAGTGAATCTATTTGAAGCACAGTAAAACTCGTAACAGATTTCATTAGTAATCCAAAGTGCAGATTTAGGTTTTTTACTTGGTTGTTATGGATTTCACATGTTGACATGGTAATGGTCTGTGAGTGTTTAACCAGGTTTGTGTTTGTATTGTGCAGTTCTTTCTGTGAGTAGGTTTTCTTGTGTGTTTCAGCATTTTCTGTAAGCCCTCGTACATAAAATCCAATCTTAAAGCTGTTTACAGAAAGCGAAGCAAATGCAGCCAATAGCTATTAGTTAAAAATGAATTGTAGGACTCAGAAAAAGCTTTCACAGAATTTGAGTTCAAACTGATATGGTTACTGAACAAAGAGCAAGATATTTTAGTATAAGACAATTCCATGTGTGTCTGTAAAAGCCCCCTGATATATCTAATTGGTCTGCATTCCCACACCAAATAATAAGCTAAAGCAGATAGTATGTGGACTGGAGTCTCATAAATATTTACATACTGGACAAATATAGTTCTGTTGTGTGATAATGAAATATCTTAATATGGCTAAAACATGCTTAGATGATAATGGTAAGTCCAAACTCCAAATTATAAAGCTAAATCAGATTCTTGTTAGTGAAATAAATCTAAGGGGTTACCCTGGATACAACAGAGATTAGAACCTGCATCAGATTCAGTTGTAAATAAAATCAAGAGGACACTGAATACATGCATGCTATTGACACAACAGCATCGCCTTCTTGGAGGCGTACATTCCGGTGACCAAAACTGCATTTTAACCTTCTGGGAACTTTTTTTTGAGCAGTATCTTTTTTTAAATGCAGCTTATTGGCTAATACCAGGTATGCAGAATTTTAAAACCAGACTATCTAATTTTTCTAACAGTTTATGATTTCTCAGGAATCAAATATCACAATTTTAAATTCTGAAAATTATTTCTTTTGCTGTCCTTTATAGGATTTCTTATTGGATGATTGTTCCAGTTATTAAATGAATGTCTCTCATGAGCATTCAGTTGTAAATCAAAGGACTTTCCACTGAAAACTGCCAGAAGGAAACTGGGATACATTTGATTTTCAAAATCTAGTAGAAATGTATGTATTTTTACTGTTACTTAATCCACATATTCTTGATTTTTTTTTTTTAATAATACCTGGACCATATTTCATAAAAAGCCTATGTTACTCTTTTGTTGTTAATTCAAAATGATTGATAGGGGAAACTAGGGATTGAATGTTAGGGTACATAACTATAGTGGCAGGAAGAACAGGGTAAATTAAGTATGTTATTGTTGTGGGTGGTTGTTCCCAATGAGCAAATTCAAATGGGGTATCTAGCTGGTGTCAGGAGTTAAGAAATAGTTATGCAGCTATGCATCCTTTTTGCTCTCCTGTGGCTGCTTCCAGGCATGAAAGAAGTGAAAGGTGCCGAGTCCATCTCTTTGCACAGAGGTGATTGCAAAAACATGATCTAGCTTCGCTTATGTTGCCTAGATAAAATTATGATTAATGTGTTATGGATGCAATTTGCTTTTTTTTCTGAAGGAAGGCATAATAAGGGATTTCAAATTAGTGAAGATATTTTGCAGCAAATGGTAACTTTAGGAAGAATATTATAAATAGTAAACTAAAGAAAATCTGAGACTAACAGTATGAAATATGTCTTTGGTGATTATGACAGTTAATTCAAATTTTCTTCAAAGCCCTTCATATTTGCACTGTGTTTTCATCTGAGAATCTCAAGAGTGCTAGAAACATTAATTAACCTTCTTGATAATTCTGTGAAGGAAGATTGGTAACTATTATTTGATACTTATTTTAGAGTGATAAAACAAGGAACAGAGAATTAAGTAATATGCAGAATGTTAAATAATTTGTTAGTACCTGAAGTAGTTACAGTGGGAATTCTGACAGGTRGAGTTGGGATCTGAAAACTCTCTAAAAAATAGCTACCTTCAGGATATCTTATATTGAAAACAAGAAATCATTTTCTAATCTTGAAACTCTTGTTTGTGTAACTACTGGACCTGAGAACTGTCAAACACATTAGGTGAATAGTAATCTCTGGACTTCAGTAACTATAGGAAAAGATGTAATTACAGGTATCTATTATGATGAATTATCTTCTATTTGTTATTTTTTTGAACTACTTTGGTTAAATAAATTCCAGGAGAGTCTCGGCTTTTCAAGTATTTTTCTAAGTTTATATTACAAAGAAAAGCCTGCAAATGTGCAATGAATATATGGCTTATGTATTAGTAGGCAATCTTTTCTTAAAGTCTTATTTGCTTTAGAAGAGTGGCTTGAGGAAACCTGAGTCATTGTTTGGTGCTAATGTGTTGGTACTACTGTGAACTGTAGGAATTCTTCCTGACGTGAGAGCAATGTTTTGTATTTTGGATCACAAAAAAGAGATTGAAATGCTTGGCAAAGCTGCAAAGGATGGTGTGGAATCTCTGCTATATTTTAATAAAGAAAAAACCTCAGAGGCAGCATTTGAAACTCATGTGAGAATACATTAGATCCCGCAAGAGAAACATGGAAGGGAGAAGGAGCTACAAAAAAATTCCTGTAATGCATATAAGGATAATTATTTAAATATATTGTCGCATTCCGTGACAACTATTATTATACTGAAAAGTAACAAGCAAAGCAGTAGTTATGGTTATTTTTCCTTCGGTGCTTGTGTTGGATGGGTTTGCTATGATTCTTTGATTGAGCTCCTGTGCTGCAGGCAGCCCGGGCGAGCGCAGCCCGGCGGGAGCGGAGGCAGCCCCATGGGAGCGGAGGCAGCCCCGCATCTGCAGCGGGGGGAGGCTGCCGCGGCCCCCGGGCCCTTGGAGCAACGCCACCATGCTTGCTGGGAGGCCCACGGCCGCGGCCTCCCCCGCGGGACGGGCAGGCAGGGAGGACGGTGCGCTGCCAGGGTGCAGCCACTCTTGTTGCGTAGGGGTCACGAGGGAACTGGATTTGGTGGGTTTCCAGATTCTTTCCTAACTGTTCCCCACGCTGTGAACATTGCCTTTACATTGCCAGAAGGGAAGGGGCTGGGAAGTTAGCTGACTTTCTCTATGTCCTAAATTGCCATCCAGGCCCAAAGAGCTGCAGATTTCACTTGCTCGCGCTTTGCTGGGCTGCAGGGCATCCCGCAGCATCCAGTTCCTCCCTTGGGCGTCTTGGGAGGCTATTTCAGGGCTCTGTTGCTTTGATTTCATGTCTTTCTATTCTGCCTCTCAGCCTCCTCAAGGTATAAATTAGATCAATCTTCATTAAAAACCTCATATATACATGTAGTTCCAGCTCAGGGCCCTGATGAGCGAGGCACAGTCCTTCCCTGGGTGAAAAAAGTGCAGTATAGATGCAATGTACTCTTTTCTCAGGGGAAATGGGAATGCAGGGTGTGAAGATAATCTATAAATAGATAAATACACATCGTGGAGTTGGAGTTTCCTTCATGTATTCCTGTGTCTTTTATTTCTTCCGTAACTTCAGTTGTGTGTGTAAAGTATTTTATAAAATAAATGTGTTTCATGTTGGTTTATCTGAGAAAATGGAGGGAAGAAAAGACAAGACATAAATCTAACAGAAGTGCTGTAGATATCTTCTCAGCTTGCAGATATCCTCTTCAGCGCTGTTTCCATGGAAATTATTTATAGTGCCTAGAGGGAGTGAAGTGCAGGTCACAGATCCGCAGAGCTACAGTAGGCTTGCAGCCCAGCCAGGCAGAAACAGGCAGCAACAAATGGGAACGACTTTGAATGGAGCTGTTCTGCTTTCAGAGGAAAACGTAATCTCTTATAAAAATGTGCCTTTGAAAGAAAAATATTAATCTGTGTGGCAGTTTGGGACAAAATTGGAACCAAGAGCTGTCAGTTTTCATAATGAGAACAGCTTCTAGCTCTCTTCCCCCCTGCCCTTTCTTACTGCTTGAAGTCATTAAGGATCTCATCACCTTTTATTAGAGCAGAATTATAAGTACCATTTTGGATAATTATTGTATATTCCAGTTTGGCTAATTATTTTAGCTCATGAATGTCTACCCAGGATATGCTGAAATGGAGCACATGAAACAAATATGGCATACGCCATAGATACTGCCAATCATGAAGGAGCATATCCTGCATTTTATAATCTGTAAAAATATTCTATACATATTTTAGATATTATATGTAAAATATATTTGTGTATATGTATTTTATATATGTATTTTATATATATATATGTGCATATTTTTCATCTCCAAAAGTTACAAAAATACAATATACAACAATTTCTGTGAGAGCCTTCCATGGAAATGAATGTATAAAGACTTTGTAAAGAAGGATGAACAGATATATGGACTATACTTTGAATTAGAGTATCAGTCTTTCATTTGTCACAAATTATTTGGCAGTATTCGTACAATATTAAGGAGTTTCTTACCCTTTCCTGCCAAGAAAAAAATGTTGGGGGCATTTGATTCATACTGTGTGTAACCTAGCTTGCACTGAAGACACTGATATAGACCCCCACTCATTGCACTGGAACAGGATTGTGACTGCGGTATTGAGAGCCTGTATTGATTTGCAGTGAGAATCATGTAAAATGGGTTGTATCTAGGTGTGGCATGTTTATTATTAGTTCTCAAATACATGGCAAAAAAAAGAAATTTAATTAGGGAAATTGTAAGACCAAAGCAGGGGTCCTTCCGAGAGCAATTTGTGCTACTTCAGCCATTTATAGCTAGCTTTCTGTAGGCAAGGTCCATATGACTGTATCTTTTGGCTGTGATTGCCACAGCAAGAATCTGTATTTGTCTATAATGAAAAAGCTTTAAGTTTTTTAAACAAATTTCTTTGGGTTTCAAAGAGTTCAAAGGAGGTTTCAAAGACAGTTGGGTTATTCTCATCATTAATTCTGTTTTTAAGAAATACTCATTTGTTTCTTAATTTCTTTTTCCCTAGTTTGTTACAGAATAGTGAAAACCTACTCTGTGAAAGAGTATCGGGAGGTAATGCTGTGGAGTTACCTATAGCCTATGCAGGCTCTCTGTGAACCAGGTACTGGGGAGATAAATACAGTATAAGAGTGCGTGATCAGGCACTGTATTCTCCATTCTCTTGAAGAAAGGCAGGGGGACAGTAAGTCACTTCAGAATAACTTCATCTGTATTCTAGGAAAAGAGTAAATGCAGGAAGAAGACAGTGAAATGAAATGGCCTAATAATTATTTTTTTAGAATATTAAATATTTACATAAAGACTGTTTATTTCTGATTTGGTTTGCTCTCATTGATCTTTGTCTTCTTGTAGATATTATTGTACAGTGCATTTCCAATAGCTACTTCAAAATGTAAATGAAGAGTGAATATAAGTAACCACCTTGAAGTGTTTAACCTACAACTCTACACATATAAACTCAGTTTAAATTGTTCTAGCTACAAGCCCTGACTTTTGGTCTTTCTTACAACCATTTTGATGTTTAGTGTCTGAAAAATTCTGCCTACTGTAAAGCGATATATTTTTCTGTAACTTCTTAGCCAAAGAACTGTGAACATTTGGAAATACTGAAGAGGTGTATGGATTCTGCTCTCATTCTCACAGTGATGCATCTCTTGATTTATAGCTTTGGCACTAAAACCAGAATTAGACAGACAGACTTGGACAATGTAATAGAGAATATGCTTATTAAGACTGCAGACAGCATCACATTGGGAAAGGCTTCAAGGATGTTGGAAGACAGAGTTAGAATTCGGGATGATCTTGGCAAATTGGGAATTATCTGAAAACAAAAAAAGGAGGCAATTCAGTAAGAACAAATGCTACGCTTAGGCAAGACTGATCATCTTTACAGGTACAGGATATAGAACAAATGGTGGGCAGAAACATAGATGTGTAATGTGTTTTACAGGTCTTAGGAACAGACTTGGCTCTTTGTACTCCCAGACAAAGAAATCTATGCATGCCCTTTTTTGGGGGTGGTGTTGCATGAACGGGTGTAGTGTAAGGGATCTTAGCTGCTTCTCTGAATGTCCAACAGCAGAGGGTTCCAGGTGTCCAGAAAACTAGATAGTGAACTTGAAAATCTGGGAAAAGCCATGACTCTCATAGTCTTCATTTAGGAGGGGTATGTGTGGGAGCCCTTAATGCACAGGATTTGGAGTTAAAATAAATGCTTGGCACTGGGTGATGGATGCTAGGCAGATCTGTTAGTGTGGGAAGCCTGTATTGTAACATGGTCCTGAGCAGCAGCAGCTTCTTGGAAGAGGGCTTGGTCTACAGGCAGAGTGAAAACTGTACGTGGGCTTTCATGCAACTCCAAGCTTCCTGACCATAATTGGTTTTCCTGCTGAATGGGTCTGTCACTATCAAACGACTCATGGGATGTTCCAGGGCAGTGCTGATGATCAGAAAGCATTATTAGCTAATTCTAGCACCTGTACTCCTTGATTTGGCACCTCGATCTCTTTTAAAGCTTTATACTACTAGGAGCAACAACAATCAATATCAGAGAGGTGCTGCATGGGGCCTTGAATGTTTTTATTTTGTCAGCATTAAATAAGTAATTTTTTTTGTTGCACAGACTGGGATAATATGAAGGCTTTGGAAAATCAAAATTTTTTTCAGTGGCTCTGTGAACCCTTCTTTATCCTCACCGGTAACAACCTGTTTGTTCAGGAATGGATTTCTTGCAGGAGTAAAACTTGGGATGACAGCATGCCATGTGCGCTGGTTATATCAAGCAAGTGAATGATGTGATGTCCTAAGTGCATTGACAGGATTAATTATTGCAGCTGAAGCTTCTTTTGTTTTGGGTCTTATTTTTTTTGATAAGTTTAATCTTTTCCATTATAAAATTGTGTGGAAATGAAGACAAATTTTTCTCTCTCACTGATCCCTGTCTTGTTCTTCACTTGACTGACATAGTATAATATGAACTCATCTAGTTTGTGTCCTTCCTAATCACCGCCCTCCAGGGGACAAGTATTGCATTTATGTCTTTTGATCTTTAAAGAATCTGTTAATCCACAAAACCAGCTCCATGCCAGTGTTGTGGCAAGGTGTCTCTATTTTCTACTTTCCAACATCTGTTTTTTTCCTTAGCAAGAGATTCTTCCAATTAGCACTGTGTATCCAACAGTTCAATTAGAAAGGCCTCTTTACCACTCGGGTGTAAAAATCCTAGAGATTTCTGCTGGCTGGAGGTTAAATATTAACCACAACCTAGGAATTCAACACTCACCTCATTAATCCATTTGAAACCATCTGTCATAAAAGGATGCAATATGCAACATCACTTTTTTTTTCCTTTGGCATCTGCTAACTCATTTTTAATCTTTGAGAAATGATGTGCTGTTAAATTCAGTAATTTTGTGGCTATGCTTTTGTCAGTTTGGATATCTTGGCTGTTATTTATGATGATTGCTTCCATTAAAAAAGCCTCCATTTGAAGTCTTTTCTATGTGGCAGTAAACAACTCTTCCCTTGGTGTCATCTTTTCTTCTTGGGACAGACTGTTCTAAACAGCAGCATGCATAAAGCTGTTCTCCCTAGGAGATGTTCTTGGAAAAAAGAACAAAACAAAACTGGCCCACATGCTCCCTTCTTGTGCAAAATATGTCCAAATTTCCATATTTTGTCAGGCTGCAATGGTATAGAGAGGGTATGAAATGGAATGAAATACCTTAGAACTGCTGGGATCTGGCCATGCATGCCATGCGCCATTCCTGCAGGCATGGAGTGAAGGTGCAGGGCAACGAAAGTTGTGAGCCTTTCGCAATAGACATGTGGTGAATGGAGGTCTGTGTATTTAACTATTTTCTATAGTATTAAAGAGGATAAATCCATATCCCTTTCCAGAACCTCATACTATTCTAGACTGGATGCCAGGCCTAATCCTAGTAAGAAATTCAGAAGATAATTATTTCATCTGTTCACATTTATGTTGTCATTATGAAGACCTATACTAGGTAGCTCTTAAAGACTTGCAGTCTTACACTGATAGGAATAATGGCTGTTGAAAAAACAA
Organism: Apteryx rowi; assembly: GCF_003343035.1. Taxonomy (NCBI): domain Eukaryota; kingdom Metazoa; phylum Chordata; class Aves; order Apterygiformes; family Apterygidae; genus Apteryx; species Apteryx rowi. Next base: position 206,768 of record NW_020447641.1, read on the forward strand.
ACAAAACACCAGAGACACTGTTATGGCTGCCTGGACAGGGTGCATTTAAGTATTTTAATATTCCTTCTCCATATTCATTTGCCTTCTTAGATCTGTACTGATTCCTTTGCACAGCTACTAAAAAGAAATCTTACTCTTCACAACCAGCAAGAAGAGCTACTTCACTTTTCCTGAAGTGTTCATTCGTTACTTTTTCTCATTATGTTTTGAAGGTATTTCATGGTAAGAGAAGGCTCGCTTCAAAGAGATTCTTAAAAATATATTCTAAGCAGAACATTAATCAGCAGTATTGTTTTTGCTGCAGGTCTTTATACAAGTGTGTCCAGCACAGTAGAAAACCCTTGTTTCCTTTTGCAGATAGAAAGAAAAAGATACTGTTTTTGGCAATATTTTGCCCTCAAATTCCCATTCTTATGGTTGCAGTGGGAGTTTTGCTAATTACTTGTTTATTTTTTTGATCTACAAGAATCCTGAATATGAGAGGTCAGAACCCAGAATACTTATCCCAAGGGAAGCTCTGCAATATGCTTTCAAAAGAATGAAGCAATATTTTAACCCTATTGAATAGCTCTGTTTTGATGGTATCCATATTCTTTCATTTCAATAGTACAGCATCTACACTTGTGTTCCTTTATAAACGATAACGTAGCAAAGCTAGATAGTTTCAACTTCGTTGTCACAACAATGTTTTGGCATAGTACAGCTTGTTGTTTATCTTGTAAATTGCTAGGAAGTGGTTTTTAATTAATGCTTGTTTAGCAAACTGGCGTTTTAGTTTGGTAGCCAGTGTCTGCTCTATGTAGAGGCTGAAAGAAGTCAGCTGCTAGAAATTACTGGTTAACTTTATGATTACATGAGAAGAGACAGAAAAGTCTTCCCTGATGAAAACCTTGCAATGAACTGCATTTTCCTGAGGTGCTAACTGATACTCAACAGTGGGGAGGAGGGAAATCAGATGGGCAGAGTGATGAGTGTAAGTTCCCACAAAGACCTATACCCACTCCTGAAAATTTTACCAGCCTGAGCTGCTACTTCAGCTTTTGTTTTCTGTTGCACCAGTTCAGCTTAATTTCTTCCGTTCTTTTGTTTCACTTTATTTCACCCTAACAAAAAAATGTACGGTAAATGGTTTCTTTTCAACTGGTGAGTAGATGTGTGCTTATCAGCCAAGTAGAAGAGTACTGCCCGTTAGTGAGAATAATACTTCCAGGCACAATTTTACACAACACTCTCTCTTTTTTTTAGTTTAGGCAACCAGACAGAGTAAATCTTCTGAAATGCAATTTGCTGAACATACTTTATAAATGAATTCAACACAATTGTCCCATATTTGGTAAGAGCTCTGAGACAGATGTCCCTGATGAAATATTCAGGAGAGAGTTGGTAGTTCTGTGCTGTTTCCTACCAGCCATTACCGGGAGGTAGCTCTGCAGAAACATAAAATATACAATACCTGAGATTTTCTTACAGCACTTCAGCTTCCTTTCTGTTTCTCTAGAGCCTGTTTCACAGCAGCTCATGCAGAACCATTATGAGCAAACATCTAGTCCTGTGTTTGCCCAGCCAATCTTTACAGGCATGAATGAGAAGAAATGATATTTCTTCTACAGTTTACTGCACTTGTGAGGGGTACTTCTTTTTATAGTCATTATTTTATCATCTTTTCTCTCCCTAGGATTTTAAAGTGTCAGTGCAGTAGTTTGTGCATAGGAGCAAGATGATATAAACTGCACATTGAAGAATTCTAAGCAAATAAATATTAGGCGGTCTTTGGCAGGAGGACCTGTCTAAGAGGAACAGTGCTTAGTATAAGCTGAAGGGACCGTAGGTAATGTAGGTACATGGATGTGCTAGTTGCCTTTTGTCCTGTGGGAACTTAAAGCTGTACTTTTTATTACAAATCTGTGATAAATATGCAGCTCTTTCACAGGAATGAACTCGGTCAGTTGCTAAACAGGTATGTTTGCAGTGGAAATCAGAGTCAATGTTCTTAGATTCTGGTCATTAAGGCTGACACTGAAGGGGTGGGAGAAAAATGTGTAGATAAATCATGTAACTGCCTTCAGCTCAGATCTGCAATACTAATTATATATGGAAGTGCACAGAGCAGAATGGTTAATATGTCTCATTATGACTCAAGCCTCACTTGGACTTGTGGTAAGGACTTGCATGAATGGTCTGTGAATGAGTATCTGGACATTTGGGCTGGGGAGACAAACATGACCAGATCTGATGCTAATGATACCATTTCCTTGTGTGTTGTTGGCTATACAAGGTAGTGTGTCTTGTACCAGTCTAATGACCCAGCTAAGCTCAGGAGGACTTTGAGCCTTTAGAATTAGTTATAGAAAAGAAAACTTCAGGATGCTTTTACTATACCTGCAAAGAAATGACCTTGTAATAATAGCATCTTATTGCCAAGCATAGGATCATAGAATAATTCAGGTTGGAAGGGACCTTAGGAGGTCTGTAGTCCAACATCCAGCTCAAAGCAGGGTCAGCTGTGAGTTCAGACCAGGTTGCTCAGGGCTTTGTTCAGTCTTGAAAACCTCCAAGGGTGGAGATGGCACAACCTCTTTGGTCAGTTTGTCCCCCTGCCTGACTGCTTCATGGTGGGAAAGTTTCTCCTTGCATCTAGTCTGAGCCTCTCTTGCTTCAACTTTTGCCTGTTGTCTTTTGTCCTCCTGCCACGCGCTGCTGTGAAGAGCCTAGCTCCATCTCCTTGATAGCCTCCTTGCAGGTGCTGGCAGGCTGCTGCAAGGTCTCCCAGCTGAACGAGCCCCCTGCCCTCAGCCTCTCCTCATATGGCTCCAGTTCTCAACCATCTTGGTGGCCCTCTGCTGAACCGGCTCCAATTTGTTGGTGTCTCTCCTGTATTGGGGGGCTCAAAATGGACACGATATTCCAGATGCAGTCTAGTGAGAGCTGCATAGAGGGGGATAATCCTTTCCCTCCATCTCCTGGCTATGCTCCTGTTAAGCCCAGGACACTATTGGCCTTTTTTGCAGTCGGGGCACACTGCTGGCTCGTGCTCACACCCCTGGGGGTGTTTCAGCAGAGCTGCTCCCCAGCTGCTCAGGCCCCAGCTTGCACTGTTGCAAGGGCCATGACTCACTGGAAGATATAACAGAACTGGAAGATATGTTCAAAGCAATATACTTGGCACTGTTGATTTATTTTACCGTATTTCTATGTTCCTCTTGAATGTTGCCTAACAGCATGTGAAACAGCATTTAAATCAAACAAGATGTAGAAAACTTATATTCAACATCCCTGAGTATTTTTGCTTTTTATGTCTCAAGTTTAAATAAGTTCAGATTTTATGGAAGGAGTAAGTATACAGTGCTTTTGCTTTCTTCCAAAACTGACTTTTAAAACTCATGCCAAAAAAAGAAAAAGTTTTGATTTTTCTTACTGGATTTGTAATTCCATTCACACTAACATTCAGTTTGGTTGTGAAGTGTGCATGAGAGAGTGTTGGTTGAACTCCTCTCATAACACAGATATTGATGTGCTACATGATCAGTAAAGTCTTAATGCTTCCCTTACACATTAGGTGCACCTGAATGTAGCTGATTTTTTTTTCCTAATTAGGATCTCAAATATTGCAAAGTAATGACAGATGTTTAATCTTTTATATTCAGATTTTAACTCTCTAGATCAGATTGAGCCTCAGTGAAAAACATACAATGAAATAGGAAATAACGTTTACTCCAGGCCTGACATTCTTCCATCTTATCTTTAATGATAAAGAACAGTATTGAAATCAGAATGGGACAAATTAATTCCTGTTGCACATCAGTGGTTGACTTCCTAAATCTATTGTTAATGAACTGCAACTGTTTCCATGTCTCCACATCCAGTGCTGATGTATTTTCAAATTTATTTAATAATAGTAATCAATATCTGTCAGAAGCCAGTTCTAATAAAACCTGTAAGACAAGATGAAAGACAGAGAGAGATAACTCCTGAAGTCCTTGTTCAGCTAACGTCAATGGGACCTTGTCTAAGTGAAGAATGGATTTGGCTCAAAGGTCAAACACAGAGTATCTCATTTTTCTTGAGTATATTTGTATTTACAAGTAGGCTGTAAGATATAAACACAATGAAATCGCATGGAAGCCTTAGAAAACGGAGTGCTTTGTACGTGGCACAGGAATATTATATTTTTATGTGAGCAGCAGGAATACTCTCTTGTAGTTCCATTCAAGTCACTGGCTTTAAAGAAACAGTTTTATGGTTATCTGCTGCGCTGGATGTAGACACAGCTGTTGCTATGCTATACCAGTGCTGTTTGTAATTTTGGCAAAGGATAGAAAAATTGGTTCTGAGGATTGTAGCAAATTAATATTAATGTACTGGAGTGGGTGATCGCTTCACTAGGCAGCACTTGCTGGACTCTGCCCTGTTTGAGATGCATTGGTATGAAATGAGTGGCTGAGCAGCTGAGCATGTGTTTTCAGTTAAATATTCCTACATTTATACTTCAGATAACCGATTCTAGAGTTTGTTTTTCTGACTCCCTATTCTGGGTACTTGCCCCTTTGATTTTTAACTCTTGTGTTCTCATAAATTCCTGTGATTCCTAATAAATGCAGCAGTGAGATTGTACATTGCATGGTACTATCAAGGATCAAGCCTGGATACCCAGAGTTTGTGTGTGCCTGTGTTTACTCATGAATGCTTATGTGCATGCAGTAAACACCATAATCTTTGAAAATCACCTCACAGTAACTGAATGTTGAATTTTTTGTGCCAACTAAATAGTAATTATAGGAACACATGTAACAATATCAAGTATACATCAGTTACTCCTTTTTTTCCCTTTTTTTTGCAAGTAGCAAGCTGGTTTTTCAACACCACGTTTTTACTTCTTCGTGTTACTCTAACATTTCAGTAAGTTACCAGAAGTTAGAGACCAAATGACTACCATACACAGGTCAGTGAAGCGTGCTCAGTTTGAACACACTTCTCTTGCAGCTTTCCTTTATTGTCCTCAAAGCACTCTTGGCTTTGCTTCCTGTGGTTCTTAGTTAAAGCTGCTGATGTTCTTTAACATCTCTTTGGCAGACTGTTAGGTTAAGCAGTGGCATAATATATCAGTCTTTATGTTTTAAAATCCAGTAGCTAAATTTAGTTACAAATGTAGCTGCCACAGAAGCTAGTGGAATTAAACCAGAGCTCTGATTTGACTCTCACATCTTAGCTTTGAAAATAATTTGGTCATTTGAATTCAATATAAATAAAGATTTACTTGTTCTAATTCACAGCTTAGCACTGTTCAGCCCTTGGCCTGGAGAGCTCTGAGCTACAGGGCAAGTAATTTATGTGAGAATTACAGTAGAGATGGACATGGATACTCTATGCAGAGAATGTTTTAGTTTTAATGTATTTTTACCTTCCTGCCAAAAGAAGGAAAATTTGTCACTCAAAATCCCTCCTAAGTGGCAGATGAAGATCCCTGTGACATCTGTATGGTAATGACCAGCACTACCTGACAGGGTATGTGGTCACCCAGGAGTTTCTAATCTTTGGCTCTTTCTGACCTTTGCAGTGGCCTCCTAAATGATATTCTACCTGCTCTGTTTATTTATTGACTCTCCTCTTCTAGTTTTAGTGTTCTTCCTCTTACAGGTCATATTTACAGTTCTGTGTTCTTGGGTTCCTTAAGCAATAGATTGTGGGACTAACTGGAAATGACCTCTCATATGAACTAGGTACTTTCTTCCCTACATTTATCAAGAGAGTTTCTCTTGCTACTGCTGTCACTAATGGTTCCACATTCATTTTCTAATGAGTTAACATATTTTATCCTAAGAGAGGTTTTAAAGTTCATCACTATCAGCTGAGTTCTTTTCACTTGTTCCAAAAAGGTAGCTAGAATTAAAAAAAAGGAGAGAGAAATTAACACAATTACATGAACTCAATGTATAGTAGTACATCAACTGCACATAACACATTAGTTGTTTTCGAATGTCGACATGTATAAGCCACACTCCGTATTTTAATGTTGATTTGAGTCTCAGACTTTAAGCCTACTCTGCAGTGGGATCTGGCTGATTTGCTGACAGCTTTGCCCCAAAGGAAGAAAGTGATGCATGTACTTGTATAAGTCCTGAGTACCCAAAGTTTGTGTGCCCATGTTTAATCATGAATGCTTAAGTGCATGCAGTAAACACTCTACTCTTTGAAAAATTGTAATTTCAGTGAGAAAAAAAAAAGCATCATATAAAAAAGATGAACAAATTGTTACCAGGCAGAATCTGTGGATCGCATTTTCAAGAGCAGGGCAGGGGTGTGAACAGGCTCTTCTCAATGTCACCATCTACTAATTTTGATGTTTGAATAGGTCATCATGCACAAGTAGCATGTGCCAACATATCTGTGGTTATTTGCCTTGTACACATAAGTTCAGCCATTGTATATACATCTTAAAACACTAGAGCAGTGCACACTGGGAAGACTTGTAACAGACAGCCCCCCACCCTTGTAATCATGTCAGCTGAAGTGAGCACTGGGGGCAGAGGATGGTCTCATTTCTTAGAGTTTAGGCTTAGTCCTGGGTGCTGATCTTTTAGATGATTTTGAATGGAGGTTTTCCTTCCAACGTTCAGCTGGCTGCAATTATATTGCTGTCATCTTTCATTTTAATCTGTGCTTGATTTTTTTTTTTAATCTTACTAAATATGAAAGAAGAAGTAAGGAAAAACATCTGCTGTAGAAAATATTCTGAATTGCAATTTAGAGAGCTTATGAATACAGTAGGTTTACCACTTGTACAAAACTGTGTGGGTGGCACACTGTCAAGTGCAGACAGCATGGTGGGAGATCCCAGTATGGAAATCTTTTTTTTAATGGTAGTGAAAAGATGAAGAAAGTACCTGGAGGGAAAACGCTAGATTTGGAGGGTGAGAATGGCACATTGGATACCAATTAAATTATAATATGGACTCAGACAGATATGACATGATTAAAAACCCATGTACTTCATCCACCAAGTCTTTAAAGAGTTCATTACCTTCATGCAGGAAAACTCCAGCTGAGAACTTTGAACTGATTTATTTGAGTAAGTACTAAGTCAAAATTAACTTTAGGATTTCAGGGAATTGGCCTTGTATTTCTAAAAACTAAACTTCTCATGCTATCCTGTAAACCAGGAAAGATTTGAAAACTCATCTGTGCTTTTTCACTAGTAAAATTGTTTTCTGATTCTGTAGTTGTTGTCTTCTCAGCTGTTTCTTAAAGGCCTCTGCCTGGCTTTAATATCACCATGTCTACCAGCAGGGTCTCTAGCTAACTTTCAGAAAATATTAACAGAAAGTGTTTGAGAAATGGATGACCGGGCTGTACAAAATAAATATTGTGGGCTCTCTCAGAATGTAAAAGATTGTGCTTGTTACCAGAACGCTCTCCTGATTTCCAATATAAATGACAGCTAATATGTGTGTTCCAAAGAGCTGCCTGCCAAATACATTGGATTTGGAAAAGAAATTTTCCTGCCAATTGCTGTATGCTTAGCCTGCCTGTCATTATCCCCATCGGCTTTTTTTCAATGATTGTGCATTTTATACAAGTGCAAAAGAGAAGCAATTTAGGCAGCTTTTTGTGCATAAGATATTCTACAGGCAACTCACCTGCTGGAAATGAAACAATTCTGTATTTGTGCTAATTTTCCCCCCTGCATGTAACATTTATTCCACAAAAGGCATGATTGTGGAGACAGAGTTTTTATTCATTGATGCATTTTTTTGAACAGAAGAAAAACATGATTTTATATACTGCTGTAACCAAGCAGAGCAATTTTTAATAAAAGCAATTTCTTTACAACAGGGCATGAAATTGTTTTGCCATTTGATAAGTGTTTAGTATTCAAATGCTTTTATTAGGAGAATGAAATTAGGACTCTTGAAAATATTAATGAACTTAAAATCAGGAAAAAAAATCAGTCAGGGCAGCTGAAACATTTTGTTTAAATGATTTTAGACTATTTAATTTTATCTTTGATCCTAATTTTTTATTGTAACTTTAACTGTTAGATATAAAAGGAATTTTGAACCAAACATAGGGTTTTCTGTGTGCGTTTTGAAAACGGCAGCATGAACTATTTGAATATCTATGAAGATATTTCCATTTCTCTTAAACAAGAGATTTGTTAAAGTGTCTCTTTTCCACAAAATGTTTCATCTCTGACAATTCCATGTTTTTGATTGAAAATATTTAGTCCAATAATTCTCATCTGCCTCCAAAACTGTTAAGTTTACCCTCATACTCATTTCTGATTTAACCAATACTAGATTTTTTTTTTTGGTATTATTACAAAGAATTTGGTATGACTTAAATGACTGCAGTAAAGCCAGCAGACCTTCTGTTTTGTTGCTCTTTGGAGCAGTATAGTCGCCAAAATATTATAATGAAAATTTGACATTACTCAGAGAGACGCTTCTGTGAAAGCTTTTATACTGGCACTGTACTGAATTATCTTGGACAAGCTATGCCTTTATCCTGAATATAAAAATGCTAGTGCTTGATATCTACAGAGTAAGATGACTTGGGCAGCATGGTCGAGGCAAGACCTTTGTTAGCGGCTCAGAATCACCCTCTGTATAAACTTGTATTTTTACATTGACTGCAGAGGGAGTTTGGGGTGATTTGGCAGAGGTAGAAGCACAAAAGAGAGGGAATCGATATCCCTGTAAGGGTCACCAGGCGCCACTTTCTTTGGGCATCCACTGTAGCTGCTGTTCTGGGGGAGCTACTGCTGTGTCCTATGTGAGACATGGGCATGGGAGTGCTGGAGGCCTTTGGCATGTACCGTGAGGCAGTGCAGTTTCTGGTGATGCTCTCTGCAGCTTAGCCATGACTCCGCTTTCTTCTAGGTAACTGCTGGGACTGCTACTAATCAATGTTGCTGAGTTTTCAGATCCTTGCCAGTGTAAACACAAGGGCCAGAATTATAGTTGCGTTCTTTTTATGTATTGTTCAGCTGCATATTGTGGCTCGCACTCCACCTTCATGTGGAAGACCAGCTGTGAACTAGCTCCAAGGTTTCTGTTGTTCTGCTACAGCAGATATTTCTGCTAGTTCGATTCATAAAGTCAATCGGCTGTCATTGTTTGTTCCTCACTTGTTCTTAAATTATTGTGCTTCCAAGCAAAAGTGAAGCCCCGGCCCCTTGCTTAAGCATTTACTTAAGCATTTTATAAGGGATTGGTTAGGTGAAATAGGATAAGAAAGCTTCATACATACCAGATGTGGTACGGTTCAGAAGTTATTTATGCTTCTGGGGCTCAAGCCTGACGTAACCTGGGCTTGGTTTGTGTGTCAATACTGTGTTCCAGCCCATGTGGTTCTGGCTCTCTTCTATTCCCATTTCTTACGGCTCCCTTAGACACTTCGTCACGCTATTGCCGTGCTAGTCCTGGCAAGAGGATGACCTCTTCAAGGAGTGTTTTAGTGTCTCTGTGGAAGAAAAGAACTTCTTGTTGTAGGTCAGCACGTTGTCAGCTCCATGACCTATAGTTTAAATAGATTCTCTTCAAAATATCCTGAATCAGTGTGTCTCCAAACAGACTGATATCAAATTTTCTGCTAAAAAATGATATTTAATGAAAGTTTTGCTGTTTCACACCAGCAACTTGGCTAATGTTTTGTAGGTGTGACAAATCCTGATCTTCAAATGGATTAAATTTGTCTTGTGGACACTGTGGATCAGAATTTGTTCCTCTTGGCTTAGAATTAAAGTATTAAAGAGAGGATTTTATGTAAATCCTTACTTAAGGGTGTTAAAGATTAAAGTGAGTTCTGATTAGCCTAAATCCTTTAGTCCCTGCTCCCTGGCCCTCACAGCTGCCCATAGGTACCATCTTTTAAGAAACAGGTCAGAGAGGTTTTATTAGTTCAGCAGATCTTGTTGGGACAGCCCACTGTGACTGTTGGGACAGCCCACAAGACCTTAGGCTATATGGTTCTCTGAGCACTCTCATAACCATTGTGCATTTGCCAAGTGCCTGGGAAAGTCCTGTAATGACTAAATCTTATACAATGCTTACTTCCAGTCTTTCCTTCTTTCTTTGTCTGATCCATCCCAGTTTGGATAGTGCCTTCCAGTCTTTTAAGTTGAAGCTCATGGTTTTTGAAGTCAATGCGAATTCAGTTATCTAAATAAACAACCTAAATGTCACCCATGGCTTTCATTAAGTTCACTAGAAGGTGTAAGCATGCAGTGCTTCTGAAAATGAAATTGTACTTCATTGGTATTAATAGTGAAAAATGTAATTGCCTTTAGTTGAACCATGCATCCAGTCTGGAGATTTAAATGTGTTGTAGTACAGCCCGGACACCAGCTGTTTGTATGCCATTTGTACTTTGAAATTGTTGCCCTCATAGCCCAGTATCAAGAGCCCATGTCTGAAAATGTATATTTTTCTCAATTGGAAAACAAACCTACTAATTAAATATCTAAAAGTGGGCTTCCACATTAGTATTCTTCAGATTTTAGAGGTTTGGTACAAAGTTTTATCAGTATTAACATGATATTCATGATGTCCAAATGATAAAGAATATGATTTTCAAACCAGGTACCACACAGTCAGATGCAGCATAGTCATGATGATCTTAGGGCAAGGTACTTCACTAAAATTGAAAAGTCTGTTGTTACAGTGCCATTTATGGATGGTTTAAAATGAGCATTTAATCCTAACTAAAGTTTATTTTTAATATCAGCTAGAATGGATTAATGTTTTTCTTCTTTCTATTCTGATCAGAGTCAGTCTCCATATTATACAAACTGTTTCTTTTGGTAAGAAAAAAATGTAAGTGTTCCAGGACTTGCAACTAGCCTAAATCACGTTCCTGATGCTTGATTTTTTGATCTTTCTCATGTATCTAAAGTTCCCTCTCTACTGGTATCACTTTTCATTTATATTACTTATATCTTTTTCGTCTATTTTTCAGTGAAGCTGCAGTCAAAGGCAGCAGTGGTAATTGATGTCCTTGGTAGATTGTTGACTCTGTTAAGCAGTGTTTCTGTTGGGAATTGAGATAAAAACTGTATCAGTTGTAAGGTGTCCAAGTACTCTTCTCTTTTACCTCTGCTTGCAAAAATGGGCTTATATTTTTCTATTAATGCTGTTTCTTAAAAAAAATTCTTAATGGAATTGTTGTCAGCATTAGTACTGCAACAGTATGCAAAACTGTGAGACTCCCATTCATGGAGAGAGTTTTAGAGTAGCTCTAGTCACTGTCTTAAGGGAGTATTATACATTCCAAAATGCAATTAAACATTAGGATCAGGTACTGAAGTATGTGACAACTTAGACTGAAGGCAACGCTCCTCCTTATGTACAGCGTTTTCCTTCAGTTATCAGGGTGACCCTGTGCCCTTTCACCAGTGCGAGGGGCTTATCATTGCCTCTTGTAGAGGAAGAATCAAGGTCAAAACCACTATACCTCACTACTCATATTGAACAATTTGGTTATTAAATTACCTTTCACTTTCCACTGTGGCTTTGAAGGAAATAATGAAAGCTATTAAAACATCCCAACCTAATATAACATTACTTTAGCTCTGTTCACTGCTGTGGTTACAAAGATGAGAAGAGAAAACTCATTTGAAGCTCACAGAAGCAGAAGGGAAAATGTCTTTTCATTGCTCTTCTGGCTTTTCATATGAATTCAAGAACAGGTGCGTGCTGTAAGAATTCTGTTTTAACTAGCTTTTAACTTAAAAAATTATGTTTCTTTCTGCATAAGAAATTTTAACAACACCAAAGATTTCTTAAAAATAATAATTTTAGGCTGTGTCATGATGGATGGATGCATGAATATCTGATTGTCACATTGCGTTTGACAGGCACCTACTCTTAGAGAGCTGTCAGGCTTGTGCTTTTACTGTTATTGTTTCCAAGAAAGGCTGCTGTTGTCGTGAAAGTTCTTACAGCAGAAGGCAGAGGAGAAAGCATTTAAGATCTCTGCTTGAGCAAAGCTGAAGGTTCAAATGACATTTGTTCCAAAAAAATCACAGACTCTCCAGTGCGCTAAGTAACTAATATGGATAAAGTACTGGACAGTATTTTTTTATTTAAATTTTTGGAGGGAAATACTGCAGTGTTGAAATCCTTGATGCTCCCATATCCATTCTGTCTGATTCTCTATTACATTTTTTAGTCGTTTGTGAAAATATTATTCAGAATCTGTGGTATTTCCTCTTGATACCTGCTGTGTGACAGAGAGAGAGGTTGCACCAAGCGTAGGGAAAAGGAGAATCGGTAATCTTGTTCAGACTGCACGATACCTGTGCCTCCTTTCCTCATTCTGACAATGCTGGGAATGGTGTTAGTACGGGATTATTTAAACATAAAGTAATCTTTCTGCAGAAGTTTATATTTGGACTGTTATTCTGTGAATCACCACCCAGCTGAGTGTCGGATACCACGGCTATACCTCAGGCAATACAGTCTTCTGTCCCCTGCGTAGCTGCTCGCTTTTAGGTGACGTGCTGTGTTTTAACGCCCCGTGTGCGTAACCCTCACGCCCTCTCCCTGGGGCTAGCGCGCAGCACCACCGCAGTCTCGAGCGGACTCACCTCACCGCTGCACTGCCGGTTTCAAGGCATAATCAGCGGGGAGATGTATCCAAAAGAAGTGGACTTGCGGCAGACTGGCAAAATACTTTTCAGTTCCTGATTTTTCAGCCATTCTTCTTTAATGTGAAGCTATTAAGACTTTTATCACTGATGGAAGAAAATTGTATCTATGGATTGTTTTCTGCTTTTTGCTTGACTACCTCTGTATATTCTTTTACAGCAAGCTGTTTGTGTCTGTATGTGGGCCCGCAGCCTGTCCTTCATGGATGGGGTCTGTGGAGGTTCATTATGGTATCTGTGTAACCCTCTGGAAGTGCTTACAAAACTTTACAAGTTAAATGTCGTATCTGAATGAGCCATCTGGTCAGCTAAAGAAATAACTCACCTCGGTGAATATGTTTTAATTAGAACCACTGAATAAACATATTAACTATGTGTTATTCTAAAAGTAAAGGAAAACTACATGAAACCACCCTAAGAAAACCAGAATAATGTTTTAATTTAAAAAAAAAAAAAGCCACCCACACAAATAATATATTTTAAATTTGGTGTCTTTGGCTTTTCTGTAATGTAAAGGAAAAAGTAAAGGAAAGTATATATTTGACCATCATGAGTTAGGATTTGTTTCTTTTTGCAAAAGATGGAATTGTTTAGAATAGATTTGTCTGAAGTTTTGAATAATTTTAGTGTGAAATTCACTGCTAACAAGCAAGAAGAGATGTAGTATGCTGCAGAGAAAGAGGCAGCATTCTGCACTCTCAGATTATGGTGTGGAAATATTCTGCTAGAAAGTGGGAACTTTAAATCATGACTGCCTCCCTGTTTGAATGACAACCCGTCCAAGAGCTGTACTTCTGGAAATGATGGTACTCAGTCCTGTGAACAACATTGCCAGGGGAAGCAAGGGGTTGGATGAAGCTGACAGCTATAGGGATGCAGTAGATGGAGAGAGAGAAGGAGTTAAAAAAAAAAAAAAAAAAAAAAAAAAAAAAAAACCTTCCCAGCAAGTCTAAGAAAATGTTGGCTTTGTTTGTCTTGTTTTTCTGCTATGTAGAAATAGGAGTGACAAAACCATAGTGAAAGCAAGTGTGATTTCAATCCATTTGTTATGAAAACATGTGAAAGCGTTTTCATCGCTTGCTAGTTACAGCTAGAAACTATTTTAATCATAACTAAGACCACTTAAGAGAGGTAAACATTAAGTTACTACAAAAATTAATCCCATGACAGCTGTGATTTTAAGATACAAACCTATGAAGTAGGTATCAAACTTTTTTGTGAAATTCTGGCAATGTTTCATTAATTACCTTCTGAAACATCTCCTAAAAATGAAAAGAAAGAGTGCATAAATAGTCTTGGTATTGGGCACTTTACCCCACATTAAATTAATACTCTGCACTGGCAGTAGCTAATGATGATTACATCAGCTAGACCAAGGTAGAAGCTTACTAGACTTCTGCAATAACATTAAATCTGCATGTCTTTGCATGCTCTTCTTGTGACTTTCTTTTTTTTTTTTTTTTTTTTTTTTTGTACAAAGTTTCCTACAGGGTTGCTGCAAATCTTTTTTGGAAAATTTTTCTTTGTTTCTTTTAACAGTTTTGGTATTGACCTGAGCAAGACTGGAGGATTTTCTCAGCACTCCCTATCTTGTACTCATTAAAAAAAAAATCTGTTTTTTTGCTGCTGCTTTTAGATCTATTTCATTTGGGATATTACAAAGTTTTGAGTTGAATCCATAGGTCATCCTATATTGTGGGTGAGATAAGGCGTGTTATGGGTATATCCTCTATCCTTGACATGCTACATTCAAATGCATTTCCCACAGTCACAAGCTGTGATTATCTTCCCTTACTCCAGTGTAATTTTATTGGCACGTTGGACATGAGGAATGCAGTTATAAGTTACTGTATTTCATAAGGATGTTTATCACTGGTAACGCATGCCATAAACGTGTGATTAACTGGGATAGCTTCTGTCTGAGTCTTTCAGACACATGCATGTTTTCCTAATAGAACTGGATTTCTGGGAGTTCTGTCTCATCTTACAGGGACATACTAGACATGTTTTAGGAGAACTAACTTTCACTTAGTTTCTTTATTTTTTATAAGAGTTCTACATTTTAGCTATCATAGAGATGCAGAGTGTATATTAACTTTTAATCTAGCTTGTATTTTGACAAAGCTCCGTCTTTTAAATAGGTAACTGGTTGAAGTACTTTTCTTGTAAACCCTTACTTTGTCAGGCACACAACTGCTTTAATATAGTGTTGCTACTCTAAATGAGACAGCATGAACACCTTTTTAATGATTTGTGTTTTCCAAGTTGCCTTTTAGAGCCGTTCTGCAGGAGGATCTATAAACAAGGTCTCATTTTGAACTAGAAAATGGAAGTTGACATTAGTATTTTGGTGCAATCCTAAATCTGTCTGCAAGAGCAAACAGGAGTGATAATACATTTTTAACCATTAAGAGCAGTGCAGAAATATCATGTCAGCTTTGATCATTTTTATTCCTAATGTCTGTCTTTTTGGTGCTTTGCAATTGCTCTTTGAAGTGAAAGGTACCACCAGAGTAGCATGGTCTATCAGAGGTATCACACAGCGTCTGTGTGAGCGTGTTCATTTGTAACTGAGGTGGATGAAAAGAGGGAAAACAAAAATTAAGGCTTTGTGTCAGCCTTGTCTGTGGAGACAGGGATGAGATATTAAGGACTGGTTTACAGGCATACCTCGTTTTATTGCACTTCACAGATATCGCATTTTTTACAAATTGAAGATTTGTGGCAACCCTGCTTCGAGCAAGTCTATCAGCACCATTTTTCCAACAGCATGTGCTCACTTCATGTTTCTGTGTCACATTTTGGTAATTCTCGCAATATTTCAAACTTTTTCATTGTTGTTATATCTGTTAGGGTGATCAGCGATCTTTGATGTTACTGTTGTAATTGTTTTGGGACACCATGACCCATGCCCATATAAGATGGTGAACTTAATTGATAAATGTGTGTTGTGACTGCTACACCGACTGGCCGTTCCCCTGTCTCTCTCCCTCTCCTTGGGCCTCCCTATTCCCTGAGACACAACAATATTGAAATTAGGGCAATTAATAACCCTACAATGGCCTCTAAGTGTTCAAGTGAAAGGAATAGTCACACATCTCTCACTTTAAATCAAAAGCTAGAAATGATGAAGCTTGGTGAGGAAGGCATGTTGAAAGCCAAGAGAGGCTGAAAGCTTGGCCTCTTGCACCGAACAGGTAGCCAAGTTGTGAATGCAAAGGAAAAGGTCTTGAAGGAAATTCAAAGTGCTCCTCCAATGAACACATGAATGATAAGAAAGCAAAACAGCCTTCCTGCTGATATGGAGAAAGTTTTAGTGGTCTGGACAGAAGATCAAACCAGCCACAATGTTCCCTTAAGTCAAAGCCTAACCCATAGCAAGGCCCTAACTCAATTCTGTGAAGTTTGAAGCTAGCAGAAGTTGGTTCATGAGGTTTAAGGAAAGAAGCCGTCTCCAGAACATAAAAGTGCAAGGTGAAGCAGCAAGTGCTGCTGAGAAGCTGCAGCAAGTTATCCAGAAGATCTAGCTAAGAGAATTGATGAAGGTGGCTACACTAAACAACAGATTTTCAGTGCAGACGAAACAGCCTTATCTTGGAAGAAGATGCCATCTAGGACTTCATAGCTAGAGAGGAGAAGTCAATGCCTGGCTTCAAAGCTTCAAAGGACAGGCTGACTCTCTTGTTGGGGGCTAATGCAGCTGGTGACTTTCAGTTGAAGCCAATGCTCATTTATCATTCTGAAAATCCCAGGACCCTTAAGAATTATGCCAAATCCACTCTGCCTGTGCTCTATAAATGGAACAACCAAGCCTGGATGACAGCACATCTGTTTTCAACATGATTTACTGAATATTTTAAGCCCACTGTTGAGATCTACTGCTCAGAAAAAGATTCCTTTCAAAATATTACTGTGTGTTGACAGTGTACCTGGTCACGCAAGAGCTCTGATGGAGATGTACAACAAGATTCATGTTGTTTTCATGTCTGCTAACACAATATCCATTCTGCAGCCCATGGATCAAGGAGGAATTTCGATTTTCAAGTGTTATTGTTTAAGAAATACATTTCGTAAGGCTATAGCTGCCATAAATTCCTCTGATGGATCTGGGCAAAGTAAATTGAAAACCTTCTGGAAAGGATTCACCATTCTAGATGCTATTAAGAACATTTGTGATTCATGGGAAGAGGACAAAATATCAACATTAACAGGAGTTTGGAAGAAGTTGATTCCAACCCTCAGGGATGACTTTGAGGGCTTCAAGACTTCAGTGGAGGAAGTAACTACAGATGTGGCGGAAACAGCAAGAGAACTAGAACTAGAAGTGGAGCCTGAAGATGTGACTGAATTGCTGCAATCTCATGATAAAGCTTTCATGGATGAGGAGTTGCTTCTTATAGATGAGCAAAGAAAGTGGTTTCTTGAGATGGAATCTACTCCTGGTGAAGATGCTGTGAACATTGTTGAAATGACAACAAAGGATTTAGAATATGACATGAACTTAGTTGATAAAGCAGCAGCAGGGTTTGAGGGGATTGACTCCAATTTTGAAAGAAGTTCAACAGCATCGCATGCTACAGAGGAATCCTTCGTGAAAGGAAAAGTCAATTGAGGCAGTAAACTTCATTGCTGTCTTATTTTAAGAAATTGCCACAGCCGCCCCAACCTTCAGCAACCACCACCCTGATCAGTCAGCAGCCATCAACATCGAGGCAAGACCCTTCATCAGCAAAAAGATTACGACTTGCTGAAGGCTCAGATGATGGTTAGCATTTTTTAGCAATCAAGTATTTTTTAATTAAGGTATGTACATTGTTTTTTTCAGACATAATGCTATTGCACACTTAATAGACTACAGTATAGTGTAAACATAACTTTTATATGCACTGGGAAACCAAAATATTTGTGTGACTCACTTTATTGCGATGTTCGCTTTATTGCAGTGGCCTGGAACTGAACCCACAATATCTCTGAGGTACGCTTGTATATGAAACCTTAATGTGTTTAATGGCATAGTGGCAGCTGCAGTTTTCTTAGCGAAACAGTTAAGCTTAACAAAATAGCAAGAACATAAGAGCAGCAGTGTTGCAAGTTTTGAAGAAGAAAGTTTTTATCATCTTCCTTTCCATGACCAAACTGATAGTAAATTGCATAGACACTGTTAGGAAATTGCATGGTAGATGTTCTTGCAAGGCCTCAAACCTGGCCCTGGTCTCAAACGTCACAGTCACGAGCGTGCCTGCATTATAAACAATCCAGTTTGAACCAGGCCCTATGTATTGCCCCAGAGACACTGTTTGGGAACCCTCTGAACCATGGACAGTTCAGCAACTGAGGGGTTTTTTGCATTACTGTATCAATATTTCTGCTTGGTCTTCCATCTCTTGGGAGATTTTTCTCCCTCAAGCCATTTTAGCACTAATTCTTGTGGCACTTCTGACTTTTACTTTGAACCTCCCTTCAGCCTGATTACAAGATCCACAAGCACAAAGGATTATTAGTCTCAAAGAACATTATAAATGATGCAAAACCAGGATCTAGTGCATCAGGGAGATATGCTGTGTATATCAAGCCATAGTTAACAGTAAAGATTGAATCCCAATTTTACTGAAATACAGAATTGAAGAATACTGAGGGCTGGTGGTGAGTAAAAGGGAGAGGTGGGTCCTGCTGGATTTATAGGAGTGTTGATTCTTGTACATCTCTTGTAATAGCCAGCTGGTTGGTTCTTACTGTGGTGTGCATTATGTCAGGCACATGTAAAATGTACATGTATGGTATAAAATTGTAGGAGGATACATTTTAATTGCTGCTTTTGTATTGTAGAGTTCTTTGTAACTCAGCAATACTTGTTGGTGATATAATTATTTCTGCCACCAGGTGGATGCGCCGCCGTCTGTTCTGCCCTCAGCCTGGCTGCTGCTGCTGTGCTGCCCAGAAAGAGAGATTTTTCAGTGAGCAGCCGATGCCTTCCCTCTTGGAGACTATCCAGGTTGTTTCATAAGTCAGTTCTTTTGCTCAGTCCATTTTGTGAACATGCTGTAGATATTTCCCTTCATCAAGCTAGGCTGTCAAGGAGGGCAAAGCTGCTCTGTTGCAGACTGTACATTTGCTTTGATCTCAAGCAGAAATCTGGTTTTGTCAGGTTCAGTAAGCTTTCTTTTTCCACTACGCTGCACTGCAGTATTTCCAAAAAAAAAAAAAAAAAAAAAAAAAAAAAGCAGGGAATAAAAGCTGGCGTCATGGGATTTTTTTCTCTTCCTTTCTGATAAGCCAGTAGCCTTTTCCAGAAGGAGAGGAATCTCGACAATTTCTGTGCTTGAATACATTAACGTATTCAGCATCTGGACTTGCATTTAGGGTAGGAAAAATCTGAATGCAGTCTGAAAATCACTTAGACTGTGTTCAGATTTGAACAGTTTTAACACTTTCTTTTGCTCTTTGGGATGCTTAATTAAGTGACAAAATGCAAGATGTCATGCAGTAATGCTGCTTAGTGCACATCTTGGCCATATAGGGAAGTGGAATATTGGTTAGCTGCATTTCAGCTGTTTATTGACATGTGTAATGACACAGCTTTTGCAGCACTCTACTCCAGTCTCTTATATAGCCCCTGAATAGTATTGGCTAAAGCTCTGAATTTCCATTTCATGAAGGATGTGTTTTGCTTTCATTTCAGTTTAGAACAAAACAACTTTTTAAAACTTCCCCCCCCAAATGGAAATTCACAATATTATGGTTTTAGCATTTGATTTCATGATTTTGGAAAAGTATTTCAAATTATACCCTGCAACTGCTTTTAGTATATCCTGAAATAATGAAGATAAGAATTACAATATGAAATGAAAAACAGATAAAATCAAATTAAAATACAATTTATAATGTCTATATTTTTAACTCATTACATTCCTAAGTACCAAATAAGCTGTTAATGGAATCACCCAAATCAGAATTTGGCTGTTTTGAATCCTGATGCCCTCCTAAGGGAACTTTTAAAGGCAAATATAGCTTTCTTCATTGCTGTGCTGTGCTCTATAGCATGATAGGAGACCACGTACTTAATTATAATGCTGTTTGAGCAGTTCAGAATAACCCTTAAGATTAATTTCATCAGGTTTATATCCTAAAAATAAAATAAGAAGGTGTCTCTGTTAACTCTGTTCATTTAAAAGTCAGCAAAACATCTAAAATAGAGGTGTGCATTTTCCCTTTTAATATTGCCTTGACTTGGAGGTGACATTTTATTTTTCCTTATGACAATCTGTACCCTGGCATCTGCCATCAAGGCCACAATTTCTTTGAATTCAATCTGTAGCTTGCAGGCCATGAAAAAGCTGCTTAGCAGAGAAGTAGTGTGGTGGACCCAGGCTGTCTGGCTGTTCAGTCTGGGACAGGTTTGGGAGCATGTTGGGGCAAGAAGTAGAGTCTCTGCAACAAGGAGCTTTGCTGGAGCCAGTGTGAAGAATGAGGTTTAGATTTGCAGGCTTCAGGCTTGCCTCAGCCTTCAGACATTGCGAATCCACAGAAGGGGCACTTAAAGCTATTTCTGTCTCCATCTCCTTGAGCTGTATCTTCTGTAGCTGTGGAAGAATAAGGACGGCTGTGCAACTAGGTGTTAAATGCAGTATCTGATAGTTTGCATGGACTTGTGCTATAGCTTGTTTTTCTTGCAGGGTGTCTCCCAGTTTCTCATGAACTTTAGTTAAGCCATTCAGAAGAGCTAACATATGGCTCTTTCTACGACTCTTGCTGGCTATGAATGTTCTTTGTATTGGAGAGCTGCGATTTGACTATTTTGTACTAAAAGCTGCAGTCTGTTTTTCTTTTATAACTTTGTATTTTGCATACTAATGATATTTTATATCACAAAATAGTAATATCCTCTTCTGTATATTATCATTGCCTGTACTGTGTTACAAATATTATCATGTTTTCAAGTGTTCTTAATAGATATCCTTATATGCAGACATTTTATGATACAGAGGTATACTGGCTTACTGGTAAGACAAAATTGGCAAAATTTTGCTGGGAAAAGAGGGGTTGTTTGTAGTTTGCCAGGAGAATAAACAGAAGAGAAAATACAGCAAGAGGGAGCAGCTGAGGTGAACTTTTTTTAGGGGGGGTAAAGTTTATTCAGTGTTATGTTAAATATATTTAAAGCTACTGCAATATACTGTAATGCAAACAAATCTTTTGGCTTTGTGCAAATACTCATTTTTTCAGTGCAGACTCAAAAAGAACTGCCAACAATTCCATGTAAAGTAAAATAAAAAGGTATCAATGGGATGAAAAGATTATTGGATCCATGAACAATTTACATTTGAATTTTTGCTTTGAATTGTCCCAAATGGTAAAGTTCATTCAACATCATGTCTCCTAACTGCATACATATAGCCCATATATTCATGACTTGAACATGGATATAAAGAAGAATCTTCTCTAGTGCAATAAAGGCAGTGAACATATGGAAATTTTATTGAAGCTGATACTGTGGATGTTCAGCAAAGATGCAGAAATTATTGAGATCCTTCATGTGCTTAAATTGGCATGAGGTTTAAATGCTTTGTGTAAGGGTACAAACTAGTGCCCTTTGAAGCTGCTGGATTGGACCAATATTGCAAACAACAGAGGAGAAAAAAGACATAGATATGGTATTTCATGGAAACGAATGCCTTCAACACCCAGTGAGGACAGGAACATGACTACTGAAAATAGTTGTGACCCATAGTTTATATTTAGATGGGAGAACAAAGAAAGATACATACACACACACACACACACACACACATATATATATAGAGAGAGAGAGAGAGAGAGAGAGAGAGAGAGAGAGAGAGATGGCTATTTTACAGGTATCCATGTTCTATCAAATGAAATGAAGCTACAAGATTTCATCTGCCTGTTTTCCTTTCTGTACTCTCAGCTTATTGCAGATGACTGCAGGGCATTTCCTTTGAATGGTAACTTCCATCTGTACATCAGGTCATCAACATTTACAAGCCACAGAAAATACACAAGGTCTTGATTACTTTTTTCAAGATGTTGCCTGCAACTGTGCAGATTTATATTGTTTGTGACAGTCAAACTTAGAGTCCCTCAAGATGTTTCAACAATACTGTAAGGTCACTTCCTCATTAGCTCATTATTTTTAATTGCAACATGACCTTTTATTTTTACATGGTGCTAGAGAACACTATGGTTTTCAGTAACTAATACTATTGTCTGATTGCTCAAACTTTGAGGCCTTGGCCTAGATCCAGCCTTATTTTCCTCTTAAAGAACAGGTCGTAGATGTAGGGCACATCTAGCTGGGGTTCCAGTGGGGAGGGGGAAAATGTGTCATGATTTTGGGGGGAAGGCTAGCAGTGCCAACTGTCACATTGAGTTCATTTCTGTATAATCAGGCGCAGTAGCAAGTGACCTGCCTCAAAGCTGGAGGTTCARCCTTAATTAATTTGCAAGAGCAGAGAAGGTTGTGCATTTGAAACTAGTCATCAGACGCTTAGCTTCCTGACATTGCTTCAACTGCCTGTGCTATATGCGAAATCTCAGAGGAAGTATAGCTTGTTGGTGTTCAGTGTTTGACCTTTTCAGAGAGGGGGACATATCTGAATTATCATGAGCATGTCATATCAGTCTCTTACAAGTCGGACCACAGCAACTGAGCTGAAGTTTTTCAAACTCCTTTCCCTCCCACAGCTGAGACATCAAAGTATTCATGTGGTCTTAAAACTTTGAACAGGCTTGAGCACCTGTACTGTAGAAAAAAAAGTGTTTATAGTGAATATTTATTTTTTGGTAGTGTTAAAATGAGATGAAGTAGAGACTGCTGAGTATCCTGGATTACTCTTGATTTAAAACTGAAAGCATTTGCCAAATATAATCTCAAACCCATAGGGGGCAAAAGATGTATTTACAATTAAGATGTAAATCATTAATTTATCTCATTTTGTACTGAAATATAGCGAACAGCTGAGCATTTAGATTTGTAGGTAACTCAAAAGTGGCTAGCTGATCAACTCAGGTTCTTTTTTGTCTTTTTCGTTTTTGTGTTGTTAATTTAATTTAAGGTGCTGAACTGATCTCACTCAGGTCTTGATATTTGCCATTCAAAGAGGTGTGTCTGGGACATGCGGAAGAGAGAGGCAGAAGAAGGGAGACATACATCACCTATTGTTCTCTTTCTAAGCAGAGGGGTTGCCAGGCAAGCCAGAGTAAGTGGTTATGTTTGTAAATATAAAATAAAGTTTCTGCAGAAGTAATTATGTCTAAATTGATTAAAAAACATCTGATCTGACAGTCAATACAAATGTTTTAAAAGGTAAGGAAAAAAAAAATTGTACTCTGAGGTCCTTATGCCTACATTTTTGTATGAGGTAGAGTAATTGTGCAAAAGATGCAAATGCTGTCGATAATGCACTATGAAAATCTACCCTTGAGTTTGTAAATGCATGGATGAACCCTGGGGCATCAACTTGAAGAGATTTAACCCGCAATGACAGCTCTGATCAAATGATTAATAATAATAACAATATTAAGCTGTGTTTTGAGCTGGAAATAGAAACCTGACCTGAGAATCAAAAATATGTGTAAAATGAATAGCCATTAAAAATCACTGATTACACATATATTGTGATCCTTTGCGTCAGATTCCAGAAAACAAAAATCCAATAACATTTTAGTGAAAATAATGCTCAGAGAGCTGCCAGCACTATTTAATTGCTAGGTGACTAAACTAAAGTGATTATGGAATCATTGAGCATGAATCTGGTATAACAGCAGCTGTAATTTTTAGGGCTCCACTGAGTGCAGTGAAGTTGCTTCAGATTATGTTAGGATAAATTAATTCTTAATTTGACCATTGTCCTCTTATTTGATAGCGCAAAGACCAAATATTTTGTACTGTTTGCGAGATGGAAGACTTGTATTTCCTAGACTTAGACAAAGCAAATATATCTAGTGAGGCACACATTTGAACCAGGTTTTCTAATGTATTTCCACCTATTCTGACATTGTCTAGTTTTACTCTTTACTTTCTGAGAGTAGTGATGACTTTTACTACCAAAAAAAAAAAAAATCCAAGGTGATGTCATGAATAGGTAACCCAATACACGTGCTAAGTTTTTTGCCAATGTTCTTCATCGCTAGTTGTATACATAAACTGGTTAAGTCCATGGATTTGGAGAGGTTAGCATAATTCAGATTACAGTAAGGATGGAAAAAAGCAAGCTGATATAGGGAGTAGGAGGAGAAGAAGAATTTTAAGTGCACAAACAGGGACAATTCTTTTATTTGAATGCATACTGTGTCCATCAGAGCCAGATGGACTGCTCCTTGAATGCCTTTATTCTAAATAAGTAATGTTCTCCAGACTAAGGGTGAGGATTTTTTGAATAAGCCTATCCATATGTCCACATTACAACCGGGAAGTGTAACAGCAGTATGGCTATGCCTAGCTGAGCTAGCATTAACCTAGCTCTGGTCACCATACCTGTGCAAATAGCGACAAACTTCATCATGTGTTGAACAAATCTGTTGGGGGCAATGAGTGCTCCCCTGGGCAAATGTTGCACTGAAATGTACATTCTGCTTTTCCTAACGTCATCTCGTAAAAGGAATGGATGGAGAAGACTTGGAAGAGCAAATGTAGAAAAAACTGTAATTCCTGAGTAATATTCCTTGATGGTGACTATGGAAACAAACTGGGGGAAGGAATTTTCACTTTTATAACAGTCATCATGCATGGAGCCTTGTCTCAGTTTGGCTGCACTCTCTGACTATTGTGTAGGTTCTTTAATGCAAGTCAGTCTTTAAAACACCGTCGGATTTGTAATACTCAGTGGTAGATGTTTCACGATGACTGTTTCAGAATAGTGTCCTAGTTCTGATGGGAATCTCAGACTTCTGTGATTAAGTTGAGTCACAAGCAGAGCTTGAGAGCTCAAAACTACTATGAGAAATGTAGATTTGCAACAATACAAATGCAGACACTGAATAATAGTATAGAATTAGTTTGGATTCCTATTCAAAAAATTGCTGATGACAGAAATGACATTGAGTCATTGAGGATCTCTTGACTTCAGACAGGTTTGATCCAAAATTCCTTTAAATGCTGTTTCTTTTGACTTTAGTGGACTTTGAATAAGGCTGTCTTTGATTTTGATTCACCTACTTGTATTCTGAGATTTGAGGATTTCCATGGGATCTCTCAATCCTGCTTCTCGTGGTTTCCTTCTCACAGCTGGAATGGCTGGTGTTAGTTTAGCACAGCCAAATTATCATCAGTGAATCATGAATCAAATGCAGACACGTGAGAGTGGGATCATGTTTTTAAAAGACCAAACTCCTACCCCCCCTTTCTTGACCAAAATGAAGTGACTCAGCCAAGAGGAAGAAACATTTCATAATTTTATGAGATTTAAATCTCAGATGTTTCTTTCCCATGTCTTAGCTTTAGTAATTGCTAAACTCAGACTGATAGAAATGACAAATAGTTTTGTTTTCCAGCTGATAATTTCTTTATTGTTTCTAATTTAAAAAGCTGAATAATTTATGTATAAAGGAGGATTATGATTCCTTTCTTGAAGATGAAGGGACATCTTTAAAAACTTCAAGAAAGTTCAAAATAAAAATAATGCAGCTGACTTCAAGAATAAAAACATAACAGCAGGGTAATTATTAGTGTTTAATAAATATCTATGTTACCACAGCCCCTAGAAATCACGATGAGACTTATGGACTCATTGTACACGTATAAAATAGACTATGTCCATAGTTGCTGTGATCTAAGGACTCAACGGCAAAGGGATCTTTACACCAAAGTTTCTGTGGCTTTGCAGGATGCCTGCCTTGGCACAGCATTTCTGCTGTGGAGATCCAGGTGCAGGGTCAGAGCTTCATGACTCCCAAGCGAATGCAATTGCAAATGTAAAGCTTGACACAGCCAAAGCAAATGCAGGTAACTCCAGAGATTTCAGCAATGCTACTGAGCAATTGCATAAGCTGAAATACTGGCCCCATGATGTGTCTATGTATGATAGATGAATGAATGGGAAATTTGTTTCTGTTCCTTCTGTCCTGTTTGCTTTTGTAGGTAACCTATACTTGAAGACCTACAGCTTTCTCTAAAGCCTACTTTCCTGAGGTTTTTTCCCTCCTCCCAGTCTAATATTGTGTGCTGGCAGACTGCTTCTAAGTTTCACAGAAGTGGACAGTGAAAAGAAGGAGATGAGGCTAAGCTCAGAAGTTTCTGCCCAGTTCACTTGTTTTTTACTTCCGTAGGTTTTAATGATTGTTTTAAGTGAAAGGAGCTGTCCATTTTAGATTGCTCATCAGAAGAGAAGAAAGATTTCTTTGCAGAAAAGGTTGCACTGAGTTTCTGCTACTTTGAACTTTTGGCGTGTGTCAGTTAAAGCTGCTGTTCATCTCTGCTGCGTGTTGCAGGTTGCAGTGACTTTTTGGAAGAATTACTGAGTTTACTGAATACTGCTAAATAGATCTGTGAGGTCTGTGTACTTGGCCTAGTGTTGTAAGAATAGAGTTTCAGGGCTCCTGAGAGTATCAGTTTTCAGATGTGCTTTTCTTCCAGTACTGGCAGAACACAATGAGGTGGATTTTATTCAGTGTGATTTTATCCGTTTTTCATGTTCTGCCTCTCCAAAACAGAGTTATTGCTTGTGGCCCTAGGACCTGGAAGTATCAGCCAAGTAATTAATAACAGCAGCTGTCAATGAACCAAAGATCAAATTGGTAAATAATGTTCTCAAGGGCAATACCTTTTAGGTCTGAGAGCAAGGCTGTTAACTGTTAAATAACCGCTGGCACAGAAGAGCAAATGGTGGCTGCTCCCACAGAAGACACCTGGGATTGGAGAGAGTGAGCTGAGACGAGGGCTCCCAGGACTGCCTCTGACACGGCTGCAGGTTCTGGAGGAGACGGCCCCGCTCTCTGTGACTTGTGAGAATGAGTTTAATTACTTGTCTGGCTCAACAACTCGGGTTACGTGCTGCTCTGGACATTTAGCATCATCTGTGAAACAGTGAAAAATGCAACCAGATCTGCTGGGATATTTATCCATAAGATGTAAAGATCTCCAGCCTGTGGTATATGTAACAGTAATTATGATTTTGCTCATTGTAGGTCCAAAATCTGTCCTCATTGGTATATTCATAAATTAATTTCCTGTTTCTGTTATAAATTTATAAATATTGTTTATGTACTCTATTAGAAATTCGTAATAGCATATTTGATTTGCTGTTTGAGAGATGGATTTGGTGTACATTTCCTGCATACACACTCCATTTATATACTCCATATATTATTCTGGAAATGACAAATATTTTGAGCACCTTTGTTTAGCATCTTTGATACAAAAATGACCCTGATATGATTTTTTTTTTTTCCTCTCTCCAGAAAGCTGTGGCTTTTTTTCAATACTAAAGGTATCTATTTTGATTTTCTCCAGGCACACAGTTTCATCCTAGGTCAACAGATTTGCTAAAATCCCTTTCTAACAGATCTGAAATGTAATCACTCAGTTCTTTTGGGTTTTCAGGGTGGGGGTTACCTCTCCAATTTGCAATCATAGTGCTGCTTCAATATTGTTTCCAACTTATGTGGGAGTAATTAAAACCTCCTTTAGGCTCCTGTTCAGTGCTGTTATCATCACTGGAGGCAGTGTATTCTTTCAGGTTTTGGGCCACAGTTAGATTACCTTTAATCCTTACTGCACAATCAGGACAGTTTGTCTATTTATTCTTGTTGCTTTCTTTGTATTTACGTGCATAAAGAACATTTTACAATTGAATTTTCTCTGCAGTGTCTACCTCATCCTGAGCACTGGAACTTGGACTTCACTCTCGCTCATCCTTCCCATGCAGCCACTTCCTGTGCACATCCTTCCTTTTTGACGTTCTTGCTGAGACAGTTATTCAACCTGATGGCCCCATCCCTCCACCAGCCAGCCGTGGATTCTCCTCTGTCACTGTGGGATGCCACGTGTTACCGGTGCCTGCCATCTGCCATCATGTTTCTTCCACAAGTAGGCTCCAGGAGGTAAAGTCCAAGCTAAGATGTGCCTCACAGGTTTCCCATCCGGTCAGCTTTATAGTCTCCTTCCCTGGTCTTCTCTAGTGTTGCCTCAGTGGAAGGCTCCTTTCCTGTTTCTAGTCTGTAGCCTTAAAGAAGGGAGCAAAAATGGGCCAGAGTCCTCTTACAAAGGTCCATGCAAAAGCACCTGTTGCTGAATTCACAGTACTGAGCATGGTGAATCTTAGGAATTCATCTCCTATTAACAGGTTATGTATTATTTCAGTTCAAACCAATTTCCTCATGAATATGGAACAGAAACCACTGAAATGTGAAAGGAGGAAATTCCGGAACACAGATTTATTTTCTTTGCTGTGGTTTGATCCTGTTCCCATTTATTTCAGTGGCTTTACATTCAGGCCCTACTGCTAATTTCTGTTCCATTCAGTTTCCCTAGTAACATTTATTTTTAGCAACATTATTCTTCAGGGATCTGGCATGGAGGGTTCACTTTGAATATGAACAATTATAATTTTATTTTAAGTGTGTCATTTCACAGACAAAAAAGAAAAAAGCTAAGTTGTTCCACAAGATTCTTATAAATATCTGAAAAAGTGACTATATCACGTGGTTAAAACCTTTATTACATTTTCAAAAGTTGTTTTTTCATGATTTCGGTGGAAAATATTTGGGAGACGGGTTGTTATGCATTCAAGTATTTTTAAATCTCTTAAAAAACATTATCCTCTCTACACGAGAGGTGTGTTATTCTGATTTTTTTGGATCTGCTAGCTTAGGAGCTATGTAGCAGGCCCCGAATTGTCAGCAGCACAGTGATTCTAAAAATAATTGGTCTCATGGAAAAAAAGAAATGCTCTTATTCATCTTCACCACTAGTCACCTTCCCTCCCTGTGAATTGTCAGGACAAAGGTAAAGCTGCTCTGGAGACCTGTTTCCATTTCTAGTCTCTATTTAGTGATCTATACTTGTATGGACATTTGGGTGCCTTGCCTAAGAATTTCTTCAGTTTCCGTAAGGAATGAAAGCAGCTGAAATTCTTAGTTGCAAGCCTCCAACAATCATTACATAGCAGGATTGTAGTAAGAGGTTGCAGGATTTTCTTGCTTGTTTTCTCCAATATTATTTGCTTGTCCACTTGAAGTCAACACAGAGATTCTGACTAAAGAACAAGTGTAGCAATTGGTAAGATTTTTTTTTTTGATTCATTGATTTACTGAATTAAGTATGGTTCATTTTAACCCTCTCAGCTCAGAGAGTGGCTGGCCTCCTTGACAGAAAGCAGTGCTTGAGAGCTTGGGCTCAATTTAATGAGAATGAAAATAACTCTGCTACACATTATGGGATTGAAAAGGAAAAAAGGGCAGTCTTATGTCAATGTGATGCTTACAGTTCTGTACAGTTATGTCAATGACAAAGATAAAAATGTAAATTGATGTTTTAGAGCTTTCAGTATTTTTCAAGGTAGCTTGGATTTAGCATGCTATTTCCCTATTAACAGATCAAGGACTTTCTGATTATGTCTTTCACTTAAGTTGCATAGGAAGGATGATCTGTCAGAAGTTATCAGCAGATGGATAATTATTTATCCTCTTATGTAGGCTCCTATTTATAGTATTTGTCAAGCGAGCTCCCTCCTAGGGACGGATTATAGTATGAGCACTACGTGGTGTGATGAAAGCCCTGCCATACCTCAGGCTTTGTAATTTCCTTTTATCTGAAATAATTGCCATAATAAGGCATAAGGACTAAAAAGCTCTTAGGGTTTTAACTGAAAGTCCCATGCTGGTCAAAAGATGCCTTGGTTACAAGCAGATGCTTCTATTTTCCGGCAGTCCTGAAATCAAGGCTCCTCTATAAATTAGAAAGAAGCCCTCATTTTCCCTGTTGCTAGGGAAATGATAAGAGAGGAATAATCCTTACTCTTCCTTGAAGAAATGACCAATTCATGTTATAAAATGTCTCATTCTCAGGATTTCTTGGCTCTGTAGCTTCATCTGTCCAAACAATCTTGACTAAGTCTGAGATAAGATAGTCTGACAAGACCTAGATGTTAAATAGGCCGATAAGATCTCATTGTTTTTTCTCAAGAGGTTAAGTAAAATGATGAGATAGTGGTAGTTAGTCATTGGCCCATCCCAACTGCTATGTCTGAGAGTGGTGCTAATGGGAGTTGATGGGTAGATTTCTGCCAAATTTAGGTGTTCGCACAGATGCATTTTTTTCCTTCTTACACCTTCCATGCTACAAATGCTCATACAAACCGCCTGTCAGTCAATTGGATTTGAGGGGCATGAGAGACAGACCGATGAGACAGAGAGTTAGGACGTTTACTAGGTTCCAGCTAGAACATTTCTGATTTCGCAGTTTTTAATTTTAACACCAAATGCTGCAACCTGCATTTGTTAGGGTGGGTTAATAATTAGCCCCTGCTTACACTGATGGTTTTGTTAGTGCTGATTATTTGATCTGCTTTAGAAGACACTATCCTTTCATACTTTGAAAGCTACGTATGATAGTGCTGCACATTATTTGCACTTTCCTTCTGTAGTTATCTTTTTGTCCTTTCTTAGAAGGAAAAGGAGAGAAAGAATGGAGAACTTTTAAAATGGCTACCTTGAAATAGTGTCTGCTTGTCAGAAGTGTGTCAGTCAGCTTTTGTTTCTGTAGACAAAAGGGCATAACAGTGCTAGCAGTACTATAGGGCCCAATACTAGTAGTACTATAGGGCCCAATACTGTCTTGGTGGGCTGTGGGATAGCAGTTTATCTCCGATTATGCAGTACCTGTGGTGTCCTGACTGCTGGCACCTAAATGCTTGGCACAGATTAACCTCTTGGGTCACTTCCCCAGGCCATTTATATAGGTTACACTCGCTCTCTTTTCCACTGTGTAATGACAAACACATGGAGAGATTTGTCCTTCCCAGAATATGCACATTCTAAGGAAGAAGAAAAGTAAAGATAAGAGTGAAAGAAAGAAATGAGTAAACACTACCTATTCTATGGAGTCATAGATTTTGTGAGAAAAGAAAGGAGGATACCCAGGACATGGTATCAGTGTCATGGTGAGGAGTGCCAGATGGTTTCATGCAGTATAAAAGTTAAGAAATATCTGTATTTACACATTTCTAACAGAATTAAAGGAGAACCAATGAAACTGGAGATGATAAAGTTTTCCAGACCTCATTGTCATCTCCTCCTACTCTTCTCTTCTCGGCCAATCCATGCTGGTTAATCGCTGACCTTTGCTACTGCCACCCTGGGTTTGTCATTTCCCAGCCTCTTACTGCTAACGACTTGCAAAGCACGAAGCCTCGCACGGGTTACTTGCGCTGGAGCAAGGACAGCCAGGGCCACAGGGAGCCTGTGTGAGTCCGGATATTCTGTATAGTCATACCAAGCAAACTGCACGTGGTTTCTTAGCTTCAGACAAAATCATCTGTTTATTACTGAACTTCTGTCTCCAGAAAACAGAAGCAGGCAATGTGAAAGAAGAGAATAGCAATGTGATTCACTACCAAAGAACTTTTCAGCTATTACAAAGAAAGAGCTATCCTTGTCAAGGGCAAAAGACTCTCAGGATTGCATTGTCTCCTTGCTCCTCCTGCTGCTAATAGTTCAGAGCAGACTTCATCATGCCAGATATAGCAAACTGACTGTTCTATATCTATGAACTCTCATAAACATCTTTCATCTGGTTTGACTTGCATATATAACAATGTAAAGACAGTTGATGATTCACTGGTGTCACTCCTTGCTGGCAGTTATAAAACCAATTCTGGACATTTCAAGGGAATTTTTTTTTTATTTATTTTTAATCTTTTAAAAATGAACGTAATCCACCCACCCATCATATGTGTGTCAGTGTGTGTATGTTATATTTTGACACTTTCTCATGTCAGGATTGCTTACCTGGGCATAGCTATAGGTGACAGCAGCACCTAGAAGATTCCCTGTTAGATTTCAACAGAAACTAGACATGAATATAAGTTTATTTACTCAGAAGAGTTGAATCAACAGTATGCATTTCCCCAAGATTTTTCTGGTCCAGTCAGCTCAGTGGAATTTAAATCCTTAAAACACTGTGTGATTATGTTAGCTAACACATAAACAGTAAGAGAATTACAGAAGTTTTCGACATCCACTATCATAGTTAAAGAATCTTGTTTGTTTTATCTGAGTCCTGGGTCTTCACTGTCCCAAGAGACACTACATCCTTCCCCCCCCCCCAAAGTTATGTAGATGGCAGTTCAAAAAGAAACAATATACAATACTTCTGTCTTTTTGTCTTAACTTCTTAATTAGCAGTCATTACTCCAGTATATACCAACCTCTCTCTAAGAGTAAAAATAACCCCAATCTAACTGGGATAGTTTTTTTTTTTTCTTAAGACTCCTTTTAGGTAGTTAGGACCAATTGCAAGAAGACAGATAGATTTGGACTTTGTGTTCAGCGGAAAACCAGTGTAGACACTGGTGGCATAATGTGTTCCCAGTGAACAGCACTGCTGAGCCAAAAGGCTGTCCTCTTCTAAGCGAGGTGAAGAAGCACCAGAATCAACTGGATGCTCAGCTAAAATGTCTAAAAATGTGAATTACTTCCATATTTAGAAAGCATATGTCTTATTAAAAACACATAGATTGAAGGTGCTTTTAACACTTCTGCTCTTACCATGACAGATCTGTGATATTCATATCCAGAGGCATCTGCCTGCAGAAGTTGTTCTATGTCTTTGGTACCAGAAATGTGTAAATAATGCGAGTATCTGAACTTTTGAATTGATAGCAGCTTAATACAATTGAATTTCCTGTTCTGGAAAGATGGAAGATCTTTTCATTAATGCAGGAAACAATTACTGCAGTTTATATGAGGTCAACTCATGCTTTTTAACACAAAGCAGCATTACTATGTAACCTGCTGCCACTGGATACCATTATGCAGTGAAATCCATGTAGGAGTGCATTTAAATGAACCACCTTATTTTGGTCTCAATGAAGAGAGCAAAACTGAATAATTTTCAAACTTTTTTTTTTTTCCATTTAAATGATATCATCAGAATTCTTCCAGGAACTGGCAGCACTCAGTAAAGATTAATACAGATTCAGGAGATTATAACATATTTATATGTCTCTCTATCTAGCAAATGTCATCTTTGTGCCCTAAATATAATACAGATAACAGACTTTACATCTCTCCCTGTAAGTTATTACGCTACTAATTTGTTTTGTATGGTCAAATCCTTTTAAGGAAGTGAGAATTTGGTGGGTACAAAATTCAATGCATCAGCTATATATATATGCTGAACTCCCTCTGGGTAATCTAAAGCTACATGATGCCATAATTCTAAAGCAGAAGTATGTCTGCACTTCACTGTAGAATTATGCGTAATGGGATACTGACAACATGGAAATAACATTTGGGCTTCAAAATGTTGTCATCTTCCCCCCTCACTACAAGTAACCTTTAAAGCCCTGTTTCTGCAGTGATTTACACAGTGGCTTGTTTTTATTTGTTCAGAGAGTTCATTGACTCCACGAAGAGCAGTTGTACTTTAGGTGAACGGGCTGGTAAATTTTACAAGCCTGGGATGAGGTTGGTTATAACAGCAGATCAGATGCGCAGTTTTGTGGGGCGTTTTACTGGATGTGTTTTGACATGTCAGGTTAATTAAACTCTTGTCGACAGTTGACTGCATTTTCCTGTCTCCTACACTTCTATATGTGCTGCTCTTAAGGAGCTTGTGTGTGTAGTTTATCCAGGCTCGGCTGAAAGGACACTTCCCAGCAGCAGAGGTAGAAGTGGGGTGACGGCAGGCAGTGTGCAGAGCCCTGGGCCAGGAGCAGAGGGGAGCGGAAAGTGTGGGGAAGCACGTGAAGAAGCTGAGAAACATTCCTAGATCTGAATCTGAATCTTTCAGACATCCCTTGCCTCAGAAGGATGATAAAAAATTGGATTTCCATAGATGTGATTTATAAATTATTGTTCGTATTCATACAATGAGCAGAATTTTCATAGAAACAGAAAATACAGTGGCAGGGGTTAATTCGAAGCCATGCAAGTTGGACTCAGGAGAATGTAAAAAGTAAAAGCAAAGGCAGTTCTAACTTGCTGAGGAGTCCCTGGAAATGCCCGTCCCTGTGCTCCCTGTCATTCAGCAGCAGCAGCCCAGGCACCCCCCGTGAGGAATCGCAACAGGAGAGCACTTGCAGGAGGTGCCGGGGAAGGGCATGTCCCCCGCTGTGTGGGGTGTTTGACTGTGTCCTCTCCTCCCTGGCCCGTGCAGGTCAGGGAGCACCAGCCTCTTCTGCGGGGGAGAAGCCATGCCTTGTCTTTTGGGTGGGCCCCCCAGCAAATGCCAACTTACATGTTTCAAGTCTGTTGCGTTAAAATCCCTGTAGAAGTTAAGGAATATTTTACTTATGCAGGTTTAGTACCTATGTCCCACAGAATGAAGCTCCAAAACATATTTCTAATGCAAGAAAATCTTCCTTTTCAATCAGTGGTACTTTCCTGTACGTAAGAAATCCAGCTCTCAGGACCCTTTATGCCCTTTATTCATCTCTGCACCAACTGATGCTAGTCCTTCTGCTGAACTTCTACAGGGATTTTGCCTGTATAAGAAATGAAGGATCGGAGGCTGGTTTTTTTCATTTCTCTGAGGATGCAAAGCATTGTACAAATCAGATTAGAGGCTCTTGAATGATATTTAATCCTCAATTCTTTAGAGTGATGTTATTCTCATAGTAGAGGTTGTTGATTTGGTTTTCAGCCCCAACACCGAGTGGGAACAGATATTGTAATTAACAAGCTCAATCTGCAGCATGGAAAAAAAAAGGAAAAAAATCAAGTTTTGCTGGACATGCTGCACCCAGATGTGCTCCAGTCTCCTCCAAATGATTCGATGAGAGAACAGAGCTTTCCTTTATGCATCATTTAGGAKCTGCAGGGACTTGACAGGTTTACAAGGCCCCATGACTTTTGTTTCTCTCTGAACATCACTGGAAACACTAATACTGTTTGAAGCAGCTGAATGGCAGTTGGCCTCTGAAGGAAATGAGATTTTTCCTTTTTTTTTTTTTTTTTTTAAAAAGGCATTAACCTAGGTCTGAGCAGACTTACCTGAGTTCTCGATGACTTCCTCAGCTTAACTCTTTCCTTTAGCGGCGGTGTGCTGGTAAAGCCATGAAATATGCATGTTTCCTATTGTCTCTAATGGCGGCCACTGGAGGAACAGATTTCTTCTACGCGAGATGCAACCAGCTCGTGTTATTAGGCATATATGGAGTGCCTGAAGAGTTTACTGCAGGCAAAGTGAAGACATTTTAGAGAGAGTAGTTGCAGCCTTGTCACAGTTTGTTCCTAGATTTAAACTAGCTGTTTAGCTTTTGCTCTCTAAAGCCTAGCTTGAAGAAAGGAATACATTAACTTTGTGTGTGTGTGTCTGCATGCACGTGTATGGAGTTGGAGTGGTGAGTTCCCTTATTTTCCTTTTGTATGTGCAGTATTGATGCATTTATTAGTTTCATTCAATGCCTGATACATCCTGCGCTATACGATTTGTGAAGACATTTTATTTACAATTTTATGAACCCAGTTGTAATGCTTTTAAAATGTTCCTGCTAAATTAGCTGTGCACTGATCTGTCAAGTAAAAGGTCTTTATAAATTTATACCAAACATTAGAGTACAATCTTGTGTCATCTGGCTTCTCACCTCTAGGACCTCTGAAGCTATTTTAAAATCCAGCACAAAATAGATTTAAAAGATTCAGTTTAGTCTTTCATACCTTTGAAAATGCTTTTGCATAATTAGATACTGTCAGCAATTTGGATGGGAGTCAGCTCACTTAATTTAGTGATAGTGTTGCTGTAGCCAGGATGGTCTAAAAACATAAGACATGGTTTTTCGATACAGGTAATTTCTTTTCAAGATTTACAATGTAGTCTCTACGTCAAAGTTAGCCTTCAAAGGGTGGGGGGGGGCTTCATTTTTACCCAGCTTTAGATGTTTAAAATGTTTCTTTTTAAAAAATTTGTACTAATTGTCTAGGCTCCTTTGTAGCCCATGGAAAGGGGCATTGCCAGAGGAGAACTCATCCGATACATATTAGACACCACTTTTCACCAGAGTCATACCCCAGAAGGGTCTGTTTTACTTTGCAGGCTGTAAAGTGTCTCTATATGGCAAACACAGATATGTACTTGATTGGATAAATTCTGGTCTTTCCATATGAAAAAGACAAGAAGCATTTTATACGAAATCAGCTTCTTGAACATATACAGGATATTTGTATATGGACATATACAAATAAAATTGCAAATCCAGAGAAAATGGACAGAACTATTAATTTATTCCTCATGAAGTCATTGCTGCAAATGTGAAATGTGAATAAAATGTCCTAGATTTGGAATGATAAAGGTAGAGACTCAGCTGATACTAGTGCAGGGAAAGGGAGAATCTGCCCCACTTTACATGACCAAAATTGACTGGCCCCTTAGGACACAGAACCTTGCTCAGCTTCACAAAGGCTTTGGCAAGTGCCTCACAGGAGCCTCTGCTCCTAGTCGCCTCCTGTAACTTTCTCAGATGTGACAAACTCATGCAGTGTGGTACAGTCTCACCTCGGCCTGATGGCAGCATGTCTCAAATTGGCAACCCTGAGATGGCATTCAGTTAAGTTTTGTTTGTCTAGGAAGAAGGTTGATACTTCTTGACACAAAATTACCATAAAAGAGCTGTACCATGACATCACCTAATGCAACCACGATAACAGCATGCAGCTTACCCTGTCCTGTTAAGGCACCTCCAGAGAGCGCTCCAGGCCCTGCTGTTGCTATGTGCATGCTTTCTGGGCCTTGCAGTGTCCCTGTAGGCATCGAGAAGAGCTTACCTGGAAAGCGTGGGAGAGCCAGGGCCTTGCAGTCCTTCCCTGATGGCTCCACAAAGGGTCTTTCTGACCTGTACCTGGGACATCCCTCCCTGCAGCTTTCCCAGGCTACCACTGTCTGTTCTGGAAGGCAGCGCAGCGTAATCTCGACTCTGGCCCTCGCCACGCTCCCCTGGACTTCATATTGCCTTGTTCAAAGGGTCCTTCTGCACAGGCAGGTAACCCACTGCCACCCCACCATCTACTGTTGGCCAAAGGAGAGGCCTCTGCTGAACCTGGCTACTCCTGCGGTGTGGCCACGACCTTCCCCAGCCTCAGCAAGAAGCAGAGTCCCTTAGGTCGCTGCAGAGGAAGCAGCATCATGCCGGGGCTTACACTCCCCTCCTTCACAAACAACATATCCCTTTCTAACTCTCTCTTGCCGGAGGCACCTGTTCTCGTGTTGTCATGAACTGGCAATCCTGGGACATGGATTGCCAAGTGACCCAGATCTGCCACCGCAGCTTGGTGTGACACCAGCCAAACCCAGCGCGCCTTTGTTGCGAGTGCCGCCTGCACACGCATGCCTGGTGCCATCGAATCCCTCGGCGGCAGCACCGGGTGGGCTGCAGCCAGCGGGTCCCTTCACCACTCGCGCCCCTCCGCTCCCCTAGCCACGGGTGGGTGACCCGGCTGGCTGGCAGCACTTCAGCTACGCGCAGGGAAAGCTTCTCCTGCAAAATCAGTCTGATTTGATGCTGTGTTTTGCAGGGGACCTGCTAGTCTCTAGGGACCTCGCTGTGGGACCGGCAGTGTCTGTGCAGGGGCAGGCACCATCTGTGCTTAGGGCCCTGCTGGCTGCCCCGTTTCAGAGCATTTCAGCGCAGGCTTGGGGACAGAGTTTTCTGTTACGCACCTTGTGTGGTTTCTAGATAAGAGAGCGTTTCTGACAGCAGACTGCTAGGTGTAATGTTTTTGATGGTTGCCAGAAATGAGGTGTGTGTCACCTGATGACTGTGTCCTAGCTGCCCACCCTGGGGAAGAGCCTTTCCTCTCCGGTGTCCTCACACCTGCCCTGTCTCCTTCACAAATTCGAGGAGGGGCCTCTCCATGCCAGCAGCTCCGCGCAATACTGGCAGGGTGGCGCAGCGACATCGGGGCAGAACAGCGCGGGTAGCTGGTGACTACTGCTCCTGCAGAACGAGCTAGTAGATGTTTGTTGACATGGCCTTAAGCTCCTGATTCGCTCACTTTCCTTTTCTGTACCATGCTGTTCAGACAGAGACACCTTGTTTGGACATCATCCGCATGACTTTTTACAGCTGTGCTAGATTTTGAGGTTTCTCACTGAGGACCACTTTTACATGCTGTGGGATACCTAACATTAAAAAACAGTTTTGGGGGGAATGGGGCTCTGCTTTACCACAGATGAGATGACTGAACATCAATGAGGAATTTTATCTTTATTTTCATGATGTTAGCACAATAACTCACACAGTAGCATTGATCTGTACTTATTTAACAAAATACATATATAGCAATTTACAAATTCTTTTCCATTTGAAAACATTGCATAACATTTTATTAAACACAATACTTTATATAGAGAATTCTCATTTAAAAACATAGTTTATTTTCGAGTATTTTCTTTTCTCAGTAAAGCACAGCCTAACAAAGAAATTCGTGCCTGTTAGCAAGTAAGAAAATTAGAACACTAAGAAGATGTCACCTGTCAATTTATCTGATTAATTTTAAATTAAGGTATCAGTGGAATGTAAACAAAGAGTAATTTTACAAAAGGCTCCATATCAAATATACATGCAGAGGTCTGAGTTCCAATGTATATATTATTACATTTCTGTTCTCTAATGTAATATAATTTGATAAGCCATTATTAAAAACAGTAGCCTTTGGCACTTTGAGTAAAAAAAGAATATATCAATATTTATGTAAAGAACACAATTTCAATGATTACACAAGTGCTTTAAAATCTTTTGTTAAGAAATAGGAAAGCTTAGGAAAAATATCATACTGCACTTGAAATAGTGCAGCAAGTTTTAGAGTAATAAAAGCAACACATATGCCAATATATATCTGACTAAAACCAAGGAATAAAGAACAAACACTCCCACCAGGAATCCTGCTGTTTCCAAAACAGCTAAATTGCCAGAGGGAACATTTTCTAATCTTTGCTTTATTGCCATTATTCTCCATTTCAATTTTCCATTATTTCCAGGTTCATCTACTTATGTTCCTTCCCCTGCACTTACAAACTAACAAATGATTGCATCTTACTTCCCTGCATTGATAGGCCAGTCTTAGCCATTCTGTTAAAGCTAATCCTACCTGCTTTATCGTGTACCTGAACTAAGCTCAATCCAAAGGGTTTTTGTTCATGACAATCCAAGTGTTTGTAATTCCTAGGAACCTTGTACAAAATTTGATATTAAATACCAAGGACTAAAGATTCATTTATTTAAAAAGCAAAAATAAATCTTGACTTGTAAATACTAGAGTCTGAGAACACATTTCTAAAAAATTACTTTTTTTTCCCTAGTATCTTTGATTAATTTTCCCAGCTACTGTGCCTTGAGATAACGTTCAATGTGTACAACAGATTGTAACCCTACTGGTTATTTCCTTACATGTAGCCTGCAAAATACATCCCCCCTCCCCAACATCAGATGTCTGATGGGGTTTTTGTCTGTTACTAGCAGGAAAAGGGTGGTCATTTCTTTAAGGTCCAACCCTCTTCCACAGCAGTGGGTGATGGGCAGGTGAGGGAAGCGTTGCTTGACAGGATTGGTTGATGGCACCCAGCTAAAGCCTGGAGCATCTGTGTAACTGGGAAGGTATATAAAGCTTTCTATGGAAAGGGACTCTAAATCCCTTCCTCTATGCAGGTTAGCAAACACCATCCTCCTACTTCTGAGATTGCTTAGGATTGGAGTTGGGTTTGGGATTTTGTTTTGGATTCTTTTTTTTTCTGGTTTGTGTGTGTGTGTTGTGCTATTTCCCTTCTTAGGATGGGATGATTCTACCTCCTGCTTGGTTGGGGAATGGTAGGCTTTTCCACCTTTTCCTCAGAGGTCTGTGGAGTAAGGTCTGTAGACAGGTACTGGCTATGTAGTAGGTAACTGGTTCTCTGATACTCTGAATCAGAAGAGGACTTGGAGCAAGTCACCCCACTAAAAAAGCCCGAGGACAGACCTGAGCTGCTACTGTCTATTCAGTGAGGGGACAGCAAGGCCACTTCCTCCCCATCCTGGAAGACTATCTGACAGCAGCTCTCCTTCAGGTAGAAGTGACCTAGGAGAGAATGAGGAGCTGCACTGGACAAGCATTGCCAGTGACTTCCTTCATGGTTTAAGTTATTTAAGTTCAAGCCAAATTAAATTGAGTTTGTCTTCTAGCATGCCCAGGACATGCCATACTTATTCCTTTTAGAGTTCTCTAGTTCATCAATTCCTGGCAACACAGATTTTAAGTGGGTAAATTCTTTCCTTATATTATGAGCTCACTTTACTAAAATAATCTATATTCTCTCAGGTGCAGAAACACTCCATATTATTAAGTGGGGAGGAAAAATATAATGCTTAAGGAGGGTCTGTTGGAGGGTATCTCCAGGGAGGTGAACAGTAGTGGTGGCACAGTGCAACACTCTTTAGGGATTCTGCAATACCAAGGCATTCCATCTTTAAAGCGAAGCATAAATTCCCCAAATGATGGTCACTGGGGTGAAACTTGTGATTGTTCTTGTGGCATGCTAAGCAAGTGAGGTGAATAACTGCTTCTAAGTGTGAGCTAGAATATTAATTATGGTGTCCTTAGAAGCTGATCAGAAAGTGGCAGTTTATTTTTATCTACGCATGGCTTACCTTTCACATTTGTGCATCTCACTGTTACTGGTGTCACGCATCATGTAGGTAAAAACTAACAGAAAAATGGAAGGGTTGCTGAAGGACAGAATGACAGATTTAAAAATGCAAAATCTGAATTACTTTTAGTACTTTAAAAGACCCCTTTAAAAACAATATTTAAAACAGTTCTACAAGTTAGCCCACTAAGAAGCAGCCTCTTCATTAGTAGCACCTGTTCTTAAACAAAAGTTGAGCAGTAGCAGCAAAACTATTCAAAATAGATAGTTATTCCATTCTAATGGAATGTCACCCACACGTTTTTTGTTGCAGTAGACATCTTAAAGAACTACACAAAACCTTTGCAATCTTTGAATGTGACAGATCCACTATAACAAAGCTGTAAATATTTCCTACTCTAAATGAATGCAGCCAGCATCATCATAGTATTAGCAATATTACTTTTAAAGTAACTGCACATCAATATGTCATGTGTTGTAGAGTCTAGTAAGTTTGCAAATTTTCAAAACATTTAAAGTTACCATCAGCACCATCCTGTATTAAAGTTTTGGTGCAAACTCTGCAAAGGTGAGTATTATAACACTGATACAGCCTTTGCTGTGAAAAATTCAGTTGATTTTGGACACAAATATAAATAAAATAAAAAGTTGGCACATTCAGGAAATAAAGTGTCTGTGTTCAAGACCAGTGTTTTGATTGACATCATCATTCTCAGATAAATGTTTTGAGTCTGAAGAAGCAAGTTGCATGAAAATGTTTCACATTAGTTAGGTTCTGGCATTGTGCTTTCCCCCCCACCACATGATTTGCACAGGCTCACGTACACTACACATCATCAGTGTTCAACAGAAGTTGGGCTGATGGTCAGTAACTTGGCACATCAAAGGTAAATATCACCTCAAAACAAAGAGAGCAGAACCTGTATCAAGATGTGTTTTACTTTGTGGTGCTGTGGATCAACTGATATGTCTCCTCTCATTCTTTGTATGCTCGTGTGGGGGATGTGCCTTTATAGAAGATATTTCTGGTATTCTCTGGACTGCTCCCTCGTTCAGGGATTAAAATGATGTTACCTTTTCTTCGAAGTGTTGAGTCCCGGCTAGAAGAAATGGACAGAGTCTCTGAGCCAATCTCACTTCCCTCCACTGGCGTGACTCTTATTGTAGTGATTCCATGATGGTGATGCTCGCTGTTATCTATGTTGCTCCTTTTCCTGTCACCTGACCCAT
This sequence comes from Apteryx rowi, assembly GCF_003343035.1. Lineage (NCBI taxonomy): Eukaryota > Metazoa > Chordata > Aves > Apterygiformes > Apterygidae > Apteryx > Apteryx rowi. Next base: position 248,431 of record NW_020447641.1, read on the forward strand.
AACTGTCTTTCAAGGAGTCACAGCTCTCAGAGTCTCTGTTGAGATCATTTAGCTCATATGTTTGACGAAGGGTGACTTTTTCAGGACCTTTCCATTTCCATGACCCACTTCCTTCGCCTTCTGATGGCATCTGAATTACAGGTCTGTTATTTTCTGGATGGGCCTCAACTCTGACAATGCTACTTGGCTCGTGGTCTGTCAAGGTTTTATATCTAATGGCTCCTGTACAAGTGACTGTGCTTCCCTCTGAACTCTTTGGACTGCCCTGAAGCACTCCTTGCTGCTTAGACATGGCTATTACTTGCATGATTCTTGGCTGACTGTTGCTTCTACATGCAACGCTCTTCTCAGCAGCCTTCAGCCATTTAGCTCTAGCTGAACTACTTTTGGGAGATGTGTTCACATTTTCCTGAGTCTCTTCAGGAATATGCACTAACTGGGATGAGCCAGGACGTGACTGAATAGAGACCCTTGGCCCACCAGAGAGACCTGAGTTGTTACAACCTGGTACACTACCAGGTTGAATTTTCAGGTATTGGTTACTTGGGCCATGGTGATCCCCATTTACACCCACTCTGGAGGGCTCTGAGCTTGACCTCATTTCAATAGCTCTTGGTGGTGACTGGCCAGATTCAGTCTCTATTACTTGCAGGGACAACTTTCGACTTTCATTCTTGTTCTTCCACTGGGAAAGCAGTTGTTTGGAGCGGGCAGAATCCATTGATGCATGAATTGTTGCATTTCGTCTTGCTGGATCTTCCAAGGATGGTGTGTTGACTCTTGGCAAAGTGTTGCTGAAAGTAACCATATTTTCCTTTCCCATTGGGCTTCGTGGCGTTATGATTTCTACATCAGCATTTGCTCTCTTGATGTTAGTCAGAGACCCTGCATCTCTGTGGTTTCTATTCAGGATACTTTCAGAACGGTGAGTGGCAATGCCATCGCTGCTGCTTCCATTTTTACCAGGCAAGATTCTGTTGGCATCTTGACTAAGGTCTGTAAAAGACCTTAGTGGTTCTCTGTGAAAATTCGGGTGAAACACATTCTCCTCACTTGGTAAGAAGTTCCCCACAGCATACAGGCCCTGATATTTGAACAGCAGTATCAACAACCAATTACGGAAAAAGAAGCATTTTAAGATACTTTAATTACACTCTTCTGCCTTTAAATAAATATAGAGTAATAGCATTAGTCCAGTTTAACTGACAGGATATATTCACTTTCCTTTCCTCACCAGTGAATCCTTATCCTTATTCCAAATTCTCTTCTCATTCTGATACATCTAGGTATATATGAAGTGGTCTCAGTATAATAAGTAGGGCACATAGTTCGTGGCAATAAATAGACAAGGAAAATATTTAGCCTCCTTCTATGTTCTTTGCTTTATATAGCAACAGATACTGCTGAAATAAGAATGTTTTGTTACAAAAATAACAAAATTAATGTTTGCAGTATTCTGAGCAAGTTAAAGATATTTTACAGCTGCACTATTGTCTGCTCAGATTTATTGAATCTTGTTCCAGCTTGAGTTGTTCTCTGCTCCGTGATTCTGCCCTTTCTACTGCATAATAACCATGTAATACAATATCTACATGATAAAACAATTTATCAACTTTAAATCAATTGCTTTTCAAGCTGTACAGAACTGTAACAAGATTAAGTTATACTACATTTTCTTATTCAGCAGACTCACTGTAAGATGGTATCATTTAAAAAAACCTGACAGCATATTTTATGACAGGCTGAAATACTTGACTCAATCACTCAGTTTACTCATTCCTTACACCCTTTTCAGCGTTATTTATAGTTTCACAGTATTTCCCCTCCCCTTCCTCTTATCGATGTGTAGTTTTCAGGACAGATTTACTGGCTATTGGGTATCCAGGACAATGTACCTTTTTGATGCTTGTCATCATGCAACAGTATATGGAGAAGACCTAACAAAGAACATACTTGTTTGTGCAATTCAAACATGGGAACAATAACTCCGTTTATGAGAGTTTTTAACAGCTTAATCATTTGAAATAATATTCCCAACAGAGTGCCTTTCTGCTCGCAGTGTAGTCATAGAAACTCATGGGGTTTCTATTATCTACCCTGGCTGCTGTCACTTCTACCCCACAGTCACCCTAGTAGACCATCTGCACATAGATTAGATTATCATATCGCAAAAATAATGTGACAGGATATGATTTTATTTTAGTATTACACAAAAATTCATCATTGACTTCTTGGAGGTCAAAACTGCATGCACTGGCTGTTAAGACCCTTCTGTTCAGCTGTCCACACTGGAGCCAAAAATGTTGTCAGTAGAAGTTCCTGATTGCTCTCAGGCACAGGGGTTGACATTCTGCTGAACAGCTAGGGCAGCAACAGTCAGGTTGGAGACATATTGAGAGCAGCAAGCAAAGGCAAATGCTTGATGAGCTTCCTACTGACGGATACAAAGAGACTTATCCTACTGGCCCTTCTGCGGTGCTGCATCTGTTCCAACCCAGTACAGAGGAAAAGCACTGAAGTAACCTGTTCCGGGCAGCCTATTTCCCCTGCATCATTTCCCATGTATCCCTTCCCCAAGAGCTCCAAAGAACCACAGAGGCATGATATTGCCTTTGATTTCCTGAAAGTTCAGCAGTTTATTCAGTTAAGTTGCAGTATATTAACTTTGACCATTTTTTGAGATCATAAAGCTAACGTTAGCAATATAAATTCAGGCTGGCAGCAAATACTGATTAATCCTATAATTTTCTTGTAGAGTAGAAAAGTGTGGAGTAGAAAAGCCGAGTATCTCTAAGTATTTAATGAGGCATATCATGTTAGAGCTGTTTCTGTGGACAATGCTGGACCATTATACATCACTATGTGCATTGTTATGGCACTTCAAATTGAAATACATATTTGCTTTTTCCTGTTTATTTTTAGAAGTGACTACCCCTAACATAGTCATCTTCAACACATTTTTACTGTATCTTTAATTATTATATGTGATCATGATGAAAGATTTTCATAATACATACTGGTATTCTTATTATATACTTAGAAATTTTATTTTCTAAAACTTACTACATCCATATTATATTTACCAAATAGAGAGCAATTCCTCCTCCTATGAGAAAGCCACAGTAAACATCAACTGGATGGTTCTTATACTGGGTGATACGAGTCAGACCACATATAATTCCACAGATGATAAAAGCAAAGACCAAGAGTGGTTTCAGAAGTTTTGAGGAGTCTGTTAATGTAGAATTGAAGTACATCTTAAAAAAACAGAAAAAGAAAAAGTGGTTGAAGAAACTCAAGTTTACATAAGAGGATATGACTTTTCTTGCATTAAATATTTCTTTGACACATAGATCACTATTATATGGTAATATTACACAGTCATTTTTACTAATTTTGTTTTACAGCCTTGTTAAATCTGGTTATTTACTGCAGAAAAATCTGAAATCACAAGGGACAGATTTCTGAAAGCTTAGGCATTGTTGCTTATTGAGGTCAATTAGGATAAGGATTTTATGCCTAAATACTGTTCAGTCAGAGCTTAAATGTTCTGTAAATGTGACTAAGGAGTCACCACTTCTGAAACACAGAAGGCAGATGTCATGCCAGATGAAAGCAGTACCCTATTCTAACAAAACCCACCACCAGATGCTTTAGAGAACTATTTCTCAGCTGCGGGCCATGATCCAGGGAGGTCACAAGAACTAAGTGGAGATGGTTCATCAGTATTATTCCACCTTTTGGCCTTTCCCTGGGCAGAATAAATATACTCTGGCAAACTCCCAGTACACACACAATTCCATTACCTAAATCTTATTATTAACTGGTTGTTGTTGTTCTTTGTTGAGTTTTATGATGAAATTCCCCCTTTTTTTCCCTTCAAATAAGGAGTCACTCATACAAACATGGGACGCTGAACTACAGAAATGTCATTGGTCAGAGGTGGGAAATAAACTGTGATCCCTGCAGCATGTACTACTATTCCCTGCTAGTTACTGCTGTTTTCTATTCACTTGCTCTGCAGTAGCACCTTGGAGGCCTTTGGAAGTGGTTGTGCCATTTCATCCATGCTGCAATTCTATGGAAGTCAAATGAAACTAGATCACATAAATGTTTGTTTCTTAAAGTTTAAAACAGTGAGTCAAGTGAAGACAGCAATAAAGAAAAAGGCAGAACATATAAAGGTTCATTTGAATGGTAAACTAAAATATCACCCTATAAAACAGGTAAGCATTATATCTTATATGTGAATAACATGAAGCATTAAATATACTTTAATATTACACTCTACTACAACAGATAATGTAGCTTCATAACAAAGAGTGTGAACCAGTTATATCCTTACTGTATTCTTAGTAGACCTGCTTTTATTTTAGCTGTTAGTAATTTCGATTTTGCTGTCAAACTGACAGGATAAGAACCTATATCCTTACTACATTAGTTAACACACCACTTTACAGCAAATGACATTCTGACTTTTCTCTTGTATAAATGAAAATGAACAAAGTTGGTTACTCACCGAAATGTACACAGCTGCAAAGGCTGCCAGGGTGGCATGTTGAGAAGGGAATGACTTTCTGCCAAGGAAGGACACTCAAATTATGCTTCTCAGTTCAAAACCACTGTACTAATGTTCACTTGAAAAAAACACTGGGTGGTACAGTCATTTTCAGCTTACACATCCTAAGCAATATATGATACTTAACACTTCATTTCTAAATTTCTTTTCTAGAGTCTGGAGAAAGGACCAAAGTTAATAAAATGCCTTTTTTGGATTAAATATTCAACATGAAAGTCTTTTTGTGAAATAAGAAAAGAGTGTAAATGAACTAAAGACTGGATGTTTGATTTTAAGAGAGAAATTTCTATAAATAAATTTCTGTAATCATTTTTCAGTAAGTACCTAGTTATACAACTTCTTTAATGCAGGAACCTGGATCTTATGATTATTCTCACTGACTTCACTGGAGCTCTTTTCAATGGAAAGACTCATCAGCTATATATACGCTTTGATAATCAGGCCCTAACTTCAGCAACTGAAATAATATGAAAAAAGAGGGTATCACAGCAAAGACTGATGATAGGGAAAATAAGGATCTTTTTTCCAGTGGCATAAGTGGGTCTACAGACCTCTTATAATCTGAAGGCTTAAGATCTGCAGCACCCCTTTGCCCCTTGAAATGTCTCCCACTGGCAACATGGAGATACTGCGTAATGTGTGACTTACACTTTGTGCCCTGCTTTTGCTGTAATTATGGGGGCATGACAGGGCACTGAGAGAGATGCATCCTTATTCGCTATGTCTTCATGTTTATTTTTTACAAACTTTCTAACTTTCTAACCTGGTAGTTGTGAATGAAGTGCAAGAACTTGGAGAGGGCATTTTAAGAGTTATGAAGCCTCTTCCTGAGGTGCAGATAAAGAGGGCAAATGAAAGTATGTCAAAACTGTGTGAGACAAGGCAAAATCAAGGTATATTCATGAAATTGTTGAGGGCTTTCTGCTCCCACTGAAGAGCTGGGGAGTTGAATGGTCTGGACTGGTTGAACAGTCATTTAGCTTCTCAGATGGTTTTTGCTGCCCTAACTGGGCTTCATGTTCCTACAGCCATTCTGCTAGCAGCACCTAAGTTAACTAGTTTAAAATAGCAGRGACTGAAGTACAGTCCTTTGCCCTTAGACAAAGACATCGTTTTTCCACAAAGCAGCAGCATCTGCACTCTAAATTTCTTCCCTATGCATTTTACTTTGTCTGTTCTAAATAATTCACTGGCAATTAAATGTGTGTATGTAGTTCAGTGTGAATGCATGCTGCTGACCTGAATTTGAGCCCATGGCTCCAGCAGGTCCTTGACTCTGTCCAAGTTGAAATCAGCATGATTCCTTTTCATTAATAAAGACAGAGATCTAAATCCTTCAGTTTTTTATATCTGAACAAACCTTTCACAATGGAATCCATGGGGAACAAGCTCAGGGTTGAGGACAGGAAGCTAAAGACATGAAATAATTGTAAATGTTTCTAATGGCTAATCAGCTCCTCTCCCCTTTGCAGGTTTTAGTGTAAGCATAAATCTACTTACAATCTCTGTGGAGCTAATGTGTAGATTTGATTCTATGAATTTTAGTACCATTCAGAACTTAACCTTAATTTGACAGCACTTCTGTGGTATATAAGGTGTGTCACTATGCAACACTTAATTTTCTGTTAAGGAGAAACTGAGGGCGGTGCCAGAATATTATAGATCACCAAATGTATCCTCTGTGACAGGAATGAATTAGAGATATCAATATAAGGTCATCTTTGTAGGGAAATATGAACATACAAAAACTGACTGCTTAGCCTTCATCTGTTATAACTAATTTAACTGTTTTTTGGGAAGTGATGATATTTAAACTTAGGAGTGACATAGCAAGAGATGCCATATTAGAGATTATAATGAAATGAACTGGGATGTAATAATGGAAAATTTTCTGCACAGATAGATGACTGCTCACATGTAAAGCCACCCTGATTTCACTGGGGCTCCATGTAGATAGAAGAGACTGCTTCTAAACATCAGACTTCAATGGCAGTATCCGAGTAACAGCAAACGGTTATGTGAAAAGAGACAGTGAAATGAAGGCTGACAGTAATTCTGGTGATAACTTTCACCAAATTGTTTGGGCCAAATGAAGCTATAATCCTTCATGCCAGCTCTGAATCTTGCCTGCATTTATAAGTTGAAAAAATATAACAAATTAGTCAATGCTAATTACAAGTCTTAGCCTACTGGACACATCTAAGACTAAAGACATCAAATTATGGATCTCTAGACATCTGTGAAATTGGTTTGTCCCAATGAAAGGAAATGGATTACAAGATTTGCTGGAAGATACTTACAAAGTGAATGATTTTGTGATTCACAAGCATGCCAACCACTGAAATCAATGGAAGAGCAAATAAAACGGGGGAGAGGTGCCTTAATGTTAGAGACAGAACAGCTTAACAATATCCATCTGACAAAAATCTAATATTATGAGGTATAAAGTTAAAATGGAAGCTAGCATCTGGGGCTGCACAGAGAATAAGAAAGGAGTGCAGAGCTTTAGTGAAGACATGACAGAAGTGACACAGCTTCATACCTGCTAATCTGGTACACAGAGAAATTATGTAGCTTAGTCAGAGACAGAAATTGTAAACATTTCAAACGTTCTATAATTTTGCTATATTTTTTTGGTGAGCTGGAAATTAAAAAAGCACTACATAGAAAAAAATTTGAAGGACTGCAAAACATTCAAAGGGATGCAGTATAAATGACTAATAGACAAGAGAGGTTAACCTTGTGTGAAAAAGATAAGGAAGACTGATACCGTATTCAGTGGAGAGAAGAGCTTTATGATTTCTCAGTGGGGTAGTACATATATTTAGGACACATAGTAATAAGGTCCTTGAATTAGGGAGTAGCAGGTGTATATGTATATATATAAATGTATATGTACAACTTACTGACTTAAATCTCTAGATTCCTCGTTTAAATCTATGACCTGTCATCAGTAATTGAGAATTATCACCATTTTATCACATCTGAGTTGTTTAAAATGAGGTATGTAGTCCAGGTTATATTTCAACTTGAATGATATGCAATTTCCAAAACCTGCTACTACAAATAATATTAATTTCTACTGTGGCTCTCTAAGTAGGGAGGCTAAAGACTAAATGACCAAGGAGGATGAACCACAAGCTAGGAATCCTGTGAAACCAGAGGCATGTATTTGGGAACATACACATTTTGCACTGCTACGGTCTTTTCTCTGATGAATGAATTTTCTCAATAGCTGTCAGTATCAAAAATCTAATGAAGCACAGAAATGGAGAACAAATAAAGCCAAACAAAACCCCAAACCAAACCTGAAAAACTAAGCCCAAAACGCCAGGACAGTAATGCACAGTATATAGAGGTCTCAGATATTAAGTACTTGTGTAACTTCTTCCCTTACCTGATATCGGAAACTTATGCAGACCCTACTGGGAAAAGCATTAGAAACATTAATTATTATACAATTATTAATTATATTAATAATTGTATAGAAAATTATGTCTCCTCTGAACGAGAGAAAATAACTAGCTACTCATGACTGGGCTTCCCAATCTGACAGAAAGGCTTCCAAAGCCCACTGTTGGCTTAAAATCTTTATACAGAAAACTGAACATCACTAAAAAGACATATTCTCAGCTTCATTATAAAAAACTGGCAAAACTCATTCAGACTTTAACTAGAAATTAAGTCTTGAAACTAGGAAAGAAAATAATAACAAAGAATACTTTAAAATGTACACAATAAAGGATAAAACCAACCTTCCAGCATTGATAACATTGGCATCAGCTCCAGAACAAATATCTTCCACAACATAGGAATTCTCTGAGCAGGATACATTTAAGGATGTGTAGTTAGGCTTGCAAACAGTCAGGAAATATGGTGCCTGATATCCTGTTGATAGCTGTATAATATCAGTAATAAGAGCAGTAGAACAAAGACCAAACACATGAACACCTAGGAAAGAAATCGGTGGAACTTGTTAACTTTATTATAATCTTTGTAAGTGTAAATTGGATGAATTCACTGTGACAAATACTTTCAATTTGGTGGCTTATATCATTGGATTTTAGAGAGGATTTAACTGAAGAATCATTTTTTATGAAATCTTATTGCAGAGCTGAATTCTTTAACATAAAAAAAAAGATTTATTTATGTTTAGAAAATAGAATTTGTTTTCTTCCAGTTGATAATTAATATTTACTTTTGATGGTTTGTCATTCTCCAACATCTTTGTACATAAAAGTACACTACACTGGAGCTGCACATTTGGAAAGCAATTTGCTGAGCTGACTCAAGGACAGGCATTTATATGAGCATATGTGCTCATTCAATCCTTGGATTTGCCCACTAAAATAGGTGTTTTTAACAATACAGACAGCTACCCAGTAGTTCACTGCTCTGAGGAGCCGCGCTCTTTTTTACCACCAGACACTCATCAGCTGGCAATAACCTTGGCTACCTTCACTTCTGTGATGTATTTCTCGCATACCAAGTCCTTGCCACTCTTTACTTTCCTAGTCGTGTAGCTCATAACCTCTTCTGTCACACACTCCAGCACTTCCCTGCTTGCCAGCCTATAGAAACCTAGCGTATAGTCCTCCTTGGCTTTCAGTATGCCTGTCCTGTAAGTTGTTTTTGCTCAAGCTGCTCTCTCTAATGAAAGATTTCTGCAACACAGAAAACCTTTCCTTAGGCCACTCAGTGACAGAGGAACTTAACTGTAAGAGGGGAGCAAAATCCAGTTGCCCTTTCAAATTCAGTTTTAGTAAATATCAATTAAAGCAAAATAAAATAGAACAATTCGCCATATTCCTCCCTATCATTAGCTTGATGGACTCTAGCCATTTTTCAAGAGGTAGATAAACACATCCCAGAAAAAGAATGTCAAATCTACTGACAGTTTCTGACAAGTTGTTACTGTCATGCTATTCCTGAATACTCTGTTAGCTGCGTTGAGACCTTATAATGCATTGAAGAGATGCGGGAGAAACTACACACTGAAACAATTAAAAGAAAGCCAGCTCAAGGTGGAGGGGGAGGGAGGAAAAACAAATGATTCTTTTAGCAACACTGACAGTAGTATAGGAGAGGAAAGGGAAAATGGAGAGTGTAGATGCTGCATTATTGGATATGGGGTTGCTCTGTCATTCCATTTGACAGTTTCTTCTCACATTTTTCTGGCAGAAGAAGATCTGTGCCAGTGACAGCCCTAAAATGTTCTAAAAGGCTATTTCAGAGAAGGAAACTTGCATGATGAAAATTGAATGTGCATGGAAGGCTCTTCTTTGTAACTAACATTTGAAACCCACCAACAAATCTGACAGCTCTTCTAAGAAAAGAATTGAAGTTGCATCCTCCTGCATTAATATTGGCCTCTGTTCCAATCCCATTTCTTCTTTTGGACAGGCAACAGTAGAGAATTCCTTCTCCTACCATTATCTGCAATGACAAAGGAGTTGTTAAGTTAAATGAAGCGGTTATTCAGAAGACAGTGATTGAATTTAAAGGGCTGAAATATAATTATAACGCAACAAATGCCATCCACTGACAAGTACTTGCTTTTAAAAGATCTGTATCAATATGTAAACATTCACTAATACAGTTTAGCTGGAGTGGGAGCAGGCGGGAAGGTGGCACTGAAATTGAATGTAAGTGGCATAAGGTTTTGGAAGGACAACTTTTTTTTATTTTATGTGTATAAAGTGCTCAGTGGAATGGTGTTCTTGATCTACAGCTGAAATTTGATGCTTCTAAACTAAAAGAGCAATAATTAGAAAATCTGTCCTCCAAGGCAATATCTTAGTGCTTCTAAGGTGGTTTTAGCTCTCAGCCTTGGCCTCACGCCTAGCAATCCTTAGCAGCTTCTAATTACCTGGCCACCTGATCTTCCTAATTGTTTAATTTGGCCTGGGTTTTAACCAGATCCACAGCAATAGCAGAAGTTCTGTCCTTATGGCCCTCTGAACACACCAAGCAAAAGAGATGATGACTGAAGCCCTAGAGAAGAGCTTAGAATAGAAATAAGGAGGAAACTATAAATGAAAACAAAATATTACTTGCTGGAAATTCTGGAACCAGTCATAAGTTTGCAATTTCAGGGTTGAGTGTTCTTCCTGCTAAATGGTGCAACAACTTGGAAATCTCTAGAGGGCTGAATCCAGGCTATGTTGAAATGAATGGGGCAGTTCTTACCTGCAAGAGGAGATTCACTGTGTCTATCTACAGATGCAGCAGAAAAGTAACATAGACGATGCAAAAAGCTTACAGTGCATTGAGATGCTAAAACATCTGAATTATGAAGAATCTGCTGTAATTACATTAAGTTTGTACACATTAAGAGCCCTAGGCTTGGAAGAAGGGAAATACAATGGACAAGCCTAGTCTAACCCTTTTTTAATAATAATAACTGGATCCACTTCTTTCCCAGAAAAATTGAAGTAGTGAAGGTAGTCTCATTACTACCAATTACTACCAATTATTACCATTACTACCAAGTCAATGATAAGGGATATTTAAGGAATTTTATTAGATGAGAACTACAGTCACTATTATCTGTCTCCATTTGGTCATTTTACAGATGAAACTTTTCCACTAGAAATCATCAGTATTTTAAATTTAAAAAACTGAGAAACTTAAATAGCTTTTTGCCAAACTCTAGGGAATGTCTGGCATAGGGAGAAACACCAGAATGGTAGATTAGCTTGTGTGACAGAGAAGAAAATAGGGAAAGAGCAAGGCCTATGACAAGAGGAAAATTCCGAGGCTGGTATTTCCAAGGAAACAGACTACCACAGTAGGGGAGGCAGTAGGACCGTCTGATACAGTCAGCAGTGACTTTCTCTCAGTATTTGGTGTTGGCTGCAAGCGCCTATATCTGGAGCACTGTAACTCTTAGGTTCTACTTCCTAACCAAGTACAATTTTTAGTCTGACAGTTATGCAAAACCATTCAAAATGTTTTCCAAAGGAACCAAAATCAAACACAGTAAGAAGAGTTCAGTTTAAGAAAAAGAACAAAACATGTTGGTGACTGTAGGGAGGACAGTGATCGATGATTTTCATATGGGTATCACATTTTAGAGATTTTGTAATTGCAAACTGGCCACTGTCACAAAGGAAAAAACTGGTTGAATTCAAGGGAATTTGGTGGAGTTAGCAGCAGGGATGCATTTGTACCTGGCCTTGTGGAGGTGCCTAAGTAAGGAGCACAGTCACTGTGGTCATGGGAGAGCAGAGACCCTTTCCAAAGATTGATTCAGATTTTAGGTGCCTGGAATCACCTGCTGGAGGTGACTTTCTCTTTCCGTTGGCTGAAGAGGAGTGGTGTGAGAATAATGCTCCTAGCTGAGGTGCCTAAAGTCAGGTGCAGTGAATCCCCTCTGGGATATACAAAGGTAAGGTCTTTAGATTTCATTTTAAATTGACACAGCAATTCTAGCAGGGACTATACTTATCTGTATCAGACATTTTATTTCACTTACTATAGTGTCCAAACTGCTCATATTCTGACAGGAAGTTTCTTTTCTGCTGAAATCATGTTCTCCCTTTGGAGGAGTCATTAAATCAGTTTCCTTTTTGCCTGCTCTTAATGGCTGATTAACTCACAATTTAGAAGAGTCCCTGTGCTGTTTTGGAAAGCATAACAGTACTACTGACAAGACCAATATAACTTCTCACTGAAAAAAACTAGCTCTAAAGAAAGTGGCATGTTCAGGGCTGTAAATGGAAGGCTCCCATTTCCAGCAAGATCTTGAATTTATGGTGTATCTCAGAGTATGGAGATGTCCTGTCTGTAAATAGCTCAACTCAATCAAATGTTTGTACAGCATAACAGTGATTAAAACTATTTTGCACACAAGTGTAGATGCCCACAGGGCTGTTTCTCCACTTTAATGCCCACAATCAGGGCACTGTGAGTGGAACAGGTGTTACAGGGAATGTTTTAAGGAGGGTATCTTTTTCTGCTACAAAAGAATAAAAGGTGAGTTTAAAATTCTAAGGAAAGGTAATTAGCCTGGATGACGCTCTGTAGCTTCACTGAAGCCAAAGGAGCTACCTTTCTTTATGCCAGCTGAAGCTCCATTCAAAATCCTTAGTAAGTGACAGTGGCACTTCAAACTTACCGTAATTGAAGGTCCAGCAAAAACCAAACTAAGCAACATCAAGAAGGGAACAGCCTCTTGTGTAGGTTCAATGTATGGCATACTCAGACTCTTGTCGTAGCAATTAAATCCAGAGTGAACTGGCTTGAAGACATCAGTAAGTTCAAGAAAATAGAGGCTAACAACAGAAGATGCCAATATTGGCAACTAGGAAGAGAAGAAAGCAACAAATTACTTTTCAGAAATGGAATAGCAATGCTTTTGCAAAGACAACAAAGTCTATTAATCTCTGCGAAGTTTGTTATTTATGTCTCATTGCTGCTTGTTATATCCATTTTACCATCTTTAAATAATTAATTCTGTAGATACATGATACTACTGAGTTGATATCAAGTACCCCTGTTGTCAACTGAGCTAGTCAAAATACCTGATCCAATCTTCAACCCACATAATTTAGCCTTTTTATCTATGAATCATTCATGGGCAGACTCTGATTTTTTTTTTCAAATGGAAGTCTGAGGCCTGCAGTCTCCCATGCAGGGCCATGGCGCTCTGCTGTTCATCATCATCCTTTGTTTGGGCCTTTAGCAGCTCTCTGTCATATATATGACAGTGTTTGTACCCAAGCCAACTGGATTTAAATTTCAAAGTAACATTTAATGAAAAAAAACTATCCAGGGCTTCTCTGGAATCTACGCTATATGTGATAATATAGTGTATTGCCTTCCCCTGTTCATTTTTGTAATTCTGTCAAAAAAGCAAAAAACTCTGGCAAGATTCAGTCTGCATGGAACCACGATGATTATGGTTCACAATTCTTTTATCTTCTAGGTATTTAGTGATTTTACCCTTTGCAATTACTTCCATTAATTTATTAAGAGAGAAGTTAGCCCCTCTGGGGATGAATTCACCCCAGCTTGTCACCAGCTCCAGAAAGCACAGATTGTGCCAACAGGTCTCTGTGGAAGGAAGTCGTTCAAGGGAAACAACAGCAAAGGAGGCCTTCGGCGGCCACCGGTTTACAAGAGAGTAGACAAGGCAGCGCTGCCCCCGTGTGTAGCGGGGCATTCAGGGAGAACCAGTAGCTTATGATAGTTCCCTGCATCCTCTTACCGAATGTCTAGTAAATTCTCAAATCAGTTTTTGTTTTTTATTTCCCAGAGTCCTCACTGAAGAAGGCCACATTACAGTCACTGCCTGCTTCTCCACTGGGATGCAATGACTCCCTTCCTATGTCCCTGCTGCAGTGAAGGTACCTATAGATAATGGGATGTTACCTGTCCATCTTCTCCCCCCCCTTTTTTTTAAGATGGCTACCACATTAACTTTTCCTCACTTTTAACTGCAGCTGAAAAGCACAAGCTTGCAACTACTAAATAGACTTGCTTAGATTGATAATATTGTATTATATAATATATGCATTTGTATTATTATTCATAATATATTACAACCTATAATAAACATACACAATATGTAATACAATATATAATGTAAAATATGTATTATATGTTATGAATACTGTATATTATATAATATACATTTATAATATATTAGATTAATTGTATAAAACTTAACTAATTTGAATCATGCTTCCTGCCCATCAGAGGAAGAAGTCAAATTCTTTAGCTGGATGCATTACTTAATACTACTTCTCACTTCATGCTGGATGCAGTCCCTATTGACTGTAATGCATCCATGCACAATCGATCACCGAGGGTAGACTGTTTCTAGTCGTTATATAGAAGTGCAGGGATCCAAGAGGACTTCCCTACTCAGGGAATAATGAAGATTGTTCCTTCTTAATGTCCATGGGTACACTGTGAACTCAGTTGTGGCACTGCCTGCCCTTCTCCCCACAGCTGCACAGAAGCCCTGGAGGTGTCTGGGCCGAGAGGCCTGTCCAAGGGCTGCTAAGGTGCACTGCTGCCCTGGTGCATGGGCAGCTTGGGGAGGGAGGGAGGGAGTCTCCACCATTCCTGCTGGGCACTGAAATTCTGCACAACATTTTAACTTGTGCATATCGCAACTTCACTTCTGCACAGCATTTAACTATTGAGGCATTTGCAACATCTTTTATCATTAATTATCTGAAAGTCATACCTAAATGATTTAGCCAGGGTTCAGATCTCATGGGGCAAAGCCTCTTACAGCAAGACCCAAACCTATTCCAATGAGCTAAATGGACAAGATAAGCAAAGGGTCTGTTACCCTTTTTTTCAGAAATGATGTCCTTTTATCCAGATGTCCCCAAAAGTCCATTTCCTGGGATGGAAACATAAACCAGGAAGACTCATGGGACACTTTGCACTCAGAGCTTCTTCTCCATTGTGTATCCTTCCATTTCTTTAATGACAAGAGAAGAAAACCCTCTCCAGGAAAAAAAGGTCCCTGCCTTACCCACAGGTAATTACTCTGATTATGGTATTCTTAGATAAGCAACTGTTTTAAATGGCAATACTGAACTATCATAAATAGGTCATATTTGAAGTGATATTTCATTGTGAGTTATTAAAATAGAAGATGTGGTTAACTTTGATTTTTAAAAACTTCTGTTTGTGTTAACTAAAATTTTATTGTTAACTATAAAACAAGGAATGACAAAAATTGCATTTCACTGTCTTATGGCTCCTCTGAGCTGTGCACTACATGACTACCATATTATTTCTGGCTATAATTACCCATTCCCCTAAAAGAAAAGAAATAATTCTAAAGGACTGTGAATCCCCAACATAACTGCTTACAATACTAGTGAAGAGGTTTATAGTCAATTTGCTACATACAGTTATGTCAGATTCCACAGTACATTTTTCTTTATACCTTTTAAAAATATAAATATAAAATGCATCTTCAAAAGGCTAAAGAAAAGCAAATCCTTCTACAATCTTCTAAAGATTGTAAGTGGCTATTTAATATATGAATATTTATTGAGTGTTCTGCTTAAGGCAGCAGTAGCTCTATAATTACAGACTTTAGCTCACAACACCTTGAAAATGTCAAATATAATTAGATGGTATATGTGTATTGTTTTAATTACAAAATGGAATAGGAATTTTCCTATTCCTAATTAGAATAATAAACCCGCTGACCTCAGCTTACGTATCTGGACTAATAAGTTTTTATGCTCTTGCTTCCTTAGTTGGCTAATGGAGAAAGATTCTTGTTTAGCCTGTAACTTAGACCTGGAAATGTAGAATCTGACCCATTTGGGTCAAACTCTCTTTGGCTCAGAGACTTTGAATCAGGACCATTAGCAAAGCTGCTGAAAAGTTTTGATTTGGGGTTTATGTATGTACAAAAAGGATTTTTTTTTCTTTTCCTCCTGTTTTTATAACTGTAAGTTGAGAGTCTTTCTTAAGCCACAGGACTGTGTTATTGATAGAATTTACATTGCAAAGATCTTGCTGCATTGAGCTAGGTATTGTCCAAGCATGAGAAAAGATAATCTGTATTCCCAAGGATGAAACAAGGATGAAAATCATCCTCAACAAGGATGGAAATACCTAGAGATCTTGTAAGGAGAACAATAAAAGGCGAAAAGCCTCCGTTTTTTACATATTGCAGGACAAAGCAAAAGAGCATCCATTAGCCCAGGAGTGATTTACCTCTCTGAAGCTATGGGATATGTAACAAATCTTCCTCGCGGCCAAGAGCCACAAGATGTATATCGCATACTGCAGATGGCTGAAAGAAGAGACAGCTCTGAGAGCAGTTCAGAGGTGGGAGATAAGGTTATCATCATGCCACTGCTGGACAGGCTGTACTCAGTCCTGGGGCCATTTTGGGACAGTGGCTTTGGCAGTTCATCTTCATGTACTTGTGAGGATTAAGATTATCCAAGAGCCACAGTGGCAGCACAGTTCATTGACAGTCATATGGTATAGCCTACACCTGGGCCATGCTGGGCCTGCTCAGGACTGCGAAATTTCCATATGATTAGTTTTCCATGGCTTTGAATGCATGAAAAGAGGAATCTGTAGACATGTAGCCCAGTAAATACAGTATTGCCATATCTAGTTAATAGGCCACAGACTTTGTACTGAGTTTGCAAGGCCTCAGGACTGAGGATTGTCAAACATGCTTTTTCTGAACTTGTCTTGATCTGCCAGGAGCATGGTTTTTATTTGATTTAGCTGTTAACCGCAATTTTTCTAATGATCAGGAAGCTATGCCTAATTTGTTTTACTTTCCCATATCTTTGTATGGTACAACTCTATGATTTTTATGTAGACAGTAGTAACAACTACTGATTCTGTGTGGAATGAGATATTTGTGACTCTAATGTAATGCAAGAATACAGGCCTGATATGACAGCAGAGGCCTTGCAAATGGAGACAAAGGATGCAGTGTGGAGCAGTACATGCATGAGATGATAAGGGATGGGGCATAAGCTGGCACTGGAGGCCCTAAGACTATAAACAACTCACCACTAGTCAGTTAAAGAAATTCAGACCTGCAGCTGCACAAAACTGATTTTAGGAGTAACAAAGAGTATAAACAAGAAGTATCCAACATATGTAAACCACACCACATATAGTAAATTGGAGTGTAATGTGAACGGGCAGACCAATAATGAAAGAGCAAGGCGTAAAAGCATGTTAGCAAACATAAAAATGAACCCAAGTAAACCCTAGAGTGACAAAGTGATCACCATCACCATCACACTGCTCCCAACAAAGGATCTGGGATGCTAATTTCTTGCTGTACTCCCCTACCAGCCATCAACGTTAGGACCTTGAGGGGCAGAGGAAAGGTGAGTGTAACACTAGAAAAAGGTATAGATACTAAAAAGTGCGTGTATAACAATTTTAGCTATTATTATTGTTGAGACTTCTTCCGTATAGTAATATTCTTTATTTTTTCTTTATTTTCCTGTGATAATTAGACCTGGACTAATAATAATTCTTTGATTAGACTGTCAAGATTTCAATTATACTAACAATAAATTCCTAGCTTTATATATTCCTTTTTTTGCCCAGAACAAGATTTGGGGTATAACAAGCTAAGCAGCTATCATTCTTCACTGTGTGCCATTAGGAGCAGCATTAATTGTCCTCTACTTCTTCAGATACTGATATTACTATTCTTATGACCTCAGGTCTGGCAGGGAGAGGTCAAACCACAGTGGAAAAATCCTGTTACTGGAGTGGATGGAAACCTAAATAGCACAAAGTTGTCCTTTGGACAGCTCAGAATCTGGGTCACTGACTTTTGCCTCTGACCTTCTGCCAGCCACACACCCCGTTGTTCTGAGTGAAACACTGAACCCCTGCTCTGGAGTTAAAATGTAGGACCTTTAACTTTACCATCCCACAGCGTCTCTGCAGAGCCCTACATTTCTAATTCAAGGTGCTCACTCCTCCTGGAGAATTTCCAAATAATCAAAGCTTCCCTAAAACTACATTCTCCCCGCAAGCAACATTTATAGGCAAGTCATTAGCAACCAAATACTGATGGTTTCCTAAATGACACCATGGAGATAGTGAGGCTCAAACCAGAAGAAAGGCAACAAATAAGCCCCCACAATTTCTTTATTATTTTGAAAGAATACACAATCTGGTACACATAAGCATTGCAAAACTCTATGAAAATCATAGCTTCTATAAATTCCCTTTCTCTAAAACTGTACACTGGTAGTTACACATCTGATACTTACATTTGCTAGTAATTAACTAAGCAAAGAATCCGTATTTATCTTCAAGTGAGTAACATAAAATCCATGGGCTCTGTGAGAGTGCAACCATGGAGTGTCGCATACTCAAGTAAAACATCTGAACCTCTGTTTTGCAAGATGCAGTTATGTGACCTCTGTTTTGCTACAATGCAGTACAGGCTTTATCTTTTATCAGTAAACTCATATCTGGATCCTGTGCTGTAAAACACTACTGTTGTATTGCACTGTGTTGGTGGTTACCAGCAGATGGTCTTTAAATATGGGCTACAAAAGTAATTATCCTGGGCTATATTTCACTCAGGCTAAATGAGGTGCCTCTTGTGCAATCACAGTTAAATACTGAAGTCACTGCTCAGTGCATAGGCCAGAATGACTTGAGTGGTTTTCCTGGAGACTGGCTGCAAATACAAAGACTGTGGAATTCGTTTGTTTTACCTGCCTGTATATGAAATAATAAGGTAGGCAGAGAAAGAGAGAAGCAGTATATATGTGTGTGGATGTAGCTTCCAGAGAAAGCCAAGACACAATCTACCAGATGCAGAATAAAGACAGCATGACTAGCCTGCCTGTTGAGAAGGGTTAATGGAAGTCTGATAGGCTATTTGGAGAACAGATTGTTTATATTTGGAAACAATTTTTTTCTTATTTTTAGACTTCGATGGGGAACCAGGGTGGCCAAGTACTGGAGGCCAGGAAACTGTTAGATCCTTAGGCTGTTCTGCAACCCTTCCACAGCAGGCAAGGAGTTCCTGAGCATGGGAGCTGCCTCCTGGTGTTTCTCCTGTCTTCTGGGAATCAGGGAATCTTTGTAAATAATTAAGCAAATAAACAGGACTGCCTCAAAGAGATAGCTAATGAATGCCATCACTTTATCCTCATGGAAACAATTTCAGCCAAGTGCTTGGGAGGACTGTCTATTTAATAATTACGTTGTGTTAGCACTGCAAGGCCATAGCATTGTGATAGAATCTATTAAAATGTATCATAAATGTCAGTCCTCATGCCAAGGAATTCATGGTCTAAAAGAAAAGGCACAACAGATGGATGAGACAAAAAAGAGGCCTGTGGTGGGTTGGAGGAGACAAGGTATTCCTATTCTTAGCCAACTACTAACAGCAATTACAGCTTTCAACCGCTGTAGCTGTTGTCCTGTTACACTCTGCTGTGTGCTTTACTAAAGACAGGAGGAGAGACTGGGAAGAGAACAAGTCTTTTATCCGGACAGAAATGAGGTCATTACTATGAGGTCTGAACACCTTTCAGGAATACGGTAAGCAGAAGAAATGGTACCTTTCATACACGACTCTTTTCTATTCCGCCCCTATGAAGTAATATTTGCATTGTGATTATGTGAACATGAATGTTGTATTACATACTTCTCTTGTGAAGATTAGTGGTGAAAAGTTGGCAGGGTTCCTGTTAACTTCAGCAGGGATTTGAGTTCATTCTTGGTTTGGAAAATATTGCTAAATACTTTGAAATATACAAAGACATGGGAATGATACAACCTAACGTAATCACAAACGTTTATGACATTTTGCTAAAAGATGTCTGTAGAAAAGTTAGAGACTGAACTGGAGTGGATTCCAGCAATTATTTTGTCTTGCTGTTATTTTCTTATATCTAAGTAATTATCCAGCCTGGTTATGAAACCTAATGCAAGTGACAGAGAGTTGAAGCATCTAAGTTCTGGGTGCTCTTCAGAGTCTCTGATTAATACAAGATACCAGATTTCTTTCATGCACTGCCATTTGCAAGAATGGGACTTGATTCCAAACTTGCTCTAATGGGACCAGAGTCAGTTCCTGGCAACGTATTTGAAGTAACTTTAAAATGAAAGATTTGATTACAGTATTTACATGCAAGAAATGTTTCTCTCTGATAAACAGTCATGTGCACTAACATACAGGTTACTGATGGATAGCAAAGGCTACAGGTGTCACGCATTTCAGACTGGTCCTATTCCCTTTTTCAAAATGGATATACATTTACTGGAGACAGACCCTGATTTTGCAAATTATTCCATGTGGGGTACACATGGACGCTTGTGCAAGATTGGGCTCCCTTCATGGCAGCAATATTATGCCTTTAAATAGAATTAATTAAAGATGAAAACAAATGTTCCTGCATCTTTTTATTGGACCCTTGGGAGCCAGCTATATTAAACAGATGGAATGTAGCAGGAAGGACAGGAGTATTTGTTTTGCTCTCCTCACTATTAGATCAAATCTGCCTGTTGCAGCAGTAGGGGGATTGTTTGCTTGCTGCTCTGAATTCATTGCTCAGAACTCCATTTGCAGCCATCTTCATGATGAGAAAAAAAAAAAAAGAAAAAAAAATCCAGTTCTGATTCTGTCCAAGCTTGCCCAAATGCTGCCATTTTCTCTTGCTTTCGACAATCTGTGGGCTCTTCTGCAGAGTCCTCACAGCCATACCAGTGCTGGACCCTGCCCTCGGTGAGACTGCTGTGATGAGCTGGGATTAAGACTCAAGTTTATTTGCATTGCAAACCGGGCTATCATGAGGACTTTTAAGAGACAGTACAGGATGGATGTAGAGTGGAGGATCTGCCATCTCCCCCTGCTTGTTTTAAAAGAATAGTCAGGTTTGTAAATATGTTTTTTTTGTTTTAAACTGAATTCTTAAACCCCTCATGCTTGAAAGAGAAGCCATACTCTGCAATTTGGCTCCATGTGAAGGGTTTTTTAACTTTTCTCTCTGAACTCCAGTTCCTGCTTCTTCTTGCACCTTTTCTGGATGCAGGTTTCATCTAGCCTGAGGCTGTAAGGAACTGCTCTTTCCTGTAAAGGATTTTTACCTCACCATTGTCTAAGTTTTGTGGAAACTAACTGCAGAGATATGATGTGATGGTCTTTCTTCTCCCAGATTTAACTCTATTGGGATTCCAAATTTGGAGTTCAAATTAAATCCAGGTGCCATATTAATCTACTATCATTGCCATTTTTGTAGAATTAAATTATCCCTAATTCCAGCATTGATTTTAGAGTTTAATTGAATTGTTCTGCTACTGCCAATTAGACTGTAGCTTTAGAAATACAACAGATACCTTAGTATAACTCCTCAAACCTCTTGATCTTTTGCCAGATCTTAATGGAAAACCTCTTACTATGTGTAAGACCAAAACAATGTAAATGATACGTAAGTGATGAAATTCCTATTTATTTCCAGAAATCTCAAACTCATGCTGAATGCTTGATAATCCTAAAAGTGC
The DNA here is from genome assembly GCF_003343035.1 of Apteryx rowi. NCBI lineage: Eukaryota > Metazoa > Chordata > Aves > Apterygiformes > Apterygidae > Apteryx > Apteryx rowi. Next base: position 270,011 of record NW_020447641.1, read on the forward strand.
TTATTTGTTTTCATACCTGTGTATGAAGTAGTAATTACACAGAGAGCAATCAAGAAAATAAAAATGGTTTAACAAAAATATTTTAAGGCAGGAATAATCTAAAAATACTTTTAAGAGATTTCAATTTAATTAAGAACATGTACTTAAATATAAAGCAAACCCTTATGTAGAAATTTTACAACACATGAAAAAATACCATGAACACATTTCTTTTTGCTCTGACTTCAAATATAATTGATGATTATATTAATTATGATTACAATTAATTACAATTAATCTATTAATTGATGAGTAATTATAACTGATAACTAATTATAAACAATGCAGTTAGGGTTTGCACTGACTGTTGATTATGAGATTTCTGCTGTAAGGTTAGGGTGAATCAAGGAAAGTGACATTTCAAAAAGGTGGTTGTTTTCAGGTCAGAGCGTTACCAAATTTCAGCTAGAAATTTACTCAAAACCTATCTGCAGCAGACAAAACTGCTAATCCCTACAAAATTCAATTTATTCTACTCTCCCAAATCCACTGGTTTCCATGCATATGAAAAAACAAACATACCAACCCACCCTGTGGGTTCCAGCCCTTCTCCAGGGGCTTACTCCCATGCTCTTTTGCAATCTCACTATTTGCTAGTTTTCTCTCTCATGACAGCCCGAGGAGAGGTCCTCACTCCTCCCTTTTCATTCCCCTTTTCTGCTTAGCTTTTGCTAAAAGCTGGTAGTGTGTAGGTCGCACAGCTCTTCTGTGCACCTAGAGATGATGGGGAGGATGCAACATTGACGGCTTTGCCAATGAGTGGTGTTAGCTGCTTTGAATGAGTAGCAGCCTTCTCAGGCCCAAGACTGCCCCTTACTGTTTTGGGAGTGGTCTCTAATGCACTGGTATGAATAAAACTGACACCTGTCCTCTATGAGTCAGCCATGGCACAAGGTCAGCTTAATGAGCAGGCTGTTAGGTGTATTTCTCTTCTTCCCCCTCCCTCACACATAGCTGACTCTTTTGAGACAAAAAAGCAATGTATGTGGAAAGTATTACACTACTTCCACAGTCTCCTGCTGCAGTATGGGGATAATTTCAGCTTCTATAGTTTTTTTTCCTAAGACTAATTTAAGCATAACAGAAAAAATACATATAGAAAACTGTGACTACCTTGTGCCTCCAGGAAACAGTGGTGTAGTTTAGCTCTTACACTGGCATGCTAACATCCTGTTCTTAGGAAGACTTAACCCTACAGCCTATTCTCCCCACACTCTTCTTCTAATCACTGAACTCCCCTTGGACAGTCATGTGTCTTGCACTCATGCCTGTACATGACTTGCAGGTAACTAAGTGCATAATTTAAATGTAGTGGGTCATGTGTGGCTGAATAGCTGAAAAAAAATCCAGATGTGTCTGAGAAGTGGCACTCAGCTACCTAGTGATGTGTACAAACATTTGACATTTCAAACCTAGCTCTGTCAGAATATATTAGAAACAAATGGAAATAGAGTGTCTGGTGCTGAGACACAGTGAACACTCTCTACATTGCATTTCTTTCAATGGCAGCTGATGACCTGCTAGAGTCCTGCAACAGTAACAGATCTTTGCTTTCTGCTAGGACCACTGTCATGAGGATTTCAGCTCATCTGTGGACCAACAAAAGTAAGCGGTAAAACCAATACTGAAAGGCATGTTCCCAAACAGTCTGGGCTTGATTAATTCCCATTTGTGCCTTGGAAAGCCCAGGAAGAGAGCTACCTGTATCTGTATGCATGCACCATACACAGGAGTCTAGAGGACAAGGTGAGGAACAAATTTAAATGTGCAGTGGGTGTTCTCTCTGAAATGTATCCTATGTTAGTCCCTGAAAGTTAAGCAACCAACAGATGAAAACTGTGCCACAGGAACAAAACATTCAGAGGCCAGATCTCTACTTAGAGAATAAGCGTATCAAGTGATTCTGACAACACTTGGGCTTTTGCATTCCCACATCCTGGGCAGAAGGTGAAGCATTAGTGCTGCTGAAGTCAAAGGCAAGATTCATAGTGATGTCTGTAAAACCAGGATTTAAACCAAGAGTTTCTGAAGTGGGAGCATGTGGGTGAAGAAGAAAAACACTCATGGATCTTTAATGAGACAGTTGTTTTCCTTCACCAAGAAGAAATGTATCTGTCTGTCCTGCCTCTGCAAGTGTGCCTATTCTCCCAGGAACAGAAAGTACATAAACCTGGGAGTTTTCCAGAACATATTTAAAATGTGAGACATCATGCAAATTTCATCTGTAAGTGAATATATTCATGATATACTCTGAATATGCTGAAGAGAAACAGTCAGGTAACAAACAGCAGAACTTCTTCCAGGAATAGCCAATTTCTCTCTCTCAGAGGCTTGTAGACTTTTTACCATGAAAATGAATTTCCACTAGACCAGAGGGAGTTTGAATTTCCATGGCAAGTTTTGTCTTTCTCAGCTATGAAAATAAAGCTCAGATTATCCACACAGTCTGCAAGATCCTAAAAGCCACAAGCATAATTAGAAATAAGATAGGTTAGACTGCCTGGTAGTGCTGATTACTACACAAATCAGGTGAGCAGTGTGACACAAAAGGCAAGCTAGAACTATTCAGCTCTCAGGAGTGTGCTCTGAATATTTTAAAATAACCTCTAACACGTACTTTTGATACCTAAGATAAATCATCAAGGTTTTACTTTATGAATCATGAAATTGAAAACATGTTATTAGAAATGTGTTATGATGTATTTCGTAATGCTCATTTGTTTGCCTCTGATTGTTTTTGGTTTATGACCCATAAGTATTTTTCAGAAGCTCCATTTCTTCTTTTCATTTTTAATTTCCTTTTTATTTCTACGTCTTCTAAAGCTCTTTACTTTTCCTGTGTAAATGAGGAATAGCTCTAGTGAAAACAGTAATCTTAAGAAGGGCATATTGGTTTTATGCTGTAACTTTGTTATTTAAATCTGTTAGTTTGAATTATTCTTAATTTAGACTGAAATCAAATTCAGGCCCAGAGTATTTCCGTTAAAGTTGACCATCAGTTGGCATGCATGCAGTCCACGTAATTGTATTTCATCCACTCCTGGAAGTTCCTGCCACCAAACATATTTACTAATAAGAGTAGTCTCACTTATAATGTATTCGTAAGGATCGTAATAGTGGAAAAACTCAGTGTCAGGGCTATAAGTATTTGTGTGCTGCTAATTCAAAAGATCAGGTCATTCTAAAGCAGAGAATCTGTCTTTACTAATTCTGTATGCCTAAAATATATCAGTTGCAACTGACTTTTTTTCTTTCCTTAACTGTATAATAACTTTCATTTGTATAACACACACACATAAGTTCATGAAATTAAAAGCTTTAAAATAATGTGCTGTTATATAAATTCAGAGAGCCTTAGTTAAGTTGGCTAAGTTTGGTTTCTAAGCAATTGGCTTTTGTTGGATCTTAGTAGGAACCTACCTCTTGCTTACAAAAGAAATCCCTACAACAGAGTAATGCCAGTCAACCACACAGGGCGACCCCTCCATCCATTACACTTGGGAATTTCTAATGCCAATAAAATTAACTTTGATTAAAAACCTCTTTATGAGGTACAACTCAATCTCTGGTTCTCCTTCAGCCAATCACAGTGGAAGAATCTAAGCCATCATTTCCTTCTTCTGATGCTGCTGAAGTGCTGGTATCCTCCTGTGCTACTAAGCTCTAAGAAAACATTCTCATTAGTCCAGTCAGAATTAGCGCGCATGTGGGTGTATGCAAGGTGGATGTACACAAGAAACACAAGGTAAGTGTTTCTCTCCAGATACCATCTGAATTGCTGTCACCCTTTCACCCCATTGACCTGTATCCTCACTTAGAATGCGGGAAATGGGTTCAAATCCTGCTGCTGTCTAATGGGAGAGGACTGATAGCTCACCAAAGACTTTCCTCATCAATGTATGGTGTCAGGTGTATTGCACTCAGTTTTTCCTCTTGATGTTGTTTTAACTTGTATAGAATACCTAAATGTACAGTAGCCCAAGGGGGGCATAACTCCACAGTTCAATAAATTAGGGCTTGCTCCTGGGGGAGAAGGGCTTAGATTCTGGACTCTGCTCATGTGAATGAATAATATAGAAGTCCTAAAAGTTCACTGGGAGACCTTAGGACTGTGACTCCCTCTCAGTGCAGCTGGGTGCTGAAGAGGCTCTGCAGTGCTGATCTCCACCTCTTTTTAGATCTAGCTGTAAATGGTTTACCAAAGATCTCAAAGAGACCACATCAGAGTGGAGAACTTGCATGCTTCATGTGCAAACAGCACACAAAGCTCAGTCTAATTTCTTCATCACTTGTAGAATCATTTGTCTTATTCCTTATAACAGCTACAGGGAGCTTCTAGGGGAACTATAAGTATGGAATTAATATTACATAAGACAACTCTTGAAGAGCAGGCACACATTTTGTGCTGCTGCTCTGTAATTCACTCATCTTGCTGCAGGCCAAATCACAGCCCACGGAACAGCCCCGTTCTCTTGTGTCTTGCAGGATCTCTACAGCAGCCCCCTGCGTGAGAAATTCACCCAAGCTGAGCAAGGCCCAGTGAACTCTTTCCTGTTTGGATTCTGAAAGCATGAAAGATGGCCCAGAAAGTGAGGAAGGCTCATGAGACCCTAGCTTTTTTAAGGGCTTCTCCAAGCTTGATCTCTCCCTCCTGTACAAAGCTAACGTAAGTTATATGGCATAGCAAGATCCTTCCATCAAAGGGCTTTTCTTAAGTGGGCCTAGTTACATGGATAGGATATATGCCTGGTACCTCCATAGAAACAACCTCTGCAAAGCTTTCCACTAGGTACTATTTATTTTGAGCTAGTGCCTAACCATGTCCTGGTAACTACTGAGAGCTCAGGGGACAGAAAGACCCCACTGTTACCTAAAATCCCATCTTGACATGACCCCTTCTGCATCCCAGAGAACCACCAAAGTGCTTCAAACAGACCTGAAAGATAAGACTTTTTCCTTATAATTTCCCCATTTTCATATTTTTCATATTTTTATATTTTATACATTTTAAATATTGTAGATAATTGTATATTCTTATTTAGCCTGCCAGTCATAATTAACTCTTATATCATATTTTACCATTAAAGCTCTTCACAATATTTTCACACTATGTCTCTGAGATAAGTTATATAGTGCTTCAAAGTGCCTCAGTTACTTCCCTGAGTGGGGTCATCTGAAACACTTTGCCCATCCATAAAAGGTAGTTACCTCACACTGCTGTGTCATTAGACAGGAAACTGGTGTGATGTGAATTTGAAGCTTGAACTGTGTCTCATGACCTCACGATCTGCTAGAAGTATGTAAACGGCTGGGCTTCCCAAGGAGGCTGAATGCCTCCAAGTGACACACCGAGCAGCGGGCGTCTCTGCAACTCCACCTGCTACCATCTGAGCAGCCATAGTAGGTTTTGCTATTTAAGACCTGCTGAGAACCTCATTCCGTTTTCAAAACAGACATTTTTAGCTCTATTGGAGGAAGCACATAATCCAGGGGTCAATTAAAATGTACCACTGATTACCATTTTGGAAGCATTTCTGTTTTGCTAAGCATTCCCTTACGAATGTGATTTATATTCTACCAAAAAATGTAATTTGCCCAAAGCCTGTCGTGAAACATGCCTTCCCCTTGAGAGGATACTGTGTACGTTGCATGATTTAGTTCATTTTCCGAGTAACTCTCAGAAATAATTCCCACCTGAAAAGACGGCAAAGGAGAGGTGAATTTATGCCGGCTGCTAATAGCACTGGTGGGCTTCGACACTGCTTTCGGGAAATGGCAGAGCAGCGCCTAGGGATGTTGCATCAGACGCTGCCGGAGCGCGCCCGCTCTCCGCGCGGCAGCGGCGCTTGCCGGGGCGCGGCGCCCCCGCGCCCGGCC